>NW_027466842.1:6067500-6580000 GCF_046128005.1 Genypterus blacodes
TTTATCCTGCAGGTAGGGCATCCAGCTCTATCTCAGGGGCCAGTGGAATGTGTTGTTCTTGTCCATACTGATACGGAGGCTCATAACAGTAAAGATATCACAGCTTTGTGTATGTATACAAGTGTAGTTTGGTCTGGCTTTGTGTGTGTGTGGGTGAACGGGTGTGTGGGTGTGTTGGTGATGACCTACGCTGTATAAAAAAAGTCCTGTCGAATTAAATAAGTAAAGTAAAATACAGGCAGCTGTGGTTTCCAGAATTTAATATAATGCAAACATAAAGATATTAAGGTACAAAATTAAGTAATATTGTGAATTTTATGTTTTTGAAGCTGCCATTTGATTACAGGGAATCACAGTATATATAACAGGATTCCACAATAATAACAACAGGGATTCACTGTAAAATGAGCATTACAATGCTGTTATTACATTAACAGCTTCTGTGAAGTTTAAATTTCATTCATGCTCAATTTTACATTGAATCCCATTGAAGGCCCTGGCTACTAGCATTTTGGCTAGCTGGGTCCTGAGAGGCAAATTCAGGAAGAGAACATATCCCAATCACGACTTTGACTGAATTAGACACAATTACAATGATGAGTCTTCAAACTATAAACTAGATCTAGAGAACTCAGTAATAAGTAACTGTTGCAACTGTTGAAATGTTAAGTTTGCTTCTCGAAGGCATGCTGGGAGATATGCTCCCAGATGCTACAATGTATTAACGAAACAGTTTGACTGAAACTACTATCAAACAAAATCTTGCTTATCATACACCGAATTCCATTCAATTTACCAGCTGTACTGTCAAATTAACATAAACACTTCTATTGTAAAATGTGCAGTTTTGCCTTGATTTCACAGAGGTTTTCTACAGTGTAGTCTCTGCCATACTGACAGGATTACACACATGGTTTCCTCCGTGCGGACAGGTTAAGCCTTTATTACAGGAGTGCTCTCTGTGTATGTTCCTACTGCGTTACGATCACGCTTCAGCCCCTCACAGCACCATCTGACATTTAGCCCGACAGCAGTCGCGGTGAAGGGAGACACCTTAACCAACTCCAACCACCATCACAGACATAGACACGGCTCCACATGGCTCGTCACGGCTCCTCATGGCTCCACATGACACCATGTAGGCTCCGAACTCAATGAGCCTGTCATGTACGCTAATATTTACCCGTTTCTCAGATCATTTAGCGCATAGGAAACAAAGCTGGAGGGTCCACCTGTACTCTGGTGGTAATCATCATGGAGCAATAAGCACTCAGGTGTTTCACTGTTGTTTTCTGGTGGTACATGTGTTAACACAAGCCTGTCCTTGTTTTCCTGCACCCCAGTCGCATCGGCGTTTTGCTTACTGCCCAGACACCTTAAACACATCCTATGCTGAGGGAGACAGAGACCAAAGGCTATAACATTTAATAATACACAACAGCTCTGGCTTTGATACTCCCTTTTTCTCCTCTGTCTCCATCTAGTTACCTTGTTCTCTCGCCATTGTTTCTCTCAGTGTGACTGCAGTGAGTCTCGGCACTAAACGGTGTTTTTTTTTTCATGACCATGACTAAATGAAAAATGATATAGATAAGTACTGCAGGAGATCAAATTGATCACAGCATGATGATATAATACACCAGTACAGAAGCTATGCACAGGTTATCTGCATGCAGTGTTTTAATGGCGTACATCATTTACAATCTGACTATATGCCGCCCTGTATGGATGTAAATGGATAATGGAAACGCAAAGACAGATGGAGGGTGCAACCTGGATTTGTTGTACCTGATATATGTGTGATGCAGAGACTGACTATGTTTCATCATATTGACTCAGGCGTCGTAAATGTGAGCCAGTGGGCCACTCATTAAAGCATGAGGCCAGCTATTATCCTCCCTGCACATTGAATTTACCACATCCTTAAATATATACGCACACACTGGCGCATTGTTGCGCACAGTCCGATATTGACCGTAGCTTAAGAATGCTCTGTGTCAGGACACATAGCGGTTTGTGTTTGTTTGTATAGGTTTGCATTTTGTGTGTGCGTGTTAGTGTGCATATCTGTGTCCATGTATTGCAAACAAGAGATCTCATTGTCTGCGGAGGTTCGCTCCCAGAGGAATCAATAGGCATTGTTTGTTGTGCGTTCCTAGCCTCAGACTCACTTTCAGCACCACGTCACTTAATCTGATGACAAATCGGTCAGTTAAGCTAATATCCCAGAAAGGCAATGATGACCACGGTGAAGATGACAACGGTGTGGATATGTGAAAATAGCAGGCAATGCCAAAAGATACAATTTCAGCAGCGCTCTGTGAAGCATCAAGTGTTCGTATGGGTTTTTGTATCTCAACACACAATGGTAGTTTATAGCCAAGGACACAGTTTACTGGATGTATGTCTTGTGTAATATAGGCGAGTGATGGCGGATACGAGCGAGAAAGTGCAACAGGCAGAGCAGATTACCCTCATGTGTCCATTCGCCCATCATGTGTGTGCGTCCGTATGTGTTGGTGTGTGTGAGGATGTACAGTATGTGCAGCATGGGGTCAGCGAGTGCAGTATTGACATGTAACATTCTGAGCACACACGGAGCAGCAGCAGCAGCAGTGAGCCCTGGGGTGTTGCATTTCCTGCAGCGTCCTCCACCGCGATGACCTGCCTCAGCACACTGTCACCCTGACTCCACCCCTGTCAATATGCTGAAACAACTCCTTTTACTGGACAGCACCAAACCAAAAGAGATGTGGCAAAAACTGAAAATAGAAGCTCTGACTCGTAGCTGGTGTTTATTGTTTTGTTGCCATAGTGAATGTTGCAAGTAGTTGCACCACATGGTAAAACTGCTCTGCTTTTATCTCCATTCATGTTGCATCTGTTAACCGTTTGTTTGGCACCGAGGACAGTAACTCATGACCTGAGGTGTCAACACCAGGCTTGGCGATTAATATAGTTTCTCAGGAGGCCTTATCAAAACGTCGAGCCACACCCTCTTTCCTTCGTCTCACTGTTGCTCTCGCACTTACTCACAATGACAACTCCCGAGACCAGCCCAGATTAGCAACTAACACTTTGGTTCGATTGCCTCAACTCAACGGTAAATGGCTTCAATGGCACAACAACAACAACTAGCCTCACTGTGTTCAAGGCTACCTCACAACCTGTGCCACATCAATCACAGTCACCCGGTCAAATGGCTGGCAGTTTTTACGAGCAGCATTCGGCGAAGAGGCGGTTTTGAGTCGGTCGAGTCTCAAGTGAAAGACAGGCGGCAGTTGATTTTCGTGTCAGAAGTTGTTTGTGCTGCTGTCACATGGCCGTGAGCTGATGGCAACGGGATGATATTGTTGACACACTTTCTCTTTTCTCGGCCACATCATCTTTCTACCACGTGTCCCAAAAGGGTGATAGGAAGCGCATGGTCTCCCCCCCCCCCCCCCCTCCCCCGTCGCTTCCCATCATCCAGTGTTGTTGACCTTGCACCAGCTCACAAGACCTTGGAGTCCGAGGGAGCACAGCAGAGGGTGCTGGGAGAGAATGGACGCAGACAGTCACATGGAAGGCACCAAGGCAGAGGGACGGAACAGAGGAGTTTTTGAGGAAGGGATGATGATGAACCAAACATGTCCAGAGTGTGTGTGTGTGTGTGTGTGTGCGTGTCTACTTGAAACAGTGTGAATTCCACAGACAGCTTCGCTACTTAGATAAACTATGTAAGATAAAGTCATCTGTTTGAAAAGGCTACATTGGAGAGAGAGACGAGGCATTTAAGGTGGAATTAGATAGAGGGAGTGGCGTACTGACATGTGAGAGCGTAGAGATGAAGAAATCAATAGGGGAAGGATCTCCGCGTCAAGACATGATGGATCATAATCAGAGCTCGTTATCACTTTGGCTTTGTCTTACACCCCGACTCGGATTGTCTCTCCCCCTCGCAGACACATACGCTGATTTTAATAGAACTATAGACGCTGATGAGAACGCCAGCCCAGAACACGGGGGTGTCTTTTTTTTTCACACATCAACTCATCACACTCTCTTGTGAGACCGAAGTTAGCCCGCGGCGCCTTCAGGCTCCTAATTGTTGCCAGCGTTCAACCTCATTAGTTTGTGTCCAGCCGTAGTTTGAGGTCAGCCTGATGAAATCCTCCTCCTAAAATTAGTCAGAACACCTAAATTTAGTGTATTAACTAAAGCTAATTTGTGTAATATGGCCGTTAAATTAAACCCACAAGTCCTGCGACTGTACTGAGTTACACATAATATATGGACTTGGCTGCCGTCGTAGATCCAGAACAGGGCGAAATGCTGAATGAGCAGGTTCATGGGAATAGAAACACAAGCTTGGTAATGTAAACAAGTAAATGGCGTGGCAGATATTGGATGAGTTTCAACCCAAAACAAGACATTGAACCCTGTAGCTTTTAGTTGCAATGTAGCTCCACAAAACCGACATTACTGAGTCGCCTTGTTTGTTTATTTTGCTGTCCCTCCAGTGTCATCTACATGATATTGAAGATTTGCCTGTTTGTGTGTGTTTATGCACGGCTTGGTGTGTGTGTGTGTGTGTGTGTGTGTGTTGGGGGTTGGGCAGGTTTAGTGTTTGTGTTACGATTACGTTGGCACTCCAAAGGTCATTTGTCGCAGCGGTGTTACTTTTACGGTCGTATGGGTCAACCTAGGTGAAACCAAGCCGTCCTGGTCTACACACTCTGGTCCTCTCTCTCTCTCTCTGCCTCATATCGATATCTTTACATTATTATATATCCATGTTGCTTGGTCATCATGACCTGGGCTGTGCCGCTGCAGGGGTCTGATATGCAGCGTTGCAGTGTTGCAGTGATGCAGATTGAAGTGGTTGGTGGCATTTGCTGAAGGTGCTTGTGCTCTTCTGGGAAAGGCGATGTCACCAGATAGGGTGTGGTGAGTTACACTGCCCTTGTGATAAGAGCGACACGGGAGCCCAGTCATTCAAATTCCTCTGGTAAACTCTGTACAATGGTTTCAACCAAAATAGAAAACACTGGCAACATTACAGCAAATTCTAGTCATAACAAAATCCTGAATCATTCCTAGAAGTTGTAAATGAGAAATGGTGTTTATGAAGGTAAAATAATAAAGGTGATGTTATCGCAGAAGGCGGGTTGACATCTCCCTGAGGCCGGTGCAGTATTGCTGTGATAGTATCTCCCTGGAAATGCCTGCGCAATAACATATTCCAGAACTCTGTGAAAAGTTGTCATCTGTTTGCCACAAATCAGGTAGTTGTCAGTGAAATACTGCAAAATAATTAGTTCAAGCTTTCTCTCTCACTCTCTCGCTCTCTCTCCCTCTCCCTCTCTCTCTCTCTCTCTCTCTCCCTCCCTCTCCCTCCCGTGTTAACTCGCCCCCTCCCCTTGAGTCAGGCAGGTCAGCCTCCTTTTTGCTCCTCCCCCTCCAGCTCTCACCTGGCGCTCAGCCCAGAATGTTGTTGCAACTCTCTGCCGGCTCCCATTGGTCCCCACTTGCTCACCGCTTCGTAAGAAGGGAAATGACTAACCTCCTCTCCCTCACGCCTTTGCCTTCACTTCCTGCTGCTTTCACTCTCTTCCTCTCTTTCACTCCTAAATAGATTTACCATGACCAGCTTTGCCGTACTCAACTGTAAGTGATACAGTTTTCCTGTGTCGACCAGAGGTGGTGGAAAGTCGTGAATAGGCTGCTTTGTGCACTCGTGTGTTTGTGTGTGTGTGTCTGTCTGTGTGTGTGTGTGTGTGTGTGTGAGTCTGTTTGTGTGTGGCATGGCGTGATGAGCGTGCTCGCACACCATGTGTGTTTAGAGCGCAGGGCGGGTGAAAGTTTTATTTGTTTTAGCTGACACCCCTGCATTGCTGACATATTTACCTATTCTTCATTCCCACAGCTGCATAGCTCAGTGATGGCACGTCTACAATGACTTAAAAATGCTGGAGGTCTGCGTGGGGCAATAAATACCAGCAATGAGAGATAAAACGTAAAAATCTTCAAGTTTTATTTGACAGGATATCTTAAAATTAACCCCTTTGTTTGTCATCTGTCTCTTCCCAGAGGAAGTGCCTTCCCTGACGTCTGCTGCAGCTTTGACCTGCTTCTACAGCTGAAGCTCCACCCTGCTCCCGCCTCGCTCGCTTGCTGCCACAGTAACACGAGTATAAGGACAGCGACCACACCCTCCTCGTGGCCTTCGCTCAGACCTGCTCGCTCGCTCCTCCTCCACCACCACCACCACCAACACCACCTCCACCTCCTTCTCCGCCCCTCCCTGTTCTTGTTGCAGCCAGGCTCCTGCCAACTGCTCCTCTGCCAGCTGATCAGCCTTACCACAGCAGCCAAACACACCACCAGGCCTGCGCAGCATCTCACCCATCTTGCCTTTATCCCCGGTTTCAACCTTCTAAGCCTCCGCTCGGTCCTCAGTGTCCTTAAACTTTCTCTTGCAGACTGCACACAGACTATTGTCCTCACTGCTCCTAAAGAGGGGGGGCCGTGGACCGTCTGTCTGTTTGCACCCCATGCGTGATCTCTGTAGATGAGGTTGTTCAGAGAGCAATAATCAGTGAAAAGGACAAGTGAAGCAGAGAGCGGCAACTTAATTGTTTGGCAAATGTCTTCTGGATGTAATCACTTCTTCAGTGGCTGACTGATCAGGAAAATGACCCAATAACATTCACAGTGAAACATCGTCCAACAACATTTCACTTTGGACAAACGCAATTTTGGAGTAGAAGTCCTCTCAATCAATAGGACCTTGTTTTTTTTTTTAAACTTCCTGTAACAAATATCCACACCAGCACACAAAGAAAAATAATCTTGAGTTGTGGACCTAAACATTAGAAGTACTTTATTAACGCTTGAACCGAGCTCTGAATACAGTTTGCCATACGTGCTGCCATGGCGATGAACATAGCACACATCCGCGACACAAAGTGGCTGACACTGGAGGTATGCCGGGAGTTCCAGAGAGGCACGTGTTCGCGCTCTGACCAGGAGTGCAAGTTTGCCCACCCCGCCAAGAGTTGTCAAGTGGACAACGGACGCGTCATCGCTTGCTTCGACTCACTTAAGGTAAGAATGCAGACGCACTCGGCGGGGAATCCGGGGGTCAGACCTCCGACAGAAATGCTGCACAGACAAGGGATTGAACCCATTCACTCTGACAGGCGCTTTGAGGGGGATATGTGGAGTAACGAGCTAGGAATAGCTGCGGCCTATACATCATGCTGGTGAACTACAGTAAAGGGTTTCCCCACATGGCCTCTGTTTAGAACAGCGCTGCATCTGGCCACGACATGTGCTCTCTTTAGCCACGCCTATTTCTGGTCGGGTGACACACGGTGAACATGTGATCGAGGGTGAAGCAGAGGGGAGGGAGCAGCTCAGTGGAAACAGGAAGTCGTACGTTTGTAATGCAGTGCTAAAGGACAGACTGAAGTGCTGCTTTTTTTTTTTGGGCTTCTTTGTTGTATTCATTTCAAACAAGATAATTCACACACTTACATTTATAATCAGCACAGTCTGTACAAATATGTGACAGTGGTCAGGAAGTACAGATAGATACAAACAAACCGGGTATCACATGCACACACTCATATGGCCATACTGAGCACTCAACAGAGAAGTAAGCAACGTCATGTCGCTCTCACTTTGTCTCACCACTTCCTGTGTTGAGGCCTAGGGGCTTGCTACAGGGAGGGTCGTGTGTGTGTGTGTGTGTGTGTGTGTGTGTGTGTGTGTGTGTGTGTGTGTGTGTGTGTGTGTGTGTGCGCGCACATGTGTGAGTTTCAGTGTGAGGTTAGGGGCAAATGTGGGGCACCAATGCTGTAATTTTCCATATTTAAATGTTCAACAGCAATGCAAACACCTCCTTCTCCCTGTTTCGCAATGACTATTTTTTTATCAGCACAGAAGATCTCCAGAGAGGGTTGGACCTACACAGAGTTTCCGATTCTGCCGAGAAACACAGTCAAACACACACACATACACTCCAATGTGTTTTGCCTCGCTAGTATTCTGCCCCTACAAGCTTTGTTCGCGAGGCGTTGCTGGCGTCGTGTGTAAGAGCGGAGCAGGGGTAGGGTTAGGACAACGTGTGTGAGTTGACTCTTGAAGCGCCGTTTGCAGCCAGATGTGGACAGGGGAACATTGTCAAGGCCGCGCTGAACTCTTCCCAAGTTTCCCCACAATGCGCCAATGCCTGTTTATGTGCACATATAAAAGTTACAGGCTGAATTGAACCATTCATCGACACAGTTACACTTACAAACGTGCGAGCTCATGTGTCAACACAGGTGATACTGATCAGAAATACAATGACCGGCCACATGTTGATGTTGTTTTGATGGCTCGGGATGAAGATGGAAGCCGGGATGAGTCAGGGGAAGCTCAATGAGAGATGTGGGGAACATAACATAATGCTATTTTGCACCGTGCACATTCTCCCTGACACTGACGTAAAGGTCAGTCAGTGGAAAGGACAGGCTGGCACATCCATAGGCTTTCAGGGGAACCAAGGGGCCTGATTTAGTAGTTTGGACTTTGTTTCAGCAAGCACGACTGCTTTAACGGAGATGGGTGGTACTTTGTTGGTTGTTTTTTTTTTTTTTTTTTAAACGTTTGCCCCATTTTTTCCACTGGTAATGAAAAACAGAGCAGGTCTCTAAAACCCACAGTGGAAACAGCAGGAGTGAGAATGTAAGAGAGAGAGAGAGAGGGAGAGAGAGAAAGACGGTGGAGGAAACGCGATGTTTGTTGACTTGTTAGTGCAATGCGCATATACACCTGCTGATAAGGACGAAACCGCACATACCAACACGGACACACACAAGTGATACAGACACACTTGCATACACCACATTCTCTCATTCGTAGACTCAAAATCACACACACACACACACACAGACCAAAAAACGACTTGTCCTACTTCACTTTCACCCTGTTTGAGCGTTCGGAGGTTTAAAATAGGACAAATCTCATTCTACATTTAGTTGTGTTACACTAGGACACCCCTCCCCAGGCGTATACACACACTCACACACACACACAGACACATGTGCGCTCACGGTCTGCCCACGAGAGAGGATCGACCTTCTTCTGGAGAAGTGTATAATTAGAACAGGTCTCACATGATCACCAGTGCATAGCTGAGGAGGTCGCACCCAAAACCCTGCCATTTTACCCAGCAGACACTCACTTTGGCCTCTTTTCTAAAAAACGCTGCATGCACATACACGGGCACACACACACACACACACATACACACACACACACACACAGAGACGTCATGTGCCCGACACTAAACCACGCTTGAAGAGTCCATGCTGTGGAAATTAGCACTGGGAATATATTTGTGCCAGAAATAGCAGAAGCATTTAAATTGCATTTTTTTTTTTCATGGGAAGATGTTCAAGGCAGTAATCAGATGTGGATAATTTGCCCCCGAGTAAGACAATCAATCAGCCGAGGCAATTAGAATCAAGTTTTCATCCAGGACATGCTATTTTACACAACTGAGCACAGTTTGTGTGTGTGTATGTGTGTATACAGTACGTCCGTGCTTGTGCGCCTGTGTGCTTTGTGTGTGTGTGTTTGTGTGTGTGTGTCGGCCTTAAACTTGGCCTTAACCCCAGCGAGCAGGCCATTTTGTTGGCCGTGTATCTGGCCAGTGCCGAGCAGATAGCTGAGCTATGTCAAAGTGGGGTAAATATTTGGAGAAGGATAATGGCTGCCTGCACTCCTTCATCAAAACTCAGCTTTAAAGTTTCTCTATTAATGCTTAACGAGCGAGCAGAGATGTTAAACACAGAATAATCTGCTCATATTTACAGCACAATATTCACATACGCTTAAATATAAGGCCAAACAAATTAACTAATGAGACCCATTTCTGTGTAATGTTTATATTTATGCGCTACCAAGTAAATACGGAGCCAGTATCGCCGATACCGATACTTTTCAATCAATAAGGTGGATGCGTCATTGAATTGCTAAATCTCAATTAATTTTCATGACCTTAAGTGTTTTTTTGTGATGTTTCCTCTTTTATCATTAAATAGTTGAAATCCAGAACAGAATTAGGACAAAGTTTATAATTAAATAGAAAATGCTTTATTATAAAATAATTTTCAGAAAAATCTTAAATAAAAAGTGCACACAAACCAGTAAACAAATTGAAACAAACAAGTACTGTTAACTGTAAGCTATAATACAAAATTAAATTAAAATTCTCAACAACAAAAACAACTGATAATATAAATAATATGTAAACAACTTAACAACCCCCAAAGCCTTTAGTTAGTCTGTGCAGAACGGAAACCAAAAACGTTTTGGTTACAGGTTTTGGTTCAAGAACAGTATCATATTAACATTTTTTGCTTTTAATGCACTTCGTTTGTGACTCACTAACTGCCCTGCTTTTGAAAAAATCCTCTCAGCTGGCACTGATGTTGCAACCAATGATGACCAATGAATGGTATTTTTTGGCAAGTTTGCTCAGAGAGGGGAATGTTTGTTCATTGTTTTTCCACCAAAGTAGTGGATCCTGATCCCGAGGAATTGACCTTTCCTCAGTGTACCTGCAACACCTAAACACAAGAGGGGGGAGGGGGAGCAAAGGGTGCCTGCTCTGCGCTGACACAGGAGCGGCGAGTCCGGCGACCTGGCTGTTTCCTCTTTGCCGAAACCGCAGCATCGCAAACCAGGGGAACTTAAAGTAAAGAATCAATCTCACCAGGCTAGTATCGATCCGATACCGATACCGTCTTGGTATCGATACTATCGATATTTGGATCGATCCGCCCACCACTAATACCGACGTCCTCCATGAACTTATAGCTGTAATAACATTTAGGCTTGTTGAAACGATGTGGAAAATGAGGCGACCGTGATGTGATTGAGTTAAACTTTGTCTTCATTTCTGCCGCCATCAGTCGCATTTTCGTGCCCAGTGTAAGGTCATCGGCTTGAATTAGAATTTGAAGATCTCTTAACTCTTCCATCTCTTAACTCTTAACTTTACATCCTGTCACACAAGGTTATATTTTACTGTAATATGCAACATTTCTCGACAAAATTCAGTTTCCAACCTTGGTTTTCACAATATTTAAATCTGCGACCTACAATTCATCCAGTAGAGTAAAACGAAATAACACTTTGGCCGCCTGTGTAAAATATTGCCAATAAACTCGTATCAGCCCGGCAGTCTATGTCGTGTCATGTGTTTGTAGGTGAGTCCAAGTTGGGCACATTCCCAGTCTGTCTCATTTAGACTGAGACGCGTAACTGCTAACCACTAATAAACTGAACAAACGTGTTTCTCTTACTAACTCATGACTTCAAGGCAATCATGCATAAGCTTAATGGCTAAAACCAGGAGCTACATGAATGATTTGAGCCACAATGAGTCGTGCAGCTGCACAGACAAGCAAACCAACTAACATCCGTCAAGACACGTATACGGGGGGCCGGGGGGGCATTAAGCTCCTCATTTGTTTCAGTTCATGGAGTTTCCAAACTGTCTGGATTGGAGGTTTAATGATTGCATACAAAGGGTGTGTGGCTGTACAGCGGTTTGATTCTCTAAAGTTCAAAGTCTCAAGTGAAGTCTTAATTCACAAGGTCAAGTCTTAAGTTTAAGCATGAAGTCGAGCCTAAAGGGCGCGTCTCCAGTCTCTGTAAGCAGGTCAGGTTTCAGATTTACCCTCATGACAATCAAACCATCAGCACACGTGATGGTTCTTATCTCATAGGCTGCAGGAGGCCTGACTCACCCCAGAGGAACTTTATAAAACGCAAGCCTGGATGATTCACTAACCAAGTGGCCAACTTTAACCTTCAGTAGATGTAATGACCTACTGTAAGTTCTCTGCCTGCTCCACTAAAGCTCTCCTAAATCAGATTGGAATATAAGCGTCGGCTCAGGTTGCGGTAGCCGGTGAGCTAATGGCTGCCTCATTCGTTTAAACGAGCAAAGACTCGACGGGACGCTCGCTAAATGATCTATAAGACTGCAGCTCCACCTCATCCGCCCACGTCGAGGAAGACTGCCAGCCCTCTGTGAGACGCTGAACCGCACTGGTTTCATGTGAAGCAAGCCTATTCTCGTCCACTCCTCCTGCTCCCGTCTTCCTTCGCTCCCTCGCTATTTTCCCCTCTCGGTTGCTACTTTTAATTCTTCCCCCTGTCTGGCTTTCGCCTCATTTACTCCAGGCCACACCCACTCCCCGAGACCGGACAGTTCACATTACACCCCGTCAGACCCGCATAGACTCACACACACAAACACACATATAGAGAGAGAGAGGCTGGTGTGACATGAGTGTAGGGTTTGAATTGACATTGGCTGCGACCCTGTGTGAACCCAGCAGCAACAGATCCTTGTTTACCTCACAATCCCCCTAATAAAACCAGGAGTGGCTTGCACGGGGAGATAACGCCGAGCTCACACACACACACACACACACACACACACACACACACACACACACACACACACACACACACACACACACACACACACACACACACACACACACACACACACACACACACTGAGTAGACATCTTACTTATACCTGACACACCCACTGTCAGCAAGCCTGAGAAAGGGAGACACAGATGTTTGTGTGTGTGTGTGTGTGTGTGTGTGTGTGTGTGTGTGTGTGTGAATTTTGTAGTGTTATTACAGCGTTCTAGGCCAAGATTACATTCCTGCTGATCTGAGGGCGGCTAAATACCTCTTATTTATCTCTCTCCCTCTATCTCACTGCCTAACATCTCTCCCTCACTCTGACCCTCTGTCGCTCTCTTTCTGTCCCTATGTCTCTCTCTCTCTCTCTCTCTCTCTCTCTCTCTCTCTCACACTCTGTCCCTATGTCTCTCTCTGTCTTTCCTCTCATTTTGCTAGACATACTGTGACAGCATGTTTATACTCAGTGGTTAAATGAAGCAGGTCAGGGTAAGAATACTCAAAAACTCACACACACACACACACACACACATACACACACTCACACACACACAGCCACATATGAAATGATTAGTGGGTGGCGGGACAGACGTGGGGTAAATATTAGTCATGTTGCTAGTCGACAGAGTTTTTAGGTTTTTTCTAACGTCAAATACATTTTCCGGCCAATTGCTGCGCAGTAAGACTCAGTGTGTCTATGGTTAGGGCTAATGTGTACTTGACACTGTGGTCACACAAAACACAAAGTCCACCTAAAGAAACATTTGTCATCCATGGGTTTTGATTAGTGGTGTAACTGAAGTCAAATAACACAGTTTAAGGTTGAACATATGGCCGAACATATTGTGCATGCAGAGTAAATATACATGTTAAACATGACTATGAACACACCTGAGGGTTAAATTACCTATGGAGCTTTTCAACAAGCGCCTCTGATGTTATTGAATCTCCACGCGCTGTTTAGTGTGCACAGCAGCTGCAGATGGGCGTAAAGAATCCAGGCTCAAAGAAGATCCGTACCCCAAAGTAAACGGATCACAAGTGAGCTCCCGCGCAACTGTTTGTTTCACTGGCTCGCACAAAAGTGGCTCACACAGGAGAGAAAGGAAAATGGGACACCTGCGCCCGTCATTACTGAGTCTGGATCTGACCGTGACAAAACACGCTCTCGGGATGAAGGTGCCATCACACTGGCGAGCCCTTAGGTTTTGTTCGGTAACGTCGAGTTAATCTGCAGTTAGGACGCCGTATCATCCAGATTAGACGCCGTCTCCATGCATCATCCCCCTGCAGCCTGAGCATGGAATCTCCATTCTAACTGGATTATAAATGAGAGATTGAGTGCATCCGCAATGTCTGCTTCTACCTGAAGTTGGCAGGGCATTGATTGAAGCATCCATTATACGCAGCTCTTATAAGTAGGGAGCTTCTGTTTGGCTCACAGTTTTAAAGGCAGGAGGTTTAAAACGTACATAAAAGGGGCTTTTATTTTGGTGAGATGAATTTTCTTCATCTGTCCTCTGCTTTTGATCGAGCTGCTCTTGGCCTTCTTTCCTTTTCTCGGTTGTGTCTGGAACAGTGTAGTCCAAGCCTACACGCACTGGCAGAGAAACACACAGAGAGACATTCTTCAGCTGCCTGATGCCATGATGTGTGCATCCTTGTTTCAGATCGGCGCGGCTGTGCGTTTTTTCGTCTGTGAGCTTATGTGACGGCACATCAACATCAACAACAACAGCCGGTCTTTCTTCTCGGTGTCAGCCACCGCTGTCCCGTCGTCACACTGGGCCCCTTCATAGCATCACTGATACAATGATTAGCTCTCTCTCTCTTTCTCGCTTTCTCTCGCTCTCTCCTCTCTCCTTGCCTCACTGAAATAACATACACACATACCATCAAACCTCAGAAAACCCCGCCTGGAGGTTTGTTGGCTTCACCCGAATGAGAACCTGCACTCGCACGCAGTAGCATAAATTTTCCAACAGATTTAAGTGATGTCGACTGGTTTGCATCACCGGGTTTTGCGCAATTTCGTTTTTTTCCTGCGGGAGTTTATTGAATCGGCTTGAACGAGGCAACAAACTGTGAGGGCCAATGAGGTTTTTTTACACAATATTGTAACAAAAACATTCGTCAACGTCTTCAGAAAGACGGTATGCATGCAGAACGTGTCCTCATTGCTCGCATTTCTCTCTCTAAGGGGTTAACAACTTTTCCTTTCTCTTCTGTCCTTCACATACCATTCCTCTGTCTCTTTCGCATGCAAACAGCCAAGCGCGGCCCATTATCCTCCCATTAGACAGGTGAGAGTGGCGCTTGAGGGCACAGCTTTTCACTTAGCTCGACTCTCTCAACACTTAAGCGGCTCCTCCCTCACGCTCATTGTTCCATCGCTTGGGTCTTCATCGGTCCTTATCGGTCCGTCTCCTGCTGCTCCAGGGAGACGATGCCAGACGTTTCAGGGTGGGATTCCCGCTGGTGGAGGTTGGGAAAGACATAAAAGTGAAAGGCAAATGTAGTTGTCCATCTAGCTCTCTCTCTCTCTCTCTCTCTCTCTCTCTTTTTGTCTCACGCACATTCCTTCTCAGCATCAAGGTGTCTAGACCTGTCAAACCAATGGAACCATGATTATCAACATTCAAATCAAATCCTATTGCAGGATTCTGGCTTTCCCTGCCTTTTTCCACCATGTCAAGAATCTAAAATATCAGGCAAGGAATTCCTGTAGGAAAGATTTAATGAGGCTAAATCCCTTGATAAAGTGAGTCCTTTTTTTGCAGAGATAGGGGGAGAAAGGGATCGACGTGTATTTGAATGTGGAATTAGAAAGTGGTAATCATATGCAGAAACAGGATTAGGCCAGTTGACAGAGCTGTGGGAAGGAACAGTCTGCGGGATCAGATCATCCTAATGCATGCCAGATTAAATTTGTTAAATCTGCAAATCAAATGAATCGTCAGCGTGCGTTTTGCTGCTTCCTAGAATCCAGGTGTGACAGAAATGCGGGGAATGTAAATTCCGTGGGGGTGCTGGAAAGAGGCGGAGAGGGAGACGAGAAACCGTGGATCAAAGAAAGGAGTAAAAAGGCAAAAAGAGGGGGAGAAGAGGAGGGACGACATGACTGGGAAGATTTTTTTTCTTTCATCCTGTGACTTTTTTAAGATGCATTGCTAAGCTGCTGCTCTAAAGCGATAGAAACAAGGACGTACGTGGTCTGAATGAGAGATGCATGAGACATAAAGAGAGAAAACACGCACGAAAACACTTTCCTCATCTGAGTCAAAGGGTTTTTCTTTGTCACCTTTGGACAAAAAATGTTGCCTTATACAGTATGATCACTAACTAACTCACCAGTGTGGTTACTTCCTCTTTCAGGTGTCAGTCTGTGACCGGGCGAGTTAATAAGTCACCCGTATCCAAATGTCCATTAGAAAGAAAGAAAAGAAAGAAACGTACTTTATTGATCTCCTAGGGGAAATGATTTTTCCTCACTTGGTCATGTTCTACATGCATCACTTGTACACGGGTTAGGAAACACACAGCATGCAGACAGCCCATAAAACAAATGGTCCGTACACAAGTTGATGATGATGGAGAGATGCAGAGTGAGGGGGGCTGCCCCTTGCAGGCGCCCAGGAGCAATTTGGGTGTTAGGTGCCTTGCTCAAGGGCTCACCTCGGCAGTGCCCAGGAGATGCGCTGCCTCCTCATTGTTGAGGTCCTTGTGAGATTAACAAATACTAAATACTTAAACGAATACTGGACAGGCTTTTTCACAAGTGGAAAACAACAAATCACATCTCTCTCTCAACATTTTACATTAGCACTTCATCAAATAGTCACATTCAAGATTACAACCAACAATTGGGACATACTGATGTTTTTACAGGTTTTGGATGACAGTAATGTTAACATTGCAGTACTTCTCAAAACTAACAGCAATAAAGCTCAAATTACAGTTATGAAAATTTTTACTTTCCAATTAGTTATATTGCTAAACTCTTAATATATATCTTTATCTTGATAGAGACTTCAACTCGTCAAACACAAGCTTAACTATTAATAATGGCTGCATTCCATTTAGGTGTGTTGGCAGCAGAGCCATGCAGCTGTGCACATTAGATCACAGTCCATAACAATTTTACTTTCAACTGTGCTGTTTTGATTTATAGCTTTCATTTTCACTTGTTATTTTTCCCCTACAGTATTTACTATAAATGCACATTGACACTTGCTATTCATTTGTTAAGAACACTACAAGATGAGTCTTGCGCCGTAATTCCCCTCAGCTCTGATTCTGTCACACTGTGGGGTGGGGATCAGTCATTTCTGAAGCCGTGGTGTCATTATTGACACCTCGCTGCCGAGGGGCGCGTTTGATTTCTGCGCTGTGACTCCTCTCGCTCTCTCCCACTGGGAGGTGGAGCTTGAGGATGATTAGATGAGCATTCACAGGTCGCGCCACGTACTCGCCCCGCAAGCACTGAATGGCTTTCGTAACGCACCGCTGCTCACATGGCTACTTGTGCTATCGCTCTATTTTTGACAACGAAACATACAGAACTAACCTGGCTAGCTCCGTGCCACCGTATTGAACCCAGGTTGTAAAGAAAGTGGTGGGAATAAAGTCACATGAAAGTGTGTTTGTGTGAAAAGAGAGAGGAGGAGACATGTCAGGGAAAACAAACAGAGAGGTCTAAGTTTGGATCCAGGACTCTGGTGTACGTGACTTCTGACCTGGGGCATTTATAAAAACCAACACCCTCTCAAGTGTGAATAACTTGTTCTGTAGTGTGTGTGCGTGTGTGTGTGTGTGTGTGTGTGGATATGTGGGTGTCTACTACTGTGCCAGTCACATGCTTTTATGTTTATGTATCAAATAGAATCATCAGCAAAGTTTTCCAAACATTCAGATGTGAATCCATCCTCCCAAATGTTCCCGACGTGTCTGCTGTTATCTGTCTGACCTTATCACTCTGTGGTCTGTGGTGTCGCTCTGCTGTAGCCTGTAATCCTTTCCTTCTCTCCTACATTGTTCGTCGGGGGCAGTAATGCGTCACTGGGGGCATTTCATAACTATTATCGTAGATTAACACTCCCTCCCTCCTCCATATCTCCATAAGCCCACTGGTCACATCAACTCTCTGACCGCAGACACCGCTGAGCTCTGCAGTGTGTGGAGCCCTAGCAGGGAGGTAGAGCCATAAGGGTGTGTTTGGGAGAGTTTGTGTTCTGTCTGATATAGAGATGCAAGCTATTGTAGAAACGCACAGAAATAAAGCTGCACCAAATAAGGCCACCTAGGTGAATAAAGAGTTTCAATAATATCAATGCATCATTATTAAGTCAATGTACAGCATTGACGTTATAAATGAACAATAAAGTGAAGAGAATATATAATGTCTGGTGCTAAGTTGATAATTTAAAACAAACAAACTTTTGTTACACAGATTTTCATGTGCTTATTTTGCTCCTCTGTGCAACATGAGTGAAAACGGCTGGTTTTAAGCACTGTCGCCTTTAAGGAGCCCTCCTACTGCCAGAGTTGGCAACACCTGCTGATTGCAAAACACACACTCGGATGTTGGCCAAACAGTTGCTCACTGGGCTTGGATTAATCTAAGTGTGTGTGTGTGTGTGTGTGTTGTTGGGTAAGAGCTAAAAGGACAAAAAGAGCTAAGACATGTGTTACAACATGCTACCTAAGGTAAAGCACCAAGCAAAAATGAAGCTTTATTGTATTATAGTATATATTATAATTATTATAATTATAAAATCAAATATGTAATTGTCAGTGTGTAGATTTCTGTATGTAACAATGCTTTGCTGCATATACAGTAAGAGAAGCATAGAGTTCACATACGGGTTAAGTTATGTGTTTTATCTCATGCTATATTTGAGTACAGAGTAGACAAAGAGACCAACCGCCAGGCCTGCTCCTCTGCGGCAGAACAAAGCTTCATTCAAAGTGTGTGTGTGTGTGAAGAGAAAGGGCTTTCATCTGCGTGTATGTTTAGACAGAACCTACTGGAACGTTAGTGCAGAAAACAGTGCAGCTTTCACACCACAACTGGAGCACAGAGGCTTCAAAGGCATCACAGGAGAGTAAAACTGTGATATTTTTGCATGTTGAGGGTGAGTGGCGTGACGCCTCAAACGGGTGGCAGACGTGTCTGATGACAACCGGTGTGAGTTAATTCTCTCGCTTGCTTTTGGCCATTCTCGATCCTTTACTAAGGTGGCGTGTTGTGAGACGCACAGCAAATGTTCATTGACAGTTTGTTGGATATATTTTACCATTAGACAGAGTCACCTTTTCCCTGTGACTCACTTATCCTCTCTCTCACACATCTGTCTCCCTCTCTCTCTCACACACACACACACACACACACACACACACACACACACACACACACACACACACACACACACACACACACACACACACTAATACATCTTACTTCATGCTTCATGTCTTCCCCCCAAAAGGATGGGATGCAGCCCCGCCCAGCATTCTTTGCACGCTGATTCATTGTTTGTTTAAATCCTGCACAGTAACAAAAGCAGGGCGTGTGTGTGTGTGTGTGACAGAGAGAGGGGAGCGAGCAATCAGGGTGGGACATGCTGTAACAGCCCATCATCAATCAGACTGCACAGTAGCCAGTGAGATTATTGCACAAACACTGTGGCCTGGAGTTTGGCTCGTCAGATCTCAGCAGGAGGAATGTTGTAAATATGATCCACAGCTTGAATGGAGGGAAAAAGTTCAACAGAACAACGAAAAAGCAATTTGCACATAAAATTTTATATAACCAAGCGAGGGTCGTAATAATTTAGCGTCATCATCATTTTCTGCCTTCATTCTTATTATATTTTTGAATTTATTTGTTGATTCTACCACAAGGGGGCTCTTCAAGTACCGCGGACACGGCCACGTATAACAGTTTGTGAACCACTGCAAAAATGTTTCCTCGACATTATTTGTATTTACATTGATCCAATCCAATTTTTTCCTTTGTTCACATACATCGTGCTGTTTCTGCACCGATGGTGTAATAATGAAATATGTCAATCGTTGCTGTAAAACACGCCTCGGACAATAAAGACAATTGTGTTAGTTCACCTACCAGGCTGCGGTGATACTGTGGAATAACGGCGGCAGGATTGAATCTCTCCGAAACGGTGCGCTTCAGTGTTTTCATTATTTCCATCATAAGCACAGAACAGCGACAACTCAGTCTATTCACTAATCACATTCTCAGCAGGTATTTTCCCCACAATGCCTTGAAAAATTGTATTTGCAGCATTTTATTCGCCTCCCCGCACACACATCCTCTTATTATTCTCACAATTACATTTAAATCATGTCTGGAGAATCAGATTAATTTTTTCCGTTCCAGTTTGGAAACCCTCAATGAAGATCAGAATAGCCGAGGAACAATAAGGAATATTGAAGACGTGTGTTGATATCATTCATCTGCCTAGACGATTGTCTGCTTCACAATGTAGTGATGAGTGTAAGAGATGGGATGAAGAGCAGGCCACGGAGAGAGAGAAGGTGTTTGGCGCCGTTATGCTTGCGTGTATCTGCCAGGAATCAGGAAAATTCCAGGAATCGCAGTGTTGTTAGAGAGGGAGTGTCAAGCTGCTCCGTTGCCGTGGACACCGTCTCTAGCTGCTCCTCAAGGCCGCTGATGTCACAGTAACGGCCACGAACATCATGTGAGAGGGGATGACTTCCTCCCCCTCCGTCCCTCCCTCTGCATCTCCATCGCTCTCTATCTCTCGTCCTCCCTCACCCCGTCTCTCTCTCTCTCTCTCTCTCTCTCTCTCTCTCTCTCTCTCTCTCTCTCTCTGTCTCTCCCCCTCGGTCTCTCGCCCTCCTTCTTCCGTGTGGTCGGCGCCCCACACTAATCACTTCTTCCGCAAGTTCTACAATTTCCCCGACGCAGCCATGCTCTTGCTCCAGAACCCCACTGGCTCTCTCTCTCTCCCTCTCATGTGGCCCGACGTTTCTCCTTACGGGACCAGATTTTTGTATTCAAAATGGCTGCCAGTGTTGGGTTGAAGCCCGTTTTCTGCGTGATTTGGCAGGGTAATGAATCTAAATGTTTTGAGTAAAGCCATATGTTTCTTCATCATAAACTGCACAGACTCACGCACACACACACACACACACACACACACACACACACACACACACACACACACACACACACACTGCCGCATTGGTGAATCCAGCGGCCAGCAGAAGGGGTCAGATGAGGTAAATGCAACACAATCCCCTTTTACACACACAGACCACACTCGCATATACATGTCACACACACGCTATTTGGCCCCTCCTTCGCTGCATACCATTGTCATTCTCTGGACGAGTGCTTTTTGAACCTGCTTTCAGCTACCCCTCGTCTCACACACTTTGAACGACACGCTCACCCACTTACCCCCCCCCCCCCCCTCACACACACACACGCACGCACAGCTCTCAGCATTGTCAGTGTCAAAATGCTTCTGAATAGCAGGCACACACGGTTGGCGTACAACCAAGGCTGTGTTTTATGTTAACAGGAGAGCTGTGTGGAAAGTGTTGTGTCAAATGTAACTTTACTCTATTTAAGTCCCCCTTTTTACATATACATATATATTAACATATATACATTTCCTTTATAAGTACAAAACTGTCACACTTCAATAAAGGTATTAGACACATAGTGAGAGGAATATTAAACATTAATGGCACATTTGTACAGCTGCACCATAGATCGTTTCCCCCAGCAGACATATTCCACCTGTCAAACCCAGGCTTGGCTAATAACATAATAAGGGCCGCATTCCATTTAGGTTTTCAGGACATTGCTTTTGTGCATGCTGGCTCACTGACCCGGCTTACTGGCATACCTAAATGGAACAGAGACATCAAACGTTATGAGTCGCACCTGTGCTTTCCCTGCTATATGTTAAAACAACCTTCCGTCCATTACATGAGATGGAAACGTCTCCCTAATGCGTCATTATTATGCACGTTTCCAGCTATAATAGGCTACTTGAAACGTTTTTAAAATAAAGTTCAGAGAGGTTAAACAGACACGGAGATCAACCATCATTTGCCATGGACACGTTGTCCTTATCCCAGTCATCATCTTGTGATCGTGTGTCTCTTTGCCTCTCAGAGACAAACAGCAGCAGTACACCCACAGCACATTGTACGCTACCGCAAAGGTCAAAAGTTATGACCTGAGCTACACTTAAAATCTAAGTGCTATCCGTGTCAATATGTTTGGTGTAAAGTTTCACTATATGCGCAGTTACTGCCCTTGTAATGTAACGCAATATACGGGAACAGGCAGGGGAAGAGCAGAGATTAGAGGGTTGAGTGAGGTTTGAGCATTTGGCCGAGTGTGTCTGTCTCAAGCTTTGACAAGTTGAACCTAAGGCAACTCTCTTGCTCTCTTTCTCTCACGCACACGCACACACACACACACACACACACACAGATACGTAACAACTCCTATTTGTAAGTTGGAGACATGTGAGTTGCCCCATTCACTCAAACTTGCTCCTTTCTGCACATTGTAGAATAAGTCAAAACATGCAACATGCCACTAATTGCTATAAAAAAAAAACCCAACAAAGAATCCCAACGAGGGGCCCCAAGCCATTAACCCCCCCCTCCCTCCCTCCCTCCCTCCCTCCTTCCTGCCTTGCACCTGTCTGCAGCTTTAGTGTCAGTAAAAGTAAAGGAGACAGGAGAGAGGGAATGAAGTCAAGTCTATCCCGGGGTGGGGGTGGGGTGGGGGGGAGGGGGGGCTTGGCTCTGTCAGCAAGGGAAAGCGAAGGCTGCTACGGTCAGCTCAGCTGTGCTGCGGGGCTGAGAGGAAATGCAAACTGCCCAAGTGACCACTTGTGTTTGTGTGTGAGTGAGTGTGTCTTATGTCTGTCTGTGTGACGTGTCTGCCACCTGTTACATGAACCTGACCCCCCGAGTGTGGGATCCCCCCCCCCATATAGATCATATGAGTCCACCATATTTATAGCTGCTGTTCGACGTTCGAGCTAAGCTGAATGTCTGGAGAGTGCTATCATAATGCCAAGCCAGTGCTGACCTCCTGGGGCTGTCTCACACACACACACGCACGCACGCGCACGCGCACACGCACGCACACGCACACGCACACACACACACACACTCGTCCCTGCTGGGATTGACAGAAATAACAAGCTGGTAACAATTAGTGCAAGACTCAGCTCAGACCTAATGCGAGTTTGAGCGTATGGTATTGAGTTAGCAATAAACAAGGTAGCACACTTTCATTTGGCACACACTCCAACCCCCCGATCGCCCATAACTCTCTTACACACACACACACACTCACACACACACATTCTATTATACATCTTTGACAACATATCATTGCAATGTAACAATATGTGAAATGGATGCCTCGTTAGAAATGACCCAAAAATCAGAGCTACTTGTTGTGATGATTCCCTTTGGCAGATGCATTTTATCTTCTTAGCTCTTTATTTGATCAGGCTTAATCCTCAACACAGTGGGCCTATTAAAATAAGCTTATAGTAAGATGATGATTTTGTTTTAATGTATAAAGTATGCATTATTCATTGATTTATCAAAAGTAGTCCTGACATTGTGTAAACTCTCTCAACACAACTTCTCCCTGGCGGATTCAGTGCATCACATGTTCTCGGATGTTTCAGAGAGACCAAATGTCGATGGGAGTGTGACCTAACCTGTAGTTTGATTCCTTCCGTAGGGTCGTTGTTCCAGGGAGAACTGCAAGTACCTGCACCCCCCTCCACACCTAAAGACCCAGCTGGAGATCAATGGCAGGAACAACCTGATCCAACAGAAGAACATGGCCATGCTGGCACAGCAGATGCAGCTCGCCAATGCCATGATGCCCGGCACACAGCTACCACCTATGGTGAGAGGATACACACGTATGAACATACCGCAGGTACTGCTCACGGTGAGATGAAGCGCACACTCTAATACAGATATGGCTCCCTCAGTGTCTCCATGGCTCCTTGCGTCGTCGCTCCCTTCCTCCTGCAATTTTTGCTTAACGCAAACATTTTATCCAACTTTCCTCCTGTGCGCTTGTCTTTATTTTATGCTGTCTTCTGATACACAGCCCATGTTCTCGGTGGCGCCGGGCCTGGCCACCAACGCCAGTGCGGCAGCAGCTGCGGCCGCCGCCTTTAACCCCTACCTGAGCCCCGTGTCACCAGGCCTGATGCCCCAAGAGATCATGCCAAGCACCCCCGTGCTCATGGCCTCCAGCCCCTCTGTGGGCCAGGTCCCCAACGCCGCCGCCGCCGCAGCCCAGAAGCTGCTGAGAACAGACAGACTTGAGGTATTTGTACAGATGGAGTCTTCTTAACGCTTTGTTTCCTCACAATGTGGTGCGTCGGAAACTGGAATACACTTTGCCGGACGATTTGCTTCATTCCTAATGGGAGCAGTGTCATCTAGGGTCTGTATGTAAACAAGAAAAGAGTTATTAACAAGTGGTTTAACAAGCATAAGAACAGAACCACTGTTTATTGTACTTAAAGTGTATATGAGAGCACTGAATCATTATATTCATAGCAGCTGCTGAGATAAGCCAATTAAAATAAAATACAATCCTCACAGAAAAGGCTTCAGATGCTCGTAAGTGTAAATGGAGAGAACAATTGTGATAACTATCATGACACAGATAGCACAGCAGTAGCAGTCTGCAACTGTCAAAACCGTGTCAGAGCTTTGCCCTTTACTGAAAACACGACATCTGCTGCAGCATCTCACAGCTTCTTTCTCCTCTGTATGCATGATTGTACTGGAATACACAAAATACGCCACCAGGCAACAAAGTCAGCTCTCCAAAGCAATGTACACGATCAAAAAGCAGCTCTGTAAAGCGGCATCCTCAAAATGTCATTGTTGCGACAGGGTGTTTTTAGAATAGACTTCCTCTTTTCAGGCAAAACAAACAGGGAACTTAAAAATCTAACAGTTGTTAACAGTGTATTCTGCTGCTCTCACACACACTGAGACCCAAGTCAGAGAGGAAGCCAGTGATGCCAGTGAACTCGCAAGTGAAGATGCTGCCCTCTGGTGTCTCACACACACACACACTTGCCTGTCAAAGTCATAAGTTTGATCTTCCCAAAATGACACCTTTATTGTGTAAAAATGCAAATGTTTAAGTAAATCCCCATTTACACCAAGCACAGGAATTATATAAAGGAACGAATAAAGGCATGAATGTAGTTTAAATAGGAACTGTTTGGTAAGTTCCTGTATTTGGTGTGAATGGATTTTTGCCATGAGGAAGTTGAGATGTTTGCATTTCAGCTCAGTAAACACGGCCAGTCATGTGATGTGGCGATAAGCCTCTCGCTCACCAACTGTAAAGAAAACTGTTAAACTTTGTTAATTTATTCTTATGATTAACATTTATTTTAGAGGCTTATAATATTTAAAGCTTTTGCCCAGAGAAGGAGTTCACTTTCAATTTCCTTGAACATATTCTACTGTATTCTATTCTAAAAGTGAAAGCAGGAGTCGTGTTGGATTCATGATACTCAAAGCCGAACTCGTCCTGTGTGTAGGTGTGTCGGGAGTACCAGAGAGGCAACTGCTCCCGGGGCGAAAACGACTGTCGCTTCGCCCATCCGGCCGACAGCACCATGATCGACACAAACGACAACACGGTGACCGTGTGCATGGACTACATCAAGGGCCGGTGCTCTCGGGAAAAGTGCAAGTACTTCCACCCCCCGGCCCATCTGCAGGCCAAAATCAAGGCCGCCCAGCACCAGGTGAACCAGGCCACGGCAGCCGCGGCCATGGTGAGCGGTCTCATTCACAAACACACACACACACAAATACACACACATTTACACACGCACGCACATGAAAAAAACTAGGCTAAGATGCTTTTTTGAGAACGTGATTCATTTGCATCAGCACAGTTACAAGTCAGGGGTTTGTGATATTTGAAAGTGTCTCAGTTTGTGCTTTTGCCAGGTCGAGTTTTGTTCAACCAAAAATCCTGCATGTTGATTTGGGAAAAAAGACGGTGACGTGGAGAAGGAGCGAACAATGACGTCTTTAACTTCACTTGCGTGGACAAAATCATTGTGTCGTTCCTCGTTAACCTCACGTCAGGCCTTTAGCAGCGAGCGTCACTTCTCCCCCTCTCTCTCTCTCTCTCTCTCTCTCTCTCTCTCTCTCTCTTTCTCTCTCTGACGGTCTTACTTGTAACATTATGGTTCATGTGCTTCCTACCTGTTACTTCTTTTCCTCTTAACATCAGTAAATGGGTTTCCATTGTGCTTTGGGTGTGCAACAGATTGTCCCGCCGCAGTAACAACAATAGTGCAGCCCCACTCAACGGGGATCCATAGTGTCCTCCACGCATAGCAACAATCCCCCTTTAAAGCAAACGATGAATGATTCTGTGTCGCTGTATTCATCCATCTTTGTGTGTCAGTAACTAATGTAGATTGATAGTTATCATTGATTATTGATGATCATGTAACTGCAGTAGAGCTAGTGTCGACACTGTGCATGCCTTAGTCCTGTTATCCCCTTGTATATTGCATTCCAATGATTTGTTTTTATTTGTTTTTGTTTTTTCTCACCTATACCCAAACTGCACTGCTGCCCCCATGATGCACCTCTGCTTGCTGGTTTATGTTAATGCGCTTGAACCCCATTGGCCCATTGCCATCATGTGCTCGCTGCCTGCTAATTAAGACTCAGTCGGCTGTCAAATCACTGAAGCGACCCCTCGACGCAACCTTTGACCTGGTACTATGACCTTTCACCTTTTAGCTTGGCATGTGGCTTTGTTGTAGAGCAGTGTTTTAACCAAAGATACCTAGCTATTTTTGTTGTCGTTGTCTCTGTGCAGTCTGTTTCTCCTCCTGTTGCTCTGTCATTATTGCCAGTGATAAAATGATTGTGGCTTCTTTAAAGGGTCATGGGTCTTATCCAGGACCATAAAAAAGCGCAAAAGATCACCTGAAACACAGATTTGAATGCGGAATTTGTGTCGGAAGCCACAATCAATTCATCACCTTTAGCGTATCTAACTAATGTCAGCGAGGGTTAGGGAAGTAGAAGCTTTTTCAATGGTGGCATGGCTTCAGTCTTTACGTCCAGTGTCAGGTGTCAGTGTTGTGTAGCAGCTCTATCAGTTGTACCGCATGTGTGTGTGTCGCTAGTGCATGTCAGATGGATACGGGTGGGGTTAAAAGGAACAGTCTGTAGTAATCCCACCATGACAGATTATTACAGTTCAAATGATTGTTCACTCCATCATCAAATCTTCTCACTGATATTCAGACCTCCAGAATGGCCTCATGCCAAGAGCAAATCTGTACACGTCTCATTTAACGGTATACATTAACTGACTGATGTGATATATGTTCAATAACCAACTTCACCGCCTTGGCTTGGGCCCATTTTTAAATCGTGTCTGAGAGTGAACCATCACTTAAACATTGCTTACACAGTTTATCATGGAGCTAGCAGTGCAGCCTCCCTATCTCTGTGCTTCCTACCTGTTCCACCTCTTGTTAGCAGCCTTATTGTTTCAAAAGTTAATGCTTGCCTCTGTTGCAGTTAGTCCAGCCCAGAAGTACGATTTAATGATATAAGGAAGCTTGTAAAGTAATGAACTGATAGACATGATTGCTTGTTAGCCAGTAGCTCCAGTAGGCACCATGCTCCTGCTTGTGTAGTATTTGTGTCAGACTGCTGCTTGCTTGCTACTGATGATATTGTTGTACACACAACGATGTTTTGATGCTGTTTTGATGATGTCCTCTAACCTATGTATCTTATTTTTGTTTTCTTTCCCGTTTTTGCCTCTTTCCAACACACCCTCTCTGTCTCTCTCCTTCATGCACCTCTCTCTCTCTCTCTTTCTCTCTCTCCCTCTCCTTCCGGCCGGGCAGGGCCTCGCCCCTAATGTCATGGCTCCGCTGCCAAAGCGGGCAGCCCTGGAGAAGGCCAATGGAGCCTCTGCCGCGTTTAACACTGGTATGCTCCAGTACCAACAGGCCCTGGCCAACATGCAGTTTCAGCAGCAGGCTGCTTTCCTCCCATCAGGTACGGCTCTAACACCAACCACTGCTAGCGCTCTGAACGGGCCGGAGAGGATGCCCGGATCACATTAACCTGGCTCCTGCTTGGCTGCGGTTGGGCAAACACACAGTGGTAGATTGCTGTCCAGGACAGTTTTTCGTTCAGTCCAGCCCAACTTCACCAGCTGATATTGTGTTTCACTGATTAGCTCCTCTTTTCTGATTGAGTATGTGCTGATCCTGGAAACCAGCTGGTGTGTCGCCCAGCAGCACACGATTGTGCATTGAGTGTGTGTGGATGTGTAGTTCATAATGTGTAGCTCTGTTGTATAATGCTTTGTATGGCACTGCATGGCCACTCTGGGTTTAGAATGGGTGACAGGGTTCATACGGTCATGGGATTTAGACATCGTGTGGTGGAAAACAATTAAACACAAAAGTCATGGGATTTTGATAGATTGTTTAAATTGTTCTCATTCTGATGATTATCAATTCTATTAGGTTATAATTGGATGAGAGTCAAGATAGTGCTGATGAAGAACACAATGCCGTCTCGCACAATTACGCCTACAGTGCGGACGGAAGATGCCAAGCAAAGATGTGTTTAGTAAAATGTCACAGTAAACATCCTAATTATAAAATTTGATTTAGATATTAATGTATATCTCAACTTCCCAAAAGAATTTAGATTAGAATAGAATCTACAAGGTTTTGTCAAGCGTGGTCCAGACAACACGTTTCCTTTTTCAATGGGTAGAAAGGGTAGAAACAAATTTAACAGTTAAGGATTGGAAGTTTAGTTTATATTCATTGGTTAAAAATCTGTATGAACCCTGGGATTAGAGCCTCTGCCTACTGTTACCTTTATACAGCTCCAGTGTATCTGTAGGTTATCAGGTGGGGCTTTGGCTTGAGCTGGGCGATGTGGTTAACTGTAAACTTTGCCTCACTTGGGCTTCTGTTCACATTGTGTCTATAATGTTTCTCACATGAGAGTCACATCCTTATAACCACTGTCACTCATGGTGTAATACACATTCATACACATCACACCTCAGACACAAGTTAAGATCCAGACTGTGTCGTTTGAATCACTGATTGCCTTGTGATGAGTTCACTACCTCGCCTTTTCCAATCACATCGATGACTGTGTCCAAGAGATATTAACCTTTTGTTTCCCACCTTATCTCTCCCCTCACTCTAACGAACCTTGTGACGGGCTGTTTTGATTTCTCTCCCCTATCCAATCCACTTCCTGTTGCACTGCATGATCGGCAGGCTCAATATTGTGCATGACACCTGCAGCCAGTGTTGGTAGGTTCCAGCTTTCCTTCCTCAGTTTATGTGTAATCTTTTGTCTGTGACTCACACATCATCAAAATCTAACCAGCAGGGTTATCGTTGATTAGTTTCGGACACAGTTGTTATTATTTTTGTCCTCTGGTGTCTTGAGAGTCACACTTTTGGATACGTGACAATATTAGAATGCAGCGAGAGTAAAATGTTGCCTGTATAACCTGTAATTGTTCTCAAAGTCTGGTTTTAACTTGACTTTGTGTTTTATTTTGTAAAAATGTTAATGTTGTATATTCCTTGACAACCCCACATTTCATTGTCGTGCTCGCTCTTAACTTGGCTTCTGGCTGGTCTAATCTGATACCTGTTGAAACCCTTTTAAACACACACACAGAGCAAGAGAGTTCAATTTTAACCTTCCCCCTTATTTCCTTCTGCCTTAATGACATCGTCCGTATCTTTCACACCATAGCTTTTCATTATGTAGATATTCTATATTATTATCATTATTATTATTCACAGCCATCTGTCTGTCTGTGGGCTGTTGTTATTAATTGTTTCATACAAATGTGGAAGTGAGTGACTGCTGCTATAGTTGCAGTGCTGGCAGAAGGAAGAAAGGGAACCAGTTACATGGAATCTCTCTCTCTCTCTCTCTCTCTCTCTCTCTCTCTCTCTCTCACCCTCTCACCCTCTCTCTCTCTCTCTCTCTCTCTCTCTCTCTCTCTCTCTCTCTCCACCCTCTCTCTCTCTCTCTCTCACCCTCTCTCTCTCTCTCTCACCTTCCCAATTTGCCTGGTATGTATGTGGCTATACACTGCATCTCTGTGTGTATTTTTTTTTGTTTTTGTTTGCTTACATGATTTTCCCTCCAAAAAGTTCCCATGATGCACGGTGGTACTGGCGGTGTGTCTGCAGGGGCCACATCTGCCACAAGCGTTCCCTTCGCAACCGCCTCCGCCAATCAGGTTTGCACCACTACAGCCTATCTCTCTCTCTCTCTCTCTCTCTCTCTCTCTCTCTCTCTCTCTCTCTCTCTCTCTCTCTCTCTCTCTCTCTCCTCCTCTCTCTCTCTCTCTCTCTCTCTCTCTCTCTCTCTCTCTCTCTCTCTCTCTCATATCACCTCAGTGCACATGAATGATGTGGGGATGCTTGTGTCTGGAGATAAAGGCGGTACTCCCTCTTGTTGGCCTACACTTTGTTATCCAACATTCAGTCATGTATAGTTCAGCTAAAACCGAAGCCTTGTCTCTTGAGAGTGTCTGTCTTTATGGAGGATAAAACTGTATAATGTACATTTAATGTTTGACCCTGTTGTAACCTCCATTTTTGTCCTTTCTCCTTTTGAGGACTCTTCCTTATCAAAGTTGACTACCAACGAATACATGCAATTGGTATGTATGAGGTAGTTTCTTCCCCATTTTGTAGCCGTTTGCACAGCTTGTGCAACAGTTGCTCTCTGTACCATTTGGTGCTTGGCTTTTGTTTTTTTGTTTTTATCCTTTTTCCTTTTTTTCCTCCCCCCTCTGCTGCTGCTTCCAAGCACGTCATGCAGCTTTACCATGCATCATAGTCAAGAAAGGGTCTCAATCTTAAATAACAGCCTTACAAATACAAAATATACAGATAGATAAATGATGATGGATTAAAGTGTTTGGTGGTTCAGGCTCAGGCTCAGGCTCATACTTCTTTGGAGCCGTGCAGGTCAACATCATGGAGGACTTGGATTTGCATGGGGGAGCCACCTCACTGACACTTGCCCTCTGCAATCCCTCATTTCCCCCCTTCCCTTTGACCTCCCCCTCCTTCCCCCCTATTATCCTGCAATGGATGTTTTAATTTTAATAGCACATGTGATTTGAGACTTGCCGGAATGAACTGAGGCACAACTACAACCAAAACGCTTCTCTGTTTTGAATACTTTTTCCGCTAATCAGCTTGTCTTGTTTTCAGAGGATGTGGTGCAATGATCTGTATGTTTAAGGTTTGAGATGCACCATTTTGATTTCTGTTTTTCTATTAACAGATTCCAATAATATCTGCAGATCATCTGAGTAGTCACAAGTACTTGACTCAAATGTAGTTCCTCTCGAGAACAGTGAGTTCCTTTTTCTTCGCCCCCTCTCAGATTTTTAGATTGACTAATGCTTTGGTGTGTTTGATGTTGGAATTTCGAAATGTAATGTGGATCCGATCTGTCTTACAGATCAAACGAATGTGTGCTGGCACCGTCCAAGCCAAAAGAGTTCAGCCTTTATGTACATAACCTTCAGAATGTCAAGCAATGGGACAAGGAGGGTCTGCCATCTCTCAGCCGGCCCACAACGATGGTCTCACCACAAGTTTAAACATCGAGGGTGCCACCCGCGTCTGTGCCATCCTCCCACATATCAATATCAAAGAAAAGCCAACCTCACCCACCTCCTTGTTGTCAAATTGGCCATCCAGCGAGAGAAAGGGGGACATCTCGGTGCCAGAGCGTCGGTGGGAATGCTCACATCACACTTCTTGTGTCTGAAAGCTCAAATTCTTCAAATTTCATCTTCTTCTTCTTATTATTATTATTACTACACTCACAGAAGGTCAAGATCATGGTTGCGTTTAGCGACAAACAGTGCTGGTACGTTTGTAGACCAAGATTTTTATTTCCTTTTTATTTGTTCTGCTTTATTATTATTTTAATTGATAGCCATATTTCATCGTTTACAAGTGAAATACAAACATGCACCTTGAATTTGAAAAATGGAAATCAGAAAGGCACAATGATGATACAACAGGAATTTTACTCGCCAAAAGAATTAGGCATGTACAGTATTGTGTTTGTACGGCTACTAGTGAAACTAGATGTTGAAATGGGGGTCTTGGACGTATGAATGTTCTGGGTAAACCAACATACCTGTGTACCTTGAAAGCACAGCCAGGCTAGCATTTCTCAACTTGTCATGTGCCTTCAAGGCCATACAGCTCAAACCAGAGTGTTATCTCAGCAGTGTTATTTGTTTACCGAAGGTGAAAGTTTTCTATGGTTGTTTTTATATTGTTTTGTTTGCAGCATCTCCATTGTGAGTGTTACTTTTTTTTCCCTGCGTTAGATTTAGGAATGGGTTTCTCGCCAAAAAAAAATGCTTTTCTCTTATTGAAATAGATGAAAGGAGGGTTGTTTTAAAGGTTTTAGTTTGACCTCTTTTTCTTTGCATAAATTTATCTAAGCGTTGGTTTTTGTCTTTTGAGATCAAGTTGTTTCTCAAGTCCATTGACTCTAAAGCCTGCTAAAGAGAAAGTGTAGCTTCAGTTCAAATTGTGTGACCTTGTTTCAACTTTTTGAAAGAGGAGCCACTCTAAAACCGTGTCTGTAAGAAGCACTGTGGAGCCGCGTGTGGGGAGGGGGGAGAGAGAGAGCGACAACAAAATTGGGTCTTTGAAACCACACGTGCACTTGAATGATTGTTTGGTCACCCTGCTCCAACTCACCAATCCATCCCCACGTCAACTTTCGTTTCGGAGGAAATACAACACGTTACTTGTGTCGACTTGCATTTCCTCTCACAAAACACAGAGGTTCTCACTCTCTTGCAGATCGGAATATGGAAACCAAAGCACAGTACTTCTCTCAATCGTATTCACAAAAGCGTGTCCGAAGAGGTTTAAACAATTAGGGGGAAATCTAAGTTTATCTTTACTTTAACCGTCAGTTCTACCATCACTTCCCTTTTCAGTTTTTTCTTTGCAGAGGTGTGTAGTGTGTCTTTACCGATTGTAATGTACCTTACAAAGCCTTAGATTACAATTAATGGGTCCCAGCCCAATCAAATGTACCTTCAATCACCATGCAGGTAAAGAACACCAATGATGTTTTATAGTTCACATACAGTACATGCCGCTTTAGATCTTTTGTTTGTTCTCTTTTTCTCTATGTAAAAGTAACAATTACTCTTAAATTTCATTGAACTTATGTGTTATGTACTACTTAAGGATTTGAATCTATCTGAGGTATGTAGTTGTAGATTTTTTTGCCTTACTATATATTACTTGACAACATTGATATAGCCGTTGTAGATTTTGAGGTAGTATGACATTCATAACTTTTTCAAACCATATAAATGATAATGTGTTGAGTCAGTTTTAAATATTCACTTCGTTCATATAGCTGGATGTCTTTTTCAGTTGATGTTACATTATCAACTAATTTTGTTTGACTTTTTTTTGATACAAGGAATGACATCAGACAAAAAAATACACTTATGTTTTAACAAACTTCGATTTTCCTTGTAACATGTCAAAAGTCATGTTTGAAAATATATTGCGATGAAATATAGATTGTCCATGTTTTAGAGTAAAAATTATTTTCTACTGTATCCATTTCAAAAAAGATATGTACTTTTGTTTGAATATTTCTTAAGTTTGCCCTGAATGTCAGGCCAAAATGAGCAGTGAGATTGACGGGTTTTTGGATGTTGGGTGGATAGTGAGATTAGGAGAGATTAAGCGAGACTTTTCCAGATCGGTGAAGTCAGTAATGCTGCAGATGATGAGTTCTAACCTAAGGGACGAAGGTTGACTTTTTGCACTTCTGTATATAGTCAAATGAACAGAGAAAAAACATGTATCATATTGAGATATTATTTTGAATAAAAAAGATCTATAATTATAAGGAATTTTGTTAGATTAATTTAAATTCTTAAATTAGAAGACCAGCTAAAAAAATTGCTTGCAAAGAAGGGCACTAGTTTCTTGGCCAATGCATTCAGAGAAAAGCTATGCGCTTTTTGGCTTATTTTATCAGTGGCTCATATTGCCAGGGAATGTCGTAGGGGAGCACATGTCCCCGTGTCAGACTGGCTCCCGCCCCTCTTGTAGGATGACATATCAAAAACAATGTCCATATGTCAGTTGTTGGACTTGGTCATGCAGTATTGCTGCTCCCATGGTACAGTTGATACATGAAAATTGGTATTCTATTAGTTTGATTTGACTGCATGTAAAAGGAACTGCATAGATATGTAAGGAAAGGTAACACATTCAGATTACAAAATACACAGTAATATGTTTTTCCAATTATACATACAGTAGATAACATCCACAGTGGGGGAAAATAATACTTCAAATGAGTCATCTTAATCTTGTGTGATTAAAAAAAACAATTCTCCAAGCAACCGTGTTATTTAAAGGATGACAAAATATCAGCACTCATTCACCCCAGATACTTTTCATAGCCATGTAATTACAGTCAACACTGACTCACAGGAAACGTTTCCTGCTATCATAGCTGTGCACTCAGCAGGTGAAGCCTCACCAAATGCATATTGGCAAATTATTCTTGAATGTAAGAGTCACCGGTCAAAGTCAGCATGTTTCTGACTTAGTCGCCGCTGTATAGTCGCTATTGAACCAAAGCACCATTTCCTCCAAACCACATGTTCAGTCTCCTGGTGCGAGCCAGGCTTCTCTTCCCTGCTGGGGGCACGTGTTCGCTTTGACTGCTTTTTACTTGTAAGTGCAACCACCAATTACATATTTGCTAATAGTTGCCACACAATAATGTACTATTCTGTCTTCAGATTTGTTTATGCACATTTTATTGTTGCCATAATTGACTCTTGCTGTATGGATGAAAAAAATCTGAATAAAACAATATTTGATTTGCTCATGCAACAGCTATGTGTCTGCCTCTAAATCTTTATTGAAACACCATTTGTTTGAGTGAAATATTACAAAGGACATTGATGCCTGGAAACCTCACATCTGCTTCATGGTGCAGCACAAAATCCTTGGAATTACTTGGCCCACTTTTGATGTGATGGGGACAACCTGGGGCACTCAATTCAGTATCTTTTCTGAACATGAACATCTAATAATCGTCACCTTGAGGGTATAGTGTCATCAAGACTGATTCTGGAGCAGATCTGTTGAGAGGCGTGGAGAAGTGGTTTCACTGAAGGCATTTTTAAAGAAAGTATGCATTATGTAGGTCATAACTGATTATATGTATGACAAGATTGTAGGTCATGTAGTTCAGTCTGCAACCTTCAACGTGGACTGGGTGGTTTGGACTTGAGTGTGAACCAGTTGGGATGCGTTCAAGCCCCACCAGATCCTCCAACTCTGCTGCAAAACAGTGGATTATCACTTCCAGGTGTGGAGTGACTTGCTGCACAGAGATGGAGTTAAAGTATCTTTGGGTCATGGGGTGCATAGACACCGAAAAATTAAGCTCTCTGTCGATGGTTTCCCTCATGAGGTGTGTTGATTCACCTTTAGGCTCAGTCTGAGGAGGAGCTCAGACACCAGGAACATGCCCAGAGTAGAGCCACAGCCCAAGCGGCACCTCAGGGTGTTCTGGATCTCTGCTGGTATGGCAGTTGAGATCTTGCGCAATGACGTTCAGTTTCATTGTTGAATTGTTCCTTGCAGCTGTTTGACATATACTCTTATACTTCACTGACTACTGAACCATAAAACAATTTGTGTCAATAAACATAATCATTGAACAATCAAGAACAATTTTGTGCAAGAATGATCATAGGGTACTACAGTATACTTGCAGTAGGTTTAAGGGTTTTAGGCGTAGGCGAACTTTTGCAGCAGTAACGTAAACGTGAACAAATGACAACAACGCAACGCTAGAGGGCGCCAAACTCATATAGATCTGCTTTAACGAATAACCACATAACAATTTTTATTTTAACATATGACTGTGGTTGCAGCAGGTCGAAAGCATCTTGCTGAAAGCGACGGTCATGTCTGTCAGTTTGAGGACAGAGGTCACGCACACAGACACAGCGTGGGGTCATGTGGTCTCTGTGACTGCGCCTTTAAGAAAACGGAACTGAGCCTCTGTGCGCTCTTGACGCGCTGAGGATGTGGGCAGGAAACGCCATGCAAGAAGGGAGAAGCGATCACGCTTCCCAGCACCATTGCACAATACGTGCAATCAAAATGTGCTTTAATTCGCGGTTCTAATGTCCGCGGACGCTCATTTTCCTCTGATCGGTAATCCGTGGCTGTTAAAGACTCGCGTGGGAGGATTTGCCGGCGAGGGATTTCACTCCTATCCGAACCAGAGGGCTGCCTACCCGGCCAGCACGGTTTGAAAACATCGGGGCGGCCAGCGGGTGGGGAAGAGGAGGCTTCGTGGAAAGGAGGTGTCTGCTTTTTCTCCACAGCCATGAGGGAGTACAAAGTGGTTGTTTTGGGATCGGGCGGAGTCGGCAAATCGGCACTGACTGTCCAATTCGTGACGGGATCCTTCATAGAGAAATACGACCCCACGATAGAGGATTTCTACAGGAAGGAGATCGAGGTGGACTCCTCTCCGTCTGTGCTGGAGATCCTGGACACGGCGGGGACCGAGCAGTTCGCCTCCATGCGAGATCTGTACATCAAGAACGGCCAGGGCTTTATTTTGGTTTACAGCCTGGTCAACCAGCAGAGCTTCCAGGACATCAAGCCGATGAGAGATCAGATCATCCGGGTGAAGCGATACGAGAGGGTGCCCATGATCCTGGTCGGAAACAAGGTGGACCTGGAGGGGGAGAGAGAGGTCTCTTCCGGGGAAGGCAAGGCGCTGGCCCAGGACTGGAACTGCCCGTTTATGGAAACCTCTGCCAAAAATAAAGGATCAGTCGACGAACTCTTCGCGGAAATAGTGAGGCAGATGAACTATTCAACCGTCCCCAGCAGCTCCGATCAGTGTTGCTCCTGTGTGTTGCTGTAAACATGTACAAACACTGCATTTCTAAAGCCTCCGTTTCTATATTAATAAGTCGTCATGCTCTCTCTCTGCATTGACCGCAGGCTTTTTTCTTTTATTGCAAGTATTTTCTCCTCACACTGTTGTCTTTTCGCACACAAAGAAAATCCACGACAACAATCGATTATGTGTAATAGTCTGGAAAGTGTTTACATGACAAAGTACTTGAATGTTTTGGGATTTTTTTTTTTAAATAGCTTTGTATATGACACTTATCTGGAAATGTGCCTCAGTGGGAATGTCTTATTGTGAAACCTAAGAATGCGCATTGTCTCGTTTTTGCTCATGGAAACAGATGTGTCATCATCGGTTGAGTTCTACTGGGTTTGGTGATCTTGGAGATGGCAAATCCTCAGGTGGATCTGAGGTTTGTCACTTTTAGGGTGTTGGAAAAGTACAAAATATTCCCTATTTGCTATGTTATAGATCAATCATAACTCAAATCCAACCCTGAAACGCCACAAAATCTCCAAGGAAACAAGTAGGACCCAAAAAGGCATCAACCCTCCCACTTTGATACTGTATTTCAAGCTGTGGACTGTGTTGGAGTTGTGTTACACTTACATATTTACCCTCTCTGGTCGGGTGAAAGTGGATTTTTCATGAAACTTGCACTTGTGTTCCTTCCCCCCGTGTGCACAAACAAGGACCTTAGTGCATCTCTGTCGCTGCATGGGGGATCCACAACCCCATGTCAAGTGCCTTCCTAAGAGAACTCCTGTGACTGTGCCAACTGATGAGCCCTTCTTCTCTGCAGTGCGTCTTGATGGCAATCAGAACTTTATAGCAGTTTTCACTCAACGTTGTCGTTTCATTTGGTGTCAAAGTGAGAAAAAAAAAAGTCTCTTCCTATTTTTACAGTTTTGCAGTCAGGATGCTTGCAACAGATCTACTGTTTCTAGTCAAAGTCAGGCCATTTCTAGAGGTACTGGTCCGCTGAGAGAACAACAGAATCATTCTAACCTGGGATTTAGATTCACTGAATGACAAGCCATGACTGTATTGTCTAGATTTCCTTTTCTATAATGTGACATTTTGACTTAACTGTAATCTTCACCTTGGACAAATCTGCCATCCACTTGGAATACAAAATGCATTTTATGTAAATCTAGTCTTTGTGTTTGTTTCTGTGCTGAAAACACTTTACTTTCCTATTAGTGTCATTTTGAATTAATCATTGATAGGAACTATTTATTTCTGCTTCCCTCTCAGAAAGGAAGTGGATGCCTGTGACTTGACTCAATCATCCCTTGTCACATGATAATAGACGTGGATGTGTTTGATTCTCATACGTACAAGTGACCATACAGTATGATGATGAATAGCCTTTGGTCTTCAGTGTTAAAGTCAACGGGCATGGCCGAGGCGAATAGAAAACCTCTCAGTCCAGTTGTTTGGGTAGTGGGCAGGGTTTCCAGTAAGTGTGTTTAGCAGGGGAGAGCCGTTTCCCTCTTGCCGCCGCATGTTTTCTCGGCTGTGGAGTGTAGGACAGAGAGGCCTTTTTGTGCCCGCAGCCAAGTTCAATCCTCCATACATAGACCGCCATTTGTGAGCCGTTGGTCAGGCTGGCCAATGAGGTGCTCCCCTGAAAGTGTCCCCCCTAACCTCACAGAGCCCAGGTCAGATAACCCTAATGTATGTGTTTGCACAATTATACATTTATGATAAGAAAGGGTTGACCTGTGTGATCAGCAGGTCGACTTTGTTTTCATAATGACTGGCTGCTGTAGCTGTGCGTTCAACTCACTCAGCCAAAGAGCTGCAGAACTGCTCAGTCATTACAGATTCCTGGAATTTTGTCAACAACTGTACCTTCCTCCCCACTGTTAGCTTCTCCATTCCTCAGCTGTCTGCCTAGTGTGAAACCAAATGTCGTCTTTTGACATTATTTGCTTCTTTTTGAACAAAAGTCATCACACACATCAGTCCAAACAGCTGAATTGCATTTTCTATTTTCTGTTTCTATCTTACCAGTATTTTCAAATTAGACAGCAATGACAGGGATGACAAAAGAATTATTATCTCAATGGTCGCTTGTTAAGTTTATTACTATTTGAGTGCGGACATTTTGGATCATTACACAGTTTGAAACACCAAGAAACAATGTGTAGTCATATTTATTTGTGCTTTAATGGAGTGACAAAAACGCACACAGAGCAAACGGGCTCTCTGTGCTTCCCATGTTCATCTTCTGCTGTGTGTGCACTTTTGCTGATTTATGTGTGTCAGAAACTTATAAATGCTCAACATAAACAAGGGGGGGTTTCCAAATCTCCCCCTACATTGCTGGAAGAGATAACTGCAGTACAAATCTTCCATTTCATGCTTATTATCCCAGACAACATTTGTTCATCTGTATTTCCAACCACCCACCCTTTCAGTCAAACCAACAAATTGAAATCAGCACCAGAAGGTACGCGTGCTTCTTTATAAAACGAGCTCCTATTGGTTGTTTAACGAATGTATCCATATATAAAGTGATTATATGTGGAATCTGCTTGTTTTTCAAGGAGTGTCTGAGCACATTTGTCTGTTGAAAACGGCTGAGGGTGATGACAGAGTGATGCTGATCAACAGAGTGACACATTCATCATGTATGTAGTGTACGTGTGTCATGATGTTGTGTGTCTGCAGGGCTCGGGTGAATTAAAGGTTGAGCAGCGTTTATCTGGACCCGTCTTTCTCCTCACGCGCAATTCCTTTAGACCACGAATCTCTAATGTGTTCCACGCCTGCAGGGCTTCAGTCATATGATTTGCGATGTGCATCAGCACGGAGGAGCGTCCTGGATCCAGTCAACCTCAGACTCTTTCTAACACGCCATGACACGCTCTTATACTGCACACAGACATGCTACACACGCATACACAGAAAGGCCACATCTGAACACCTTGTGACATCAATAATACCAACATAATCAGATGCAGTGGGATATAGGAGCCGAATTGAAGCTGCTCGCCTCTAACATGCATAGATATTCACACAAGGGTCGACTAATAAGTCCTGAGCCTGACATAGAAAGAAAGGAAAAGCTCTTATTTAGTTATTTCTTTCCAATTTCACACATTTTTGCCACTTTTTAAAAAAAACAAAGTGATCGTGAAGCCACAATCTTGTCATCTGGTTTGTCCATATTGTAAAACTTGTGTAAAACACCACATTAATTAAAACACACCCAACCTCTTTCTAAAACTCATCTTATGTATATTAAGTATATAACCAAGAAAGGAGATACAAGAGTTTCCCACAACTATAACACTAAACTATGGTTCTTCACTGGTACTTCTGGACTTTCTCTGGATATTTCACTAAATTATACCATCAATACCCGAAAACCTAGAGCAGACACAATAGCTGTTTTAGTGTTCAGAGGAAAGGAAGAGTGGATGTGTGTTGCACTTCCTGTGTTGCGTCTTCATGCATTCAAATGTTGAAACAAACAGTTTCCACTTAATCGTTATGAAATAAAAGGTTTTACACTGTGATGAAAGTGACAGTTGACAGCCAAGCCTTAGTCAGGAATCCCTGACATGGCACACGTTTTCATCCCGAGCCAAAGCTCACAAAGAACAATGGAGGGAGAGAGAGAGAGAGAGAGAGAGAGAGAGAGAATATAAAAAAGGATGAATAGATTTAATTTGTGTGGCTGTGGTGCATTGCAATGGCTCCATGTGATGTGATTTGAGTGGCGAATCCAGTGGTACCATATGACCCTGACTGCTACGGCTGTTTATCAATGAACAGTTTGGACAGGCAGGCTGAGGAAGACACGTCTGTCTCACACTGATCGAGTTTCCCCACAAGTCCTTTCTCTCAAAATATTGTCACCTCCCAACCACTGCAGCCACCATTCCCAAATCACCTAACCTGCTTTCCCTGATGCTCTATTGAGTTTATATCATTCTTAAATCCACTACACCGCACGAACAGAAGATCAGTGTGACAGTTGACAATGCACTTATACAGTACACACACTCAGTCTGACCCCAGGATTATGAATGGATTATCATGTGAGAGAACGCGAACGTAAGAAAGAAACTGCTTGCGTCTTACGACCTGTATAATTCGGGATTTTGAAATGATACTGTGTGGAACTGTGAGTAAACGCTGAAACAGTTCAGTGTGGAAGTGTGTATCTAAACAGAATTCCATCTGAGACATGCAGATCCCCTCACTTAGTATTTATCTTATTACCTCTTCCAAGGACGGTATGTTTGGCCTCAGTTTGGGTGTGTTAGCAGATTGTTTGTCCTCGGTTACCACTAGATGGTGATAGAGACAAACCAAGGAGTCACATCCTAAAAGTCAACTTGTGCACAGGAATACATGTTCTTGGATGTGAGGCCAAGTTAGACAGCAATGCTCACATTGATGAAGATGGTGGTGCAAGAGTGAAACAGAACTTGTCCATGACTGTCTTTCTATCACTGTCTTTGTCTCTTTCCCTGCTACGTCTGTCTCCCTCTCCCCCTGCTGTCTCTCTCTGACTTGCTTGTGAATAAGTTTCTGCACACACATTTACTCTTTGATCTGTAAAATCTCAGTATTTCTATCTATCAACTTCAAATTGGTGTGTCCCTGGCTTTTACAAAGTATAAATCTTTGTATTTCATACCAACAAACATTACGTAAGTCAGTGTATTGTAAGCGATCAGCCGCTTTCCACATTGAAGGTCTGATTTTTTTTCCCCCAGCATCAATGTCTTACTGAGTGCAGGAGTAGAAGTGTGCATGAGTCACTCTGGTTCTTGTAGGGAACGATGAAGAAAAGACATATCCAGGGACTGAAATAGACTAAATGCTCTGCCTGCGTCTTCCTCTCACACTGCACACTGAGTGGGAGGACACTGCAAACGCACAGAGGGGATCTCAACTCCCACATGTTCATCCAAGATGTTATCTCCATTTTGAGTCTACTGTCACACACTCAGGTCCTCAAAAACGTGTTGAGTGTCGTGTGTGTGCGTGTGTCATAGGTTGCATGTTTCTTTTGATATGCTGGATAAAAGTATATATGCACAAATATAACCTGTAGGGTTCATATGCAAGAGTGAGAAGAAGAAAAAAAAAGATCTGGTTGTTTTATTCTTTGTCCACAAGAGGGCAGACAACTACAGCTGACAGACAGGAGGGTCTGCTGGCGTTATGTAAGCTCTGCTGTCCATGGTGTATACTGAATGTATACATAGGTAGATATATTCAATAAGTAATAATAATAATACAATATTTTGGTGAATTCAAATTGGGTCTTTTAAACATTTATTAAAATATGTTTGAATAATAAATATTAAATTATTGTGTAAATTATAATTGAATGAAATGAACACACATTTCATTTAAACTTTAAATACATTTACCCACTCCAACACAAATTGTTAAAGAGTTAATTTGTTTGAAATCCAAGTCACAAAAACTGTTCATTTGATCGATTTGAGTTTGACAGTTGATTAACCTCTTTGTCACCTGAAGGAAATCAATACAGTTTCAGTAATTGTACATAAGCACATGGTTAAAATGCTTGAAAGTATATTTCCTGCACTCGAAAAAAACGTTTTTTTAAATTACATCAATTCAATGTATTCCTATTTCTGTCTTGTGGTCATGTGTTTATGGGATAACACATTAAGTTGAGACATAACTTTGCCGTTTAAAAACAGTAGATAAGCTTGTAGCGCCATTGCTGTTGTCCTACATGTTACCCGTCCTGACTGTGTTCTCTTCTGGAACTTGGATTCATGTCTCAGATATATCCAACGGATTTGTTCAGCTTCCGTCACCGACAAACAGGCTTCTCTTGCTGGAGCCACTACGAGCTCAAACACAAGCTGCCTTTGTTGTCCAATTTGTCAATCATCCCAGAATAAAATTGACATCACAGGTTTGGCACAGGGAGACGGACCTGGCACCTCTCTGCTATCTCCTTTGAAAGTGTCAATAATAGTACGACCGCCGGACTTACTTTGATATATCTATGGAACTCTAAGTCACCTTGTGGGGCCAAGGCACAAGAAGTACTCTTCAGCAAGCAAATACGGATATTCTCTGTAGTACCACGTGACCGGGGTTGAATTGTACTGACAAGGCCAGATTCTGTCCAAGTCTATTGAGAGAGATTTGCTTACAAAAAAGAGGGTCTCCTGTCAGCCTGTGGGCAGATTGATTGAAACATGTATCTCAAAGCAGCTTGCAGTGACATCCCTGCGCCCAGGCCGAGAGGGCAGAAGCAGGAACGCCATGTCAGTTCCTCTGGTCAGAAGTCGGGGGCAGGGACCAAGGTACACCCTGCCATTGCCACCAGCTGCCTTCAGGGAGGCATCGCAGTCAGCAGACAACGAGAGCACCAGAATTTGGATGAGCTGCTTCAAGTGCATTGCCATTTGTTTCAGGGGACTGCCACTCCAATTGCTATGGTCTACAGGTAGGCTCTACTCTGAAGAGTTATTGCTCTAAATTCAGGATGTTGAGCCGTTTTCTATCACGTGTTGTTGATGGAAAGTTTGTAGATGGAGGTGTTGCATCATTTTGCATCATTTTGGGATGTTTATCACAGCAGCATTGCATTTCTACTGACATATCGTGTTCATGTTAAACAATGAATTGCAAATACGTTTATCCAATTTCCAAGTAGTTATGGTATATAAATATGAACTCAGATCTACTGTATCATGTTTTTCAATTCCACTGTGTATAATTTATAAAGAATTAAAGTTTAACTTAGCTCAGCAGGGTCTCTAGTCTGGTAAATGTTGAAAGCTTTCATCGTCTCCTGATTGGGAAGAGTCCTTCACAGTCTGCTCCAGCACTTTTCACCTCTGTAATTAGACTTGACATGAATGAAATGCACACAAGGCCACAAGAGGACACAGCGTCATGTCCTAAGTGACTTTGGCAGGCTTCAATGTCACGCAAAAGTGGAAGAAGTTGAATTTGAATCACTAATGACGCAGACCTCCACATCTAGCAGGAAGAAATGGGAAATATCTTCAAATCCATCACATTTTCCAGATTAACTGCTGTGTGTCGTTTCTTTCAATGTGACAGGTTTACAGTGACAACAGAGCTGGAGTGAGTTCTGTTATTGTTTCTCTCTGTTATTGCCGAGAGTGTGTTTTAAGCGCTCATTCTGTTTGTGTGTGAGTGCCACTTGTTCGCGGGTCACGGTCGTCCACTCTGACAGAATTTGCTGCTGCTTTTGTAATTATTGTTTATGTTACAGTATTATATCTATTTTCTACCTCAGTATTTTGAACTAGATTTCATAGATCAGAGATTTTTTTGATATTTTGTAGTTTCTTACAGCTGTAATTACTTAGAGAAAAGACATTACATCTAACATGATGTGAAATTAGTATGTTGCCGTTTTCTAACAGTAATTCTTCCATTACAAAAAAATGATTTAACTCCAAAATCACATTTATAGATTCAAGTTGTTTTCCACACTGTTGCATACAAAGCTTGCATCTTTGGCTTTGGACATTTGCACAGTGAAGATACTTTTACATTTGATACTACTGCTGCTAATGATGAATCTCACTGAGGGCGTCATCATTAAAAATAAATGGCCCTAGATGAGGTGACACATCAGCACCCCTCTATCATTCAGTGTCACAGCTATGAGTCCATACGCCTGCTGGGCAGACATCAGGTATAAGGTCAAGAGCCAAGAGCTGTTTCCATTAAGATGTCAGCATTCTTCAATATTGTCATTTCAAAGGGGAAATGATGGTGTGGCAAAACTGGATAGAGTTGTATTGGGACATTAATGCTGAAGGTGATGATGCTTAATGTCACACTGGTGGTGTTGACGATGATGATGATAATGGTGAGAACATGATGTGATAGTGTTGGTGCTGCTGATGAAGGAAGACAGCTGTGTGATGATGATGATGATGATGATGATGGTCCGTTCTCTCAAATTCAGCCAAGCATCAGTATTTCATATATGTTTGCTGCTTCAAAGTGAAATGTGTAGTGTTTAATAACGGTGGCAGTTATGGCTCACAGTCAGCAGAGTGAGCACCACCCTATTAGGACACATTAAACAATCTATTCTTGCTCTCTTGTGTACGTGCAGTGCATCATAATGACTTACGCTCCTAGGCTCAACTGTAGCATAAGGAAAACGAAGGACTGGAGTGGAGTTGGCCATGAGAGAGTCGTGTTATATTGTGATTTATCGCAGAGGAGATGCAAGCGAGGGGCTGGAAAGAAATCGGAAGCAGCGATGAGAGAGGAGATAATAGAGAGAGAGAAGTGTGTGAGCAGTGTGTAGAATGTAGAGTGAGACTGCTGCAGCAGCGACGTCACAGAGAGCTTGGAAAGGTTTCCCCCCTTCATTATCTCTCATTTTCTCCACGGGAGCTTGATGCTGATAAGGAAAACCAACTATTAGACACTGAATAGCTCTTTGAAGATAATGTCAAAAAGGGCGTCAAAATCTTAAAATCATGCAGGAAAATGTTTACTGGGCTGTAATTATGTGGCATGTAATCTAGTTTTTAAGAGTGTATGATCTGTTTAAGCAAGGAAAGAAGAAATGCAGGTTGTTGCTAAGCAATGCTGACAAATGTTCAAGCGCAGGGTGAGGTTAGGGTCAGGTTTGCAGGGATTCAGGTTTGTGTCTTAAGGGCAAAGTTTCAGAATTCAATTATAGATTCTTAAGGAAGCAATTAAGGTAAAGTTAGCCTAAAGGTAACAGCATTGCAGCCCAGTGGGGATTCCAGCCTAGAATGTAACAGTTCTACTTGACGCATTTGACTGACACACTTTTAAATGGGATCGACAGGAAGGAAGTTTGAGCCTTGGAGGTGCTGATGACATTAGAGGAACATTTGCCTACCTCCGTCTGTGCAAAACCTCTGTAGTGTGTCGCAGAACACCATCAAACCCAAACATGTCTGACCTGACAGGCGGCTGTAGATATCACAACACACTAACGATGGATTTTGTTCACAGTGTGTTAGAAATTACTACAGATTCTGTAGCTCTGTAGTAATTTGTTTTTTTTTTAGCAAAAAAGCTAGAGCAAGATTTTCCATTGTTCTTATAATATACAGGCTACAATTAATGTGTTATTTTTTTCTGAATCTATATCTATCTATATCTGTAACTATATGGGAACAACATTTGCGCTGAATCAGCATCATTTCAGCTGAACAGTAGTGATTGGTTCATGTTTCTAGCACCTATTGATGATGAAATAAATATGTCTGTTCATCTTCAATGAGATCAGTGCGTCTAGCAAAGAAATCATTCATAAATTAATTAATTCATGGATTCGTTGATGCAACAAAACTCAACGTGTTCTTTCTTCCCTCCTGACATAACTTAGTAAAAACAAAACAAAGAAACCAAGACAGATGACAATATTACATCCTTGACTTATCTTTTAGGTCATACGAATGGCTGAATCCCCCCCCCCCCCCCCATTTCCTGCTACTACTGACCCAGAAAGTGCCCCCCCTGCCCCCCCTCCCTGCATCAACAATGCTGGCTGCCTGCCCTGCAGAGCTGACTCCTGCATCTGTCTTTGTTTATCAAACGCAATCGCAAAGGATATAAATAAAACTGTGTTGCCCACAAGGCGTGTGGATGCTCAATGAAGTATGAAATCCTGCATTGTCACATTGCTTCTCAGTGGGGGTGGGAGTGAGGAGGGGGGGGAGGGGGCGTGAGGGGGCGGGAGAGGAAAGACGCCGCGCTGCCTGGTTTATGCCTGTTCCAACGCGCCTCTCAGGCTGATCTGTAGTCGACATTGTTGTCCACTCTGAAGTGCTTTTATCAGTTTAGTTCTTCTATATTATGGGAGTGAAATGTAACCTGAACCTAACATGGAGGGAAACCAAAATATGTCACCGGCACAACCGTTTGAAGTTGGTGCCAAATACTTTAATTGCACAGTTACAATGGAACATAATGATGATGATGGTTTCATTCAGAATGGACTCTCTCCCTCCCTCTCTCTTCCTCCCTCTCTCTCTCTCTCCCCCTCTCTCTCTCCCTCCCTCTCTCTCTCCCTCTCTCTCTCTCTCTCACCATCGTGAAGAATAATGCTGCGGTTCTTTCAGCCAGCCATTCAGAGCCAGTAGCCCATACACACTGTGTCTCCTCCTCATTCAGTGCCCGGCTCATACTCCCCACTCAACTACGCGCTGCTCCTCGCCTCCTCACTCCCTCTGCATCTGTCCTCTTCTCCCTGAAGAGAGGTACAATGCATCCTCTCCTCTCCTCCTCCTCCTCCTCCTCCTCTTTGCTCGTCTGTTGCCATTCCTCTTCACCAAACAGAGCTTTTCTGATGCGGGGACCATAAGCTCTCTTACTTCTGCAAGGACTTTGGAGTCGGGACAAGACTCGTCACCAGTCCAGAGAACAACTGGCGGAAATACTCTTGCTGCTTCTGATGGGATGCGGATCACTGTGGAACTTCAGCTTGCGGGATTCCTCTTAAATTTGCAGGAGGGAACAGATTAACCAACAGCCTGATTGCGTTTCACCTCTCCTCCTCAAAGAACGTGCAGCTCATTCCACGTAAGAACACTTTTATGAGTCAAGATTCGTGTTGTGATCAGCCTATGTCATATTTGTTTGAAGGAGTATCTCTCCTCATTAAAGCATGGCCGTGTTTCCTAGATGTGTGAGAGGCTGTCTGTGTGTTTTGTTGTTGTGTGTGTGTGTGTGTGTGTGTGTTTGTGTGTGTAGACAGTGAACAATGTGGTGCAGTGTTACTCTCCTCACTCCAGGTGTGGAGAGTTAAGAGGCTTATCCAAGGTCTGAGGGCATGAATGACTCCCCACGCATCCATAACTTTTGGCAGCCGGACATAAGCTCCTGGGTCGCCCAAAAAAATAAACATTGAAGAAACGAACAGAGACGATAAAACCGTGTAGACGCGGAAGGAGGAAGAGAGATATGAGCGAACGGCTGAAGCAACTGGGGCAGAACTGCTCTCATTCTTCATGTTGCCAAGCAGGTGTAGAGATGTGAGCAGGTGTTAAAATGGGAAAAAAAAAGTCTTAAAAAAAATGTGTCCACTGACTTGAGGCCTGTCTTCTTTCTTGACAGCAGGGAAATGTCTCTTCACAGCCCTTTAACGCCTATGTGACACATTCACACACATTTTTGGGGTTCTTTCCTCAGTTCGCTTCTCACCGGGCAACTCTTTGTGCAACTCATTTGTTACCCTCTCTCCTTCATTCCTCCTCCTCCTTCTCCATCCTCTCCTGTCACATTTCCAGGTGGAGCGACTGACAGCAGCAGGACTCTCTTGAGTGAACGTCGGTGTGAGATTTTACTTCAAAAGACACTGAGCGACCTCACGCACTCCCGGCACGTCTATGTGAGAGTCAGCAGCATCTGGCAGAGTTGTCCCGGATTTGTGACTCTCAACTTCCAATAAATCAAAACCAGAAAGTCTGACCTGCTTGGAGAGCACAAACGAAGCAGCGTTGGAGCGATTCTAGAGGCCTTTGTGGACCGCCAGCAGCCATGCAGGTGTCCTTTGCATGCACAGACCACGGGCTGAAGGCCCCGCGTAACGGCGAGCACAACAAGCAAAACGCCACCAGCCCCAGCACAGCCAGCCATGCCCGCGCTCGCTTCCGCACCGTGGCCCTGATAGCCCGCAGCCTGGGCTCCTTCACCCACCGCTACCACCACAACCTCAAGGAGTCCACCGCCAAGCTCACGGGCATGAAGTACCGGTATGTAGACGATCTGTGAGAGGGGGGGGGGGGTGGACGGGAGAAGCTGTGTTTGGTTTAGATAAGTTATTTGCCTTCTGATAAAGCGGATGTGGAGGGATGATGTCATTGAACCACATGGAAAATACACTCAAAACAACAGAACACAATGTGAGAAAGTGTCCTGAGTTTGACAAAGGAGCTGCAGTGGAAGTTCATTAGAGGACGCGAGGGAGGTGAAGTGTGTTAAGATAAATCTGTACGAGATGGTAACGTTATTGGAAACGCTGATTTAATCAATTGTTAATTATGCTACAACTGTGGCAGGCTGGTATCTGCAACGCTTTGAGCTGTTCAGGTTTAGGCTTAATGTTCTTTCTTATCATCTGCTCAGGATAAGATCAAACACTTAATTAACCCTTCAGCCATCAATCTACTTCACAAGAACCACTGTTAGATTGTGTGTGAGAGAATTACAGTTTGTACGTGGAGATATACGAGTGTGTCAGTGGGTTGTGGGTCTTCATTGCTCCTAATCTGCTGCCCCATGGGACTGAATAATAATAATAAACAACTGTTTCAGTGGTCATAGTGGAAATTTTTGCAGAGAGGAACAAGGGATTTTCTCTTGCCATATATAGATATTTCATCTAGTCTTTTATAGTTACAGTGAATCTTCACACCAACACTGAATCTAAGTTCATGCATGTACCTCAAAAGATAAACAAGTTATAGAAGTTATGAATGAAATGTTTTAACTGCAAATGGCATATTTTCTTACATTTATTTAGATTTTCTTTGACCTGTTAAGTCACCAGGTATGCATACGTGCATTAGCATCTACCTGACTGGATCAAAGCTGAGTTTAGTTGTGAATAAGTGGCTGCGATCACACAGTGCATTGTTAAAATGTGACAGCGCAGGGCCGTGCAGTAGTGTGTGTGTGTGTTTGTGTGTGTGTGTGTGTGGGTGGGAGTTTGTGACAAGGCCGGGCCAAGTAAACAATGCTCCCTTATCTCAGTGAGTGGGTTCTTAACCCAGACCGCTGCTATAAAATAGTAGCTTTCACCTTACATTATTACTCCTGGGAAGAGGGTGACATCATCAGAGACGGAGAGAAAGCAGGACAGACGCGGGATGAATAGGAACGGGAGTGAGAAAGACTGAGAGTTGGAAAAAAAAACGCACAATAGGGAGAGAAAAGAATGAGAAAAGTGGTCAGTTCATAGAAAAGAGGTAATAAACAGAATCTGGACAGATTGCATGCAAAATAGCTAAATGTGATAAGTGTGTGTTTGTCACAATACCTCCCCTCGTTTCCATAACAACATTGAAATGGCCAACTCCAATCTGTTCCCAGCAGCACTAAACAAGCCTTGTTACTCCACTGTACTGACTGATTCAGCACTGAGAGCACAGAGTTTCCCATTAAGCGAGATGATCCATTCTGAACTGGTATCATTTCTTGTTTCACTCTAAAAACAAGAGAAAGAGCCTCAGGAGGGCAAGATTTCTACTACTGCAGGTCAAATCCCAAAGCTGTTTGTGCGTGCGTGTGTGTGTCACTGTGGTTTATGCGATTTGTTACAAGAGGATCTACTAATTCTTGCAGCTCCTTGTGAAAACAGGTGGAAGATGTTTACTGTGAAGCTTTATCCAAGCCCTTAGCAAATCCCTCCGTTTTCATGGCACAGATAAGCAAACATTGGATGAAAGATCTCATCTGTCACTTCCACTCCCTCCTGCCTCTCATTCATCCTCTTCATCGCTCTCCTCTTTTCAAGCCCTCCTGACTCAAAGCTGAAAGCTGTTTGGTTAATGCATAAATTATTTTGGACGCCAGCTCACTGGGAATCTCCATCACCACAATCTGTGAGATGTACGGCTTCTCTTATTTTTCTCCTTTTCATGACGTGTGTGTGTGTCTGTGTGTGTGTGTGCGCGTGCGCGTGCGCGTGCGTGTGCGCGTGCGCGTGCGCGTGCGCGTGCGCGTGCGTGTGCGTGTGTGTGTGTTTGTGTGTGTGCATGCATGCAGCCACACTGGGAATATTTGAAAGCGTAGCAAGTTGAAGCGGAAGATGTTGCGCGTTGAAGACTAATAATACCACCATCCGCTGCATTTTCAGTTGTCATGGTGATGTAAAAATAGGGTGTTTCTAATTGCAATATTGTGAAATTGCAACTTTCCGCTGGTTTTTAATATTCCGCTTCTAAAATCCGCTGCATCTAACAAACTGTGCTGTAGCAGCAGGGCTCATAAATTGTTTTTCATAATTTCCGGTTCCTGGTTGTGAGTCTGTAACAGCTATGAAGCAGCCAAGGGCCTTTCGACGATCCATTAGGTTTGGGGCAGATTCTGCTTGGCTGGTTCAAAGCCACGCTGCAGATGGGCCCGACAAATCCCTTCTGTTGGTTTCTTTGAGGCTTATCAGCGGCCAGCAGAGATAGAGAAACTCAATGCTGTGTATGCATCTGTGTGTCTGCGTGTTTCGGTAGTGAGGGAAGTCAGAACTGAGGCTTTAATGTGATGTTTGTGCTCACTTTGCGATAACAGCACCAGGAAAATGAAGTTTGTTGCCAATTATCTGTTATTTCAGGGTAATCCACAGCCGATATGCATTGTTTTGCTCCATATTTGTACAACGTTGAATGTTTTTGTGCAAACTATAAGAATTCCAGTACCATTTATTTTGTTGAGGGAGCCCCAGAGCAAATGCCATCTTTGCAGTCATGGATAAAGTGTCCAAGGCTTAGAGGTTTAATTACATTTCTTTACTGTCTTTGGCAAGGCTTCCCAAAAAACCATTTGGATATCAAACCTAAAGCCAAAACTCATCGCAATTTTGCACGGCGGTCATTTATCTTGACTCACCTAAATTGGGAAATGTGCATTATTAGATTGGACCAACAGTGGCAAACAGATCCGAACAGTTTGAAATAAACTGATGGATAATTTTGTGCTGTTTTCAATATTAAGTGATAATGAATATGTGGTGCTGATTTGGAAGTTCTGCATGTAAAATAATAAACAGATCTTCTTATTTATATTTGGAATCCTTTAATACATAAAACTCCCCTTACTATAGCACTACTGTGCACACTGAGTGAGGGGTACTGGATACTACATTATGATCCCCTTGTCCCAAAAAGCCGACTTCTTTTTGATCGCTCAAACCAAAGGCAATATACAGGTACTTCCCCTTTAAGTCAATAACTTTGATACATAATTTAGCTTGATGTTCTCACACACACACTTTGCAGCAAGTCTGGGTGGAAACAGCATTTTCACTTTGTCAGCAATTAGTCAGACATTTGTATTTTTATGACAAAAACTCCAACAAGTTTTGAATTGAAGCTTGTGTCATTGGAGGATAAGACCCAGCACACAAAGCAGCTATGATGAAACCTGCAGGTTGTCTCTAACATGAACATTATTCTGCCGCTGTGCCAATAAACGCACCATAAAACGTGATATGCTTGGGTGTGGGTGCTCCGTGTGGTTTTGAATAATACATACAGTATGTCCATATGGAAGCTCTTTGTATGGCTTTACACATGTCTGCACCTGCTCAGACCATCATGTTGGTCCCGCTCAGATACGTGGTTTGCATCCAGATCTTCAAGTTATTGTTATGGCCTGGTTTTCCATTACACCTCAAAAGCCTTCGTCGCCCTATAATAAAAATAGAGGTACTGTATACTTCAACATCATTTATTTCTGTTGCTCTTGGCATTTCTGCTGTTATGTGTGTTCTAATAAAAAGAAGCAGAGTGTTGCACAACAGGAGCTGCTTTGTGTGCAACTCCAAACTCCCCACCTAAAGACCAAACAAGTCCACAAGTATGAGAACTTCTTCATCTTTTGCTTAAAACGTTCAAGAGAATTTGCATGAGGTTTGCATTTTATTTTTATTTGTTTTTGCAATTTGTTTTTATTGAAGCAGACATTGTACATGACATTGTGCATACAGGTGTAGGATATTTTGGAGATCATTTTTTTTATATAGAAAGAGCGGAAAGAGAAGAGAGAGATAGAGAGAGAAGGGAGGAAGGTTGTGTTATCCCTACCCTGCTGTTGAACTTTATACATAGACCCTGAGGTAGAGTACAAGTGGACTGGAGTTGCAATGATGTCATAGGGTACATACAGAACTTACAGGATGATGTCATTCAGCAATGTAGGCTAGTACAAATCGCATCTCTCTCTCTGTCGAGAGATAGGGGTGGAACAGAGAGAGAAAAAAAAAAGAAAAAAAAAAAGTAATAAAATATAAAGGAACTGATCTGTGTTCTGGTAATCAGTCACTGGTCTGGCATAGCCTGTAGATCTGTGAAATGGGAGAGGAAAGGTTGCCATCTCTGATAGAATTTATCAGTGTGGTTCCTCATAGTGTACTTGATTTTCTCGACTCCAAGAAAGGTTTGCATTTAATTAAAGGTCAGAGTTAAAATGTTTTGTCGTAAGCATAACCTTGAATTCCTTTAGTTCCTTGAATGCAATACCTGCACTTTGGGTTTAGTAAACAAAGTGTAATCACAAAGATGAGTGATAATTACAAGTGATAACAATTGAGACAAAAACTAAAAAAGTGATGGATGTAAATGAGTAAGAGGCTGAAATGACTCAGTGAGGGAGTAGAAGCTGTATAACCAGACTTGTATAATCAGACAACAAATCAACCTTAGCACTCTTCAGCACCTCCCTTTATTACCACAGGCAGATAAAATGTACAGCATTTATTGATCTGCATCTGAAATCAAGCACATCATACACAGTTTATCACTTTATATAGTTTAGTGTGTGCCATTGTAATCTTCTGTTGTTTCTTTGTTTAGTACAGACTAGGTTTTGCTACATGTAGTCTTCCTCCTTTCTATTTTGCAAAACACTGCTGAATGTTCTTGTTTTGCACTGATTGCACTGAATAGTACCTTGTATTTCTACTGAGCAACATCCTCCATCAGTGGCTCTGTGCAGTGAAGTCAATGTGAGAATTACAGAGAACATTTAAGGGCTTTGATGTTGATATCAATGACTAAGCTCCTCAACTGTGTGGCAAGAAACATGTATAAAGTCAGTGGCAGTATTATTTCGCATGAAGTTCAGACTTAGGGGCCCCCTGAGCCGTTGGGCCCCTGAGCCTGAGCCTCGTTACGCCTTTTGTTTAATCCATCTCTGGCCAAATGTGGCATTTGTCTGCATGCCCAGTAATTCAGTAAAAAAAGAAAGGCACAGAGAGCTGTAAAAAAAGAGAGATAAGAGTTTTTTTTTGCAAAGTCCAATCAAAGGATGAAATCAATCATTTCAAGTCTTCACACTTTCAGCAGGACTCTTGTTTGGATGATGTGTCCCCGGTGAGTCGTTGTCATTCGGTATGTGATTTGTCATCAATCCTATTTGAGGTCAAATGACCCTTGAAATTCCAAGCATTTTTAATGGACTGGTAGAAAGACTGTGTGCAAAAGACACACATCATTAGGTGTGTGTGTGTGTGTGTGTGTGTCTGTGTGTCTGTGTGTCTGTGTGTCTGTCTGTGTGTGTGTGTGTGTGTGTGTGTGTGTGTGTGTGTGTGTGTGTGAGTGTGTGTGTGTGTGTGTGCATTTGTTTGCAAACTTAAAATCATGCAGGGGTGAAGCAAAGAAGCAGGAATGTACAGTATGTGTTCAGTCCCTGGAGCTTTGTAACACACAGTACAGACACACACTCACACACACTGCAGGGAGCTGGCTTTCATTTCTATTTGTGTGTCATGAGAGCAGTTGTTGGCTTGTGTTGGAATTTTCTCTCTATCTGAATCCCCAGGAAGCACAGAAATTATTTTCCTCGTTTAAATTGTCATAACCATATTAACTCCCACTTAATAATCTGCACAATACAACACCAGGAAATAAAATAGAAGGTGAAATCATGTGGTGCTTTCTATGAAAGATTTCCCTGCTGCAAGGAGGAAGTAACGCAAGATGTGAGCGCAGCAAAGCAGCCAGATGTTCAGTGGGTATTTTTAGCAGCTCGCAGGATGCTCAGAAGTGGTGACAGGTTTGCATGAGGGGGCGTCTTCAAATGACTCATTTGTCATTTTACTTCAAGGCTTCATTTGGGGACAACCAAGCATGAGGGACAGCCACAGTCGCTGACTTGCAAAGTCGTTTATGTGCAAGACGTTTTTTCCCGTCGTTTGTTCACTTCACCAATTGAATAATAAACATGAACAGAATTGACTCTTTGCCCTCATCTGGTTCCCGCGTTTTGCATCCTCACAAAAACAAACGTCCCCCCTCACAGATCTCCTTGTGTGCTCTCAGGCTGTGTGCCTAATGATCAGGTAAGGCCAATGCTGCTGCTGCTGCTGCTGCTGCTGCTTCACAGCTCCCCGAAAATGGCTGCAGAGAGAAGAATGTAGACATAAGGAGATGTCTGGGGATGCTAGAGGGGAGCTTTGTTTTTCACCTATAATTAGGATAGTCTCTGCGTATTTAACACAAACAGAGCTACCAATTTTCCAAAACAAACTTTGCATCTCTCTACTCGGCTGTAGTCTGAAATAGAATATGCCTGCAGGCTTGTTTATTGTGCAGATGATGAGCGTGAATGAACCCCTTTAGGGCAAAAGTCTTTTACACAACTGACATTAATTCTAGGCAATACTAAGCTGTTGCAATGAGAGCGGCAGCGGGTAGAGGTTCCCCCCCAGCAGTATCGACATGGTTTGTCCTGAGAACCCTAGACAAATTGCTTCAACGCGCAAACACTACGGTTCAGTCGCTTTAGCACCTCTTCTAACCTAAAGCCCATCCCCCACATGGCCATGGATCAGAGCTCCCACTCCATTATACATCACAGAGACCAAGGCTACAAATCCAAACACCTCCGCCACACCACAGAACAGAATATAACCCACAATGTGTGATTGCACACACATCTGATCCTTGTTTGTTTTCTTCTGTGACATTTGCATGTCTTCCTCATGACTCAACATAGTTTCCGCACTGAATCAATCACAAAATATGAATCTAAATGTTTTCACGTAAAGACTTTTATGTGTTTCCTTTGCTCTTGGAAGCTGCTACACCACTGCCTCAGTGAGAGATGCATCCCCATTGTCGGACAATTAATTGCATTGGCTGAGAGCAGTGTTAGATTGCATGTCGTTGGATTAGTCTGCCTTCATCTCGACTGGTGGAGGCCATTAGTTGTCAGGAAGGAGAAAACGACTGCTGGCATTTTCTTCTCTCCTCATTTGTTGTACTGAGTAAGAGGTTGCAAATCCAGCAGAAGCTTCTCTCCTTAGGTATAAGTGGAGGTTGTATCTGTGTCAAGAAATAAGTAATATTTTCCTCTGAGGAAGAAGTGTGTTGATGGCGTTTGTCCCCAATGGAGTTCTGCTTTTGCATGCTCGGTCGGGATGATGTTCCTGCTTAATAAAATAATATCTTGATTTCACGCTGTTTGCTTCCCATCTTTCCTTCACATGGCAGCGGCTGTAAACGGTTCCACAGCGTGTTAATTCATTCTATCCTTCCACCTGCTTAATACTAAGGGAGGGGGGCGAGACACCTGTGGCTACCTGAGCGACGACAATCTGCTCTTTGTTGCCATCGTCATCAAACGACTGCGCCTCTCAGCTGGAGGAGCGGATGTGGCGCTGTTTGTTTACTAAATAGTAGATGTGAGCCGGAGATCCGCAACCCTCGCCAACTCTTCGGCGGTTCTGAAAGAAGCTCCATGACGCCAGCACAGATCAGCTGGGTGTCACTGAACGCACCACGGCAGGGCAAGGGTGGACAGTTTCCACTGTGGAGTGAATAAGTGGAGATATGCAATAAGACTAGAGGCAAACAGGGGGGATAATCTTGACTAAATGCGGATTTGATACAATGCTACTATGTTGACATTTTATTTATTAAGGTGTAAACGTGAGAAACGAAGGGCAAACATTTATCACAAAGTAGTGCCAAACTCTCCCGCATCGCTGCAGTGTGACCTGGAGGTGGATTTGACTCTTCAAGGTCCTCTGTAGGTCTGTGCCTCCTCCAGCGTGCCTCGACTTTAAACTGAGCCTTACTATGATAAATGAAAACATATCAGAGCCTCTAATATTTGAGGCTGAGATAACAATCGATTTCTGCTCCAACTCTGGACTCCACCGTAGCGGAACCAATTTATGCTCTTCCAGACATAGAAATAACACAAAGTCTGCCTTTTTGGGGGTAAAAAGGAAGGAAATCTGTCCATGCCCATAAGTATACAATGAAATTCAATCAAATTTAGCTGATGACATCATAAAACATCAATATTACTGCTGTTTTTAAACATATGTTCATATTTTCTTCTGTGTGTGTTTCTTCACAGGAACTTGGGGAAATCTGGGTTGCGTGTCTCCTGTCTGGGTCTTGGTGAGTACATTTAATTAGGATGCCAGGCAAGTGCCTAATGATTTCATTAGCATCCATGTGCGACCTCAACTCAGCTGTGCATGTGTGTGTGTTTGTGTGCATATTCCTCCCTAAAGGACTCAAACAGAAGGCAGTAGTCATTTACACTTTATGATGTCGTTTCTAAACCTCTTGCATCTTTCATATGCATGGGGGTCGTTCTTGGAGGTAGTATAAAGCTATTTGCAGTGTTTTCATAATCTCTGTGTTAATATTTAATCAATCGAGGCCCATCCTGCAAACAAGTTCCTGAGCTATCACAGATGTCCAAAGTACAACAGTGTGTGTGTGTGTGTGTGTGTGTGTGTGTGTGTGTGTGTGTGTGTGTGTGCGCGTGCGTGTGTGTGCCCGAAAGCTGCAGCCCGGCCCAGCAGACCCTGAAGCGCCTGTATTGATAGAGTATGTGCAAATTGGTAAATAAGCCTTGCAGTGACTTTTTTCCAACATTTATCAGCATGGCAGTGCAGCGAGCAGAGAAGGGAAGCCATCTCTCATCTGGAGGAGGAGATTTCCAGTCCCCCTAATGGCAAACATCAACCACACCAGAGGTTTAACTGCCGGGTGGGGACGAGCACAGAGAGAATTTCGCTGTGGTGATCAAACAGTGCCACATTAGCATTTGATGACACAGTGCGAGACGTTCAGCATTTCACTGCCTCTATTGCATATTCTTAGTCTTAGTTTTAGAATATCCAGCGAATAATTCTTTGCCAGTCGTTGCTTCCTTGCCGCCACCTTAGAAATGGACAACTGAGCCTGAGTTTACTCTTATTTACTCTGATTATAGATTTATCTGCATGCATGTCTTGTTGCCTGCAGAGTGACGTGACATTTGTCAAGATGGCTGTCTGACCCAACCATTTGACTGAAATCTATCAAGCAGCTCATAGTGACAAGGAATAGAGGTCCATCTTATTCACATGGGAACACAGGACCTGTGAGGGCCATCGTGTAGCTCAGGCGTCCTTGACCAGAAGCCAGTTTTGAAGTGGAGTCTGTTTTCATATGGAGGGTTCCTGGTCACTTTACTTCCCCTGTGTTTATGTGGTTTCGATCTGAAGAAACCGGCATGTGCAGATCAAGGTTTAGTTTCCCACAACAGAGGTGTAAACAAAACAAGACAATGGCAGTCTGAACCTTGGTAATTATTTCAGAGTGAAAAAAAAATGTGTGTGTGTGTGTGTGTGTGTGTGTGTGTGTGTGTGTGTGTGTGTGTGTGTGTGTGTGTGTGTGTGTGTGTGTGTGTGTGTGTGTGTGTGTGTGTGTGTGTGTTGATTGAAGCATGCGGTGTGTGCCCTTATTGCCTTCAGCACCCGACCTGCAAAGTGGTTGGGAAACCAGTGAACACACAGAATGTAAAAAATAACAGTTATATTAAATTAAAACACTAGTTATATTGAAATAGTAATTCTATGAATAACAGGAAACGAATTAATCACTAACAAACTAACTAAAACACTCTGATAAAGCAAATGATAGATGATATGGTGGCCTTTCCTCTTACAAGCTCTCAGGAATGAAAAGTGACAGTTGACATTTGTGATTTCCATCCTAAATGTCAATGGAATAATAAATGTACAACTAAATTAGCTTTGGTTGCAGGGCGTAGGCTTATATATTGATTTCTATTGTTTATTTGCTCCAAAACATTGACTTTTACATTTCCTTCCAAAGGAACATGGGTAACATTTGGAGGTCAGATCTCTGATGAGGTAAGACGTCAAATCCATCATTCCACCATCAGCTAATGAATTTCTGCTGTTTTTGACAACCAAACACACGTAGTAAACAGAATTGGTAGCTGTGAAGGTTTACAGCTTTCATTTGTTTCACTTTAAAACTTTGTGGTACATGTGGGAGCCGTTTTATTGAACATACGGAGTGCCAGAGGGAGAGACAGTGATCAATACAGTATCATGTCAGTTTTACAGCAGGCAGTTTGGCATTTTGGTCCACCAGGGCCTTCAAAGCCAAGTTATCTGGTGTGCTTCCTCATCTCTTTATTAAAGCATTAACCTCCACCAGCGGGTCAGCCTGGCCTTGATCCGGCCTTGAGGTGGGAAAACACTCAAGGGGTGACAGCTCCTCACTGCCTGATAAGTACCTATTCTTTGGCAGCCATTAGTCGAGGGTAAACCCAAAAACCAGACACAGATTAGCAAAATTGTAGCAGGAGAATGAGAAAGGCGTCAAAGACCTTTTCGTGTTTCTCCGTGAATAAACTGCAGGCACCCGAATTGGGTCAAACTGAGAGGCGAAACATAATGAGGGGTAAACAACTTTAATCCACAAGCAGCAGAACCCAGTTTCCTGACGATTTATATGGCACCTGCACATAAATTCACCCGACCTTAGCTTCTTCTGGGAACCATCCTTTCCGGGGGTGTAATCTATGATTTATGATTAATCCAATACTTGGATGTCCCTCCGGGTAACTTTTTCTTCCCTGTGTCAGGTGGCAGAGCAGCTGATGACTATTGCCTACGAGAGTGGGGTCAACCTGTTTGACACGGCCGAGGTCTACTCCGGAGGGAAGTGAGTGGCTTCTTCTTCTGATCATATATCTACCCGACTTCCACGCAGTGCAAGCCGCTCCCTTTTCCCACAGGAAATAGGAGTTAACAAGGTCTCGCTCCAGGTCAATATTAATTCAACTACAGTTGCCAAAAAATGAGTGGTAACCTTGACTCTTGAGTGATTTACATAATTATATTCATCACCAGAGACTCCCCATTATGTTTTGCACTCTCTTTAACTTTATGGACCTGGATGCTGTCTTGTTATATAATGCAGGACACGCCGGGGTTGTGTAGGGATGAATATTAATTTCAAGGTTGCCAGTAAACTTCCAGTGCACAATGGATGACGCATTTTATCCTTCATCTTGTAGCCATTCAGATTTGTAATCAGGTGGTCACGCTGTAGCTCGGTGGCAGATAACAACCCTATAGAAGTCTAATCTCATCATCTCTTTGTGTTTCCGGTATATTTCCTAACAGAGCAGAGATAATCTTGGGAAACATTATCAAGAAAAAGTGCTGGAGGTAATGTATAGTGTCATCGTCTTACAAGAGGAAGCTTAATATTGTGTTCTGTCTCATGTGTGTACAAATGTGTGCCTCTACTGAATGTGTGCGTTATGGTCAAAGGATCGATTGGAGGTGTGTGTGTGTCTTTGAATTCTCAGCCAGAACAGCTGAAATCTCTCTTTAAGTTTATTTATAGTGTTGTTATTTAGGAGGGTTTCAGTCAGAGCAGGGTTTCTCTTCCACCTTTGAGTAACAACTGTGAGTGAGCCAGAAGGTCCCTGCATGTGTAACTTCTGTTCATTGGATTCCCCTCTGATTCTGAAACAAAATCAGAAAATCAATGGATAACTTTATTATTTTTCAGGAAAACACAGAGGCCAACAGAAGACACACATGTTATACACACATGGTCTCCAATTCACTTAATTATTTTTTTTTTAAATCCCAATTCTGCATTGTTTTACTGATGGATACTGGATTGTTGCATTTGACTGCTTATGTAAAATTTCGAATTTTGTTTCTGAGCAGAAAATCAAATGAACAGAAGGCACACGGACCCCAGAACTACAGGTCTGAAAATACCCACAGAAATACAGTTTTAAACAAAAAAGCATGACTTAACTCACATCTGTGGCTTCCATTTGATGCAGTAAAGTACTGCACTGTGGAAAATATAGCTATAGTCACACTGCAGCTCACTAACTGTCTTGCAACTCAACTCCGGATCCCTTTTAAATTATTAATCATTGGAGGCTGTGGGGATTCGGCTGTGGAGGGGCTGTCTTGTTAGGGTTCACAGGAAAGGGTCCCTCTCTGATCCCTCACACTATATAAGCTGGATGTCTAGAAATACGAGTGCATCTCCATTACAAACAGTCGCTGTCACTGTGTCACTGTGCAGCATGAAACTGCACTGTGTCTGTAAGTTGACTGGGGATTTGGTTGTTTTCTTCCGTACTGCAAATATACGTAAGTACATCGTCTTATTGATTGTTAATCTCTGGCATTAGATTGACTCGCCCAGGGACGATGGCGACAGATGAAAAGCATTTCAGCCAGCAGCTTTGTTTTTCTTTTGTTGTCCCATTTCATGGTACTTTTCTGTCTTTCTTCCTTCAGGCGATCGAGCCTGGTGATCACAACCAAGCTATACTGGGGAGGAAAGTAAGTGTGTGTGTGTGTGTGTGTGTGTGTGTGTGTGTGTGTGTGTGTGTGTGTGTGTGTGTGTGTTTGTGTGTGTGTGCGTGTGTGTGTGTGTGTGTGTGTGTGTGTGTGTGTGTGTGTGTGTGTGTGTTTGTGTGTGTGTGTGTGTGTGTGTGTGTGTGTGTGTGTGTGTGACCAGCATGTTTGTTTCCGTCTCAGATGTTCCCAGCACTTTCATCACCATATAGACCAAACTTTCTATTCCAGCTGGTGAGCATGAAATAGGATCAAAAACTGTGACATCAAAAGAACACGATCACACACACACTCACAACAAACACGCTTCACACTATAGTCTTTCTCTGCCTCCTTTCCAAACTGACAAGAGTTGCATCTTGTTCTCATGTCAAGTTGGACTATTCTGCTCTCAATCCTTGGTTTATAGAGGTCTTGAGGCTGACTTGCTGAGGAAAGTTGTACACCGGTGTATTCACATTCTTATTCTAGCTCTCTTTTGAGCTATCTAATGTAAAATAGATCAGTAGAGTAGGGCGCTGGTGTGATTGTGTAAAATACATTTCATCCTATTAGACTATGGACTATACTTACTTACTATTGGGTATCATCCATCCTACAGCAGCAGCTTTACCGCAGCCAAGCAGGTTGTGCGAGCGCCCGAGATGCTTGTCAAGCATGTCAGCATGGATATAAGCACACTTGCAATTTGCCTCACAGTCTGACTGTAAACTTCTGTGACATTGCAAGAAGGAACGAGGGAGGCAGAGAGAAACAATGTGGAGGCAAATAGCAGGCAAAGCTGGGGAGGACAAAAGAAAAAGAGGAAAGAGAGGAAATGTAATGGGAAATGCAGGTAACGGGGGAAACCAGAAACGAAATCATTTAATGCAGATGAGACGAGGGGTGAGTGAGTGTTGGTGATAGACTTAAGACGGGTTTATAGAGGCAGATTAATTATGATTCATGTCTGAGCAGCATTTCAATGTGCTGCCACATATAGTGCATGTAACCAGGCTACATATGGTTTCAGCCCAGTTTGAGCCTACAGTGGTGCTCACAGGGAGGCGATTACCAAATCACTGGTGGACAGGACAGGCAGACAGTCAGCCATGTGTTTGCCCACTGATGGAAAAGCTGTACAGTTTGTTCTATAGCTGCAAGCACACTGCAGGTGGGTGTATTTCTCTTCAAAGAGTTGTAGGTGGTTTGTTATGCTTGTTTGGGGCCCTGATCTGCTTTAATTTGTACGAGACAAATTGGGTGGGTGTGGGTTTGTATGCATGCAAGAATTGTGTGTTTGTGTTTGTGTGTTTGGACATGCTTGACTTGTATTTCCCCTGTCTTCTTCCAGAGCAGAAACAGAACGAGGCCTCAACAGGAAACACATCATTGAAGGTAACAAGTCAATTCGCTCTCCCACGCTTTGTCCTTCCCATCACCACTTCAGCCTGTGGTCTGCTCTACCCCTCTAATCTCCCTCTTTTATCTCTTTCTTCCCCCTTCTTTCTGCCTGGCCGTGTGTGTCTTCTTCCTCTTTGATTTCTCTCAGCATGTGTGCCCACATCTTAAAAGTTGTTTTAGTCGATGCTACATCAAACACGCGTCTTGAGTACATTGCATTTGTTAGGTTTGCTTGTAGTATTTTCGCAGGATTCTCTCCAAGAAACTGTTGCATCAAAGTGTTGGACCGACTTTGAGTCTCCTCTGCTCTTATCCTGTCTCCTCTCCTTGTGTCCTCTTCAACCCTCTTTTAGCAGCGACTTTCCCTCAAACTTACCTTTCATCCAATCCCTCCACTTCTCAACCAACACAGTGTCCTGTCCATAGCGCAGTGCACCTCCTGCAGTGACTCAGCTCTCCTCCACAATATTAACATTTACTGCAGCCTCTGCAGCACATACTCCCCCAAAGAGGAGAAGTGGAATGTGCTGAAAAGGGGGGGACATTTCAGGAGAAGGTCAGAGAAGGAGAACGAGGTGGAACGTGGAGAACAGAGGGGAGGAGTGTGCCTTTGCCAATTCTCCAAGCTCAGTTTTTCCCTGTCCATGATAGGTAGCATCACCTGGAGGTGCACGGCCCCTGTCAGCACTAGTGTTGTCACCACAGACTAATGAATTGGCGTAGCAAAATATCTGCTCATGCCATCTTCATGACTGCTGGTTGTGGGCACCACCATAGGCCAGGAATCATTTGATTGGTCAAAGTTGTGGTAATGATGTGTGCGTCAAAACTCAATGATCAATAGCAAAGTTGAGCACTGATATACTCTGGGATGACACTGCTCTCTGAGTTTTCTACAGCAGAGTGTTGTTGTTACTGAACATCTTTCTCTGAGTCAAAAAATAGAAACATTTCCACAGCCGGTAAACTTCAGCTAATCCCCATCACAGACGAAACCCTGATGACGACGCAGGCTCAGATCAGGATGTGTGTGTTGGGTGTTTCTGGGTTTGTGGCTGTGCAGGTGACAGAAGAAGGAATAAGTTGCCAGAGCGGCTGCGGGCCAACAGCGACAGAGCCAAACTCACAGCTGGGATTAATGTCGATGACTGGCACTAATCTGCCGCACGCACACATGCTGAAGAAGAGCAGAGTGTCTGTTTTTCACATCTCTCTTTCCTCCCCTGTCTTCCTTTGTGACAATCTCCTGTTTTCGGCTTTCATCTTTCCTCTGCTCCTCTCTGTGTGTGAGTGGGGGGGTGCACACAATGCTGTTGTCACTTTCTCTTCCATTTAAACGTACTTTACTTTCGTTGAATTCTTGATGCTATGCAAAATGAAATGAGTACAATCTTCCTCTGAGCCCTCTCTTTTCCCATCGTCTTCTCAGCTTAGACTTGTTTGGTTCCTCTGCCAACTGTCAAAGGAGGGTTCAATTCTGTGGCGAGGATGAAGGTTTGCACAGAAGCAGGACTTTCCGCACTTTGATCTGCAAAACATGCGATAGTGGTGTGAACAGTGTTTGACGCAGATCTAATCCTGGTCTTAAATGATCTGCTTGACCTTTTAACTCGTCATTGTGCATCACACTCTGTAGGCAATAATGCACCAAATAAGATGGTGTTGTAACATGTAATTATCAGTGGCGGTTTGAGCCTCCAGCTGTTGATGGGTTGTATCCTTATGTGATGTCGGCTATTGCTATTATAACTTGTGAATTGCTGTGATATACTGTCCCATTATGGTATTATTATCATTACCTTTAAAAAACGTGAAAACGCAATGAACAAAACTGTAACACCGTCACACAAAGAAGAATGGATGAAAACAGATGGTTGAAGGCTTTATGGTTGTAGCCAAACCTTGCTACACGTCTGCATCCGGTATTAATTTGTTTGATTTGAGTGAGAGGAGCAGCTGCTGTGAGCCAACCAGGATCCTATTGCTCAGTAAAAACAATTTACCCAGACCCAAAACTGCTGCCATTAAATCTAATAACATTAAAAACACAAACATGAATTGTTACACTGCTCACTCCTTATGTTGGCAACTACTTGCACGGTGTTGTTATAACTTAATTTGACTCCAAGCTCCTTTGAGATCAGACTGTTGGTTAAATTCATCATACTCTTTTGGTGCACACACAAAATGTTGTCCCCTTGATGATTTTATTGCAGTCAATTGAAAGGAGGAAATGTGCATACCAAACTGCAAATAGGATTGGAATGTGACTGTTGGCTGGCCTCCTCCTGGCCATCGTTACAGAGTAAAGAATACATATTAAAGAACGTGAAGAAGGAAATACAATGTAATGATATATTTAATTTATTTTAAACATGTTTACTTAATTCTGTTTCATGATTCAATTATGAACATCTTCATAACTGTTTTCATTCATGGTTGTTTCAAGCAGGGCTTCTCCTAGTAAATGTGTTACCTTCAGCATGACATCTACTTTTATTTGCTTGAAAATTGAACTAATCAGTCCAGGAACCATAACTCCTCTAACATTAACCATAATGAACATGACAGCTCTGGTTCATTCAGAAGTTGTGTCGGGCCAGATGCAGCTGGGAGGCTTGAGTCACATGATGAGCTGTCACTTTGCTGTGCTCATGAACATGTTGATCGGGACTGAACCCCCCAGGAACTTATCCTTCCAATCTAACCCATCAACAGCCTACCGTGTTGAGTTAAGAACATTGCCACCTATGGATAATATTACATGCAAATATTTGCTTCAAAATTGTTCTGCACGTATCTACCTTGCAGATGTTGTTTAAATAGCCAGCAGATTTGCAGTATAATGAGATGTTCATGCTTTTCCGTAGATTCAGACCAATTTGTGTGATGAGATGTTTGCTCAGAACATGAGTCTGTAGGAGTGAGTGATATTGCAATAAGTCTGCAATAGGTTCTGCTGGGCATTGTAGAAACATTAACATTAACAGGGAGGCAGTGGCTCAGTGGGTAGTGCTTCCGCTTGGGAACCGGAGGGTTGCCGGTTAGAGCCCCTGCCGAGGTGCCCCTGAGCAAGGCACCAAACCCTCAATTGCTCCCCCCTCTGCGAAGGGTGGTAATGTAATGTAAGTCGCTTTGGATAAAAGCGTCTGCCAAATGATTGTAATGTAATGTAATGTAACAACTGGAGGATGATACAGGCTTATACTAGCTGTTAAGCTTGTATAAAGCAGCTTCCAAAGCAGGATATGTGGAAAAATCCTATTCCAAATTAGAAATACTTGTTTGTTTACATACTTGTGCACTGACCCCTCACAGCTGCTCTTCCTTTGTCTCCCCACAGGTTTAAAGGGCTCCCTCCAGCGGATGCAGTTGGAGTATGTTGATGTGGTTTTTGCCAACCGGCCAGACAGCAACACTCCCATGGAGGGTGAGTGATTGCTGACCAGGGGTGCAATGCCTGTTTTTCTGTAACACGAGAAGGTGACAAATACTGGGACGACTGTAGCCCTTAGAGGACTGCTGACCTTTCCCTCTGATATAAACTCATTTTTTCATGCTTATGAGCAAGCATAAACACAGAATCACTCACACACACACATACAGTGTGCAATTTTGGAGTCATCTGACAATCATGCTCGTCTCCCTTTTTCTATTTTTGTCCACCTGTCTCTCTCTCTCAGCGGGATCACGAGCTTCCTTAGGGTCTCTGAGCTGCACCCGTTCCCAGCTCTCCCTGTTCCTCTTAAACAGGATTATCTGACCCCCCCAGGGGGAAGCTGGTGTATTTTGGGCTGGTCCCTGCTGTGTGTGCTCTATTCTGTGGTCGTCTTCCTTCACATCTATGTCACAGTTTATTTATTTTGTACATTTACAGTTTCTAATTTTACCTCTGTGCATTATTTGCGTCGCTTCTGATGTGACTGCCTCAGACACCTGGCCTGCTTCTATCGTTTCACCCACACACTCCTTCCCCAGGGAATGTTTGGCTGAACGGCTGGACTTCAGCCAAACATTGGAAAAGATATTTTCCAGTCTTCCCCCTTTGCCCCCCACTCCCACTTCTGTGTGAGCCAGTTGGCATCAAAAGGGCCAATCTGTCATACTTACCTACACACAGCCTTGCAGTCTGTGGTACTATGGGAGACAGACAGGCAGACCCTGCAGGCTGGACCATCTGACCTTATGATAAGGTCATCTCTCTGTTCAGCTTACCTTTGAGCGCAAAGTCTGGTCTGATTGGTTGATCAATTGTTGGGTGGTCTAACAGGATGATGGAATGAATAGAAAAAAATGACTGATGAAAAACTTAAGACACACCAGCTGAGAGCATTTTACCTCTGGCAGCCCTGCATCACAGACACAGTCGGACCATAAATCAGTGTAATGCATGGTGCCCGTTTCTTCATTCTCCATTACAGAGGAGCAAGGCCGCTGTCATAAATCATTTTGTAGAGGGTTAGTCACTGTTAACATTGTGTGTGTGTGTGTGTGTGTGTGTTTGTGTGTGTGTGTGTGTGTGTGTGTGTGTGTGTGTGTGTGTGTGTGTGTGTGTTTGTGTGTTTGTGTGTGCGCGCGTGCACGCGTGTGTCAGAGGAGGCTGCTTGCACACAAGGAGGGAATTATTGTCAATTCTTTCAACATTTTTGACATTTTAAAATTGTAGTTACTTGTTGCTTTGCAGGTAGACACCACAATGCATTGTGTCATCAAGATAGAATTTTCCCTTCAGAAGGGAACTGACCATAAAGCATGAAAATCCCTAAAACTGGAGGAATAAGGTTTTTCACCAGACATGTTACAAAACACCAAACCTAGTCTATTATGTCTGACTCCATCACCAGTTTTAGATATTTTTATTATATCATTTCAGAATGTTCCTTATTTTGTGACAAACTCTCTAAAATTGGACATTACATCAAACAAAACCTTGTATTAACAATTTTCAGAATTGTGATTCACACTCAAATGGGGGCGATGCTGAGCAGTGTTTGTTTGGATGCTTGAGGACATTTCACTGCTAATTTTGAATGCAAATTCCTCCATTGTTGTATCAGGATGGGATTTCCATTTTCCTCGACTACTACTACACGCACACGCACACGCACGCACACACATACAATCAAAGAGCTTTCATTGTCACTGAAGCATTTTTAAATACCTCGCTTTGGAGATGAGCAGCAGTTTAACAGAGAACTAATGTAAAAAGTGAGCTGTTTTTAATGACTACATCTCAGTGAGCCTTTCTGTGGGACTAGCTGTACACGTGTAAAGTATTGATTAACACACCCACACATTGAACATCTGCCTCTCCCACCAGGACAAAGCAACATCAATACAGAGCACCAAAGACTGCTGCAAGCATGTTTCTGTACATTGAGAGTGGGAATGAGAAGAAGGCAAAGGGGTGTGTGTGCATGCATTTTGTGAGACACGTGTTGACTGATTGTGTAAGGGGACTTATGTCGCCATGGGCACAAAAAGACTGATGTAATGACAGTCATGTCTGACTTTATTACTGTCACCCTGTCTCTTCATCTTCTGTCTGCCTCTTTTGTCTCCCCTGCGTGTTCTTGGCTTTCCTCATCTTTTGATTCAGAGCAATGACAATATAATGACCCAAATTGTGTTGCTAACGTCCAACCTTCAGGTACTTGCCATGACTGCCTTTTCACTGCCTTTACTGTTGCTGTTGTCAGATGCGGACTATATATGAGGCTATAGAAATCTTGCTTGCAGGGTTTCAAGGTCAAGCTGGTGCGTCCCAAAATCTGTACATCAAACACAATGAGAAGGCACAAGTAGAAGAAGAGCATTGCTGCCCTGTGCATTAAGCCTCTGCAGACAATTAATTTTTAATAACTACATGAGAGACTGCAAACTGTCCAATGTTGATATCCGCTCAACAACATTTGTAGTTGACCGAACAAATTGAATCTGTTCGTTCAACTGAGTAGGTAAATACCACAAACTAAGTGAATGGGGAATAAAAACAAATAAAAAGAGACGGACGTAAACTGATTTCTATATCAATCCCTCCACTCCACAATTCTTCAATAGTAAATAAAATCTTATTACCGCTGCCTCTGGAACACAAACCATATGCAAACGCCGGCATCCAGTCAGGATATAACCTCTCTCTTTAAATGTCGAGCAATAAAGACAAGCAAGCAGGATCACCTCACCCACTCAGTAACTCAATACTTGCTCCTTTTGGCTGCACATTCAAAATCTTCATTCCAACTTTCTCAGATCTGACTTGGAAAGCACTACTGAAGCCCCTGCAAATCTCTTGAGGTGCAATATATTGACGTATGCCAATTCACATCCCCTGATGCAGTCCGTGCATGCATTAGGAGAAGCGTTAGAGGAGAGGAGGAGTACCACGGTCCAGATTAAAAAGAAGACACCTGGCCTGAGTAATATAGTCAGCAGTGTGAGTTAACGTGCACTATATTTGCTTGCTCAGTTTGGCGGTGTGTTATTCCTGTGGGAAAGCAAAAGGACAGGCTGTTATTGACAGTTTCCCAAGGGGTGCCAAATGTGCTTAACACATTCAATATATATACTGAACTTTTCATACAGTGTTCACACACACACACACACACATACGTATACTACACGTGCGCCTGCATACACGCGGCTTCTCCCTGTGCACAGTGTGCCCACATCACCCACATCCTCCTTGAAATGTTGCAGTGGGTTTGCGTGAGTGCGGTGTTGTTCGCTGTCCTGATGGCGTACGCTGAAAAGGAATATCTCACCTGAGAAATACTATAGTGGTGTTATTTGTTGCAGCTGATCATTCATTTTAACCTCATAAGTTGGAACTTTATATCAAGACGGGTGACAGTTTGTCATTATATAATCTTTTGCCAGCAGGTGAGAATGCATTTTACACTGAATTACGTTATTAACCTTCCTGCTGCACTGAGAAGGCCTATTTATATTCCCAGACGTGTATAAACGGGTGCATGCCTTTAGAGGTTTCACATGGTCCCTCTGTCCTTACATACCTCTGTATCCCTCATTCTTTTCTACTGTTCGGAGCAGATGCACTGTTATTCCTCTACCCTCCCACCTGCTTCACCCACACACACTTGCTCTCTGTCTCTCACCAAGATACAATTTGGTCCAGGGAGAGAGAAGTACTGATGAAAAGGAATCACTCTTTTAATCATGCTGCACTCTCATCTCCTAATCTCCTCATCCTCTATTCTCTTAGTGTCTCCAGATCTTCTTTTGCTTCCACAAATTTGCATCAAATTAAGGTGGCAGATGTTTTACTAATGCAATTTAAGCAGAATTATAAGCTACAACGTTCAAATGTAGTGCTGATTTCATTGCATTGATGTTTACATTGGTAATTTGTGCACAGCATATGACAGATATTAGTTACACTGTTGCTTTTGGCAATGTTCTTTTAATTTACTGCTTTGTAGAATGACAGTACCTTTTAATAATTCCCATTTTTATTATATGCTTGTACAATTGCATCAATTCTACCCTGCTGCTTTCTCAAGCACAAGTACACAAAATACTAAAGGCAACACTGGCTTTGATTTGTACAAATGCACACCAACATTCTGCCAAGGTTGACTGAGCCTTTTCATTTTAGCCCCACAGCACTCGGTCACGTTAAATAACATGACCCTTGCAAACCACGTCTGCTCACAAACGGGTAAAGAAACACAACAGGAGTCTCTCTCGCTGAGAGGTTGAATACTTTCTACTGCATGTTTCCACGGCAATGCATTTTTAATGTCCTGATCGTTGTCTTATGTGTTATTGTTATTCTCTGATGAAATTGCCACCCACCTCTATTCCTTTTGAAATGGGATTTTGTGTGGAATTGTTATAATTGAGAATATTGCTGTTTAACTTTGATATAATTGGAGTTTTTGAATTGTCATTCTGGTCATTCTCTTTAAAAGTAGACATTCTGGCGCCATCCACTGTCTACTTAGTGAACATGACTTTTTGTATGTGCAGAGATAGTGAGAGCGATGACACATGTGATCAACCAGGGAATGTCCATGTACTGGGGGACATCACGGTGGTCTGCAATGGAGATCATGGTGCGTGAGGAAAAACGTATTTATGCATGAATATATATGTGCAATTATCAAAAACGTGCAGTGGGCAAACAAATTTTTTGAAATGACTCCAAAATATTCCATCTCTCTCGTCCTGCCCCTTTATTAATTTCTCCCTCACCTTCTTTCAGGAAGCCTACTCTGTGGCCAGACAGTTTAATCTCATTCCACCAGTGTGTGAACAGGCTGAGTATCACTTCTTCCAGAGGGATAAAGTGGAGACACAGCTGCCAGAACTCTACCACAAGATAGGTAAATCACGCTGTTTCTCCTCAAATCAAACTTAACTCCATATCTTTGCAGTTGTGATAGATTTTGTACCCTGTGCTGACTGGTTACATCCTTTTACAGGTGTGGGAGTGGTTTCTTGGTCCCCTTTGGCCTGTGGAATCATCACTGGGAAGTATGAAAATGGTGTTCCAGAGTCCTCCAGGGCTGCGATGAAGGTGCAGGTTGAATTATATTTCTTACCACCCTGCTATTGCAAAATATTGCAATCATTTCCCAACCGCAGTCAACGAGTCTTGTACCAACAATATAACTGTCAAGTTATTTCTGCCTGATTTTTGTGGATAACTCTTGTGAATCCTCTTTTACTGTCCTTCTAGCCATACCAGTGGTTGAGGGACAAAATAATGAGCGAGGATGGGAGAAAACAGCAAGCCAAGCTAAAGGAACTGACTCATATTGCTGAGAAGCTCAGCTGTACTTTGCCACAGCTAGCCATAGGTAGTTTTGACAACTAAATACTGCATCATCCTTTAACTGCTGATGGCACATTTGATGCTATGTCATTCCTGTGAACAGTTGTCAGAAACAGTTTTGACTTATGTTTGACTTATGTGAGACTTATATAAGACAATGACATTGTGTTGTTCTTCTTTAGCGTGGTGCCTAAGGAATGAAGGAGTGAGCTCAGTGCTGCTGGGATCCTCCAATCCAACCCAGCTAACAGAAAACCTGGGAGCCATTCAGGTGCAGAGAATGATTTCAAACTTATGAACCATATGGCCAAAAGTATGTGGACCTGGATATTACACCCATTTGTCATTTATGGTGGTCACTACTGATTATTTGGATAATTGAAAATTTGTACAGTATATAATGTCAATATTGAACAGCCACATCCAAAACCACTTAGCAACAGCCTTAATTTCAGACTGTCGACTAGATTTTTGCACACAGCAGCAGGGATTTTCATTCATTAAGCCATCAAGAGCATTAGTGAGGTCACCTAATGCCGGTGTGCAATAAGTCCGGGCCAAGGTCGTCTTTCCACTACATCACAAAGGTGAGGTTGAGGTCAGGGCTTGTCAAAGATTTTAAGGACAAACTGGACAAATCACTTCTGTATTGACAAATAGCTAGAACGACACAGGATTGTCTGTAATATCATGTTGTAGTTTTAACTAAGAGGACAATTTCTCCAGTGGTGAACCATGGTGTCCATTTACTTTTGTAAATGTTACTGATAAATTGTTTGATTCACAGGACATAGGACATCAGTATCTGTATATAATGATGCTTATAATAACTCAAAACTTAATTTATTCTTTGTATTTTTGCAAAACAGGTAATTCCAAAGATGACTGCAGGCATTGCCTCAGAAGTGGATCATATACTTGGCAACCGTCCTCACAGTAAAAAGGACTACCAACATTAGAGAACTATGCTGAAAAGCTTATCAAAGCTCACTTCTCACAGCCATGGCACCAGAAACAGGTGCCCAACTTTGCTCATGTGCGCGTATGACTGTGTGTGTGTGTGTGTGTGTGTGTGTGTGTGTGTGTGTGTGTGTGTGTGTGATTGACTGTGTCTGTGTAAATGTTCTGCTTGGCTTGTCTGTATGAAGATCAGCCAGTACTCATTATCCTAAAGTGAGCTACTTGATAAAGCATGCATGCTACAGCAGCTAACCATTGGAGCCAGCCCGATCCACACTTAGAAGATCAGCAGTAATGATTTCTGCTGTGCTATTTCCTTCTGCTCTGAAATACCCTGTAGAGGCGGCTTATCCCGAAATTTCAAGCAGTTTAAGATTATATTATTAGCTGGGAAATCAATCTTCCACAGATGATTCTGCGACCAAGCTCATACTAACAGAAAGTAGCATGGACCAGTTACTGTTCTTGCAAAGGATGATTTAGAGTAAAAACAGGATGTCAGTGAAGTAAGAAACATCTACAGGCCTTTATTCTCCAAAGCATCACACACACACTGACAGCAGTGCAGTAATAACTCAGTAACATAATGAAGTGTAACTGTACTGTACCCAATGAACCGTGATCAGTGATGTATGGTACAAAATCGATGGCGAGTTAGTGGGCACTGTCAGTGTGGTAGGTTACCCCTCCCCTGACGCTGGAGGTGACAGGTCGACATGATGAACTGCTTCAGTACTGGAGGAACTGAAGCTCTGCTCACAATGTTGTTGCGAATACCAAGAGAGCTAAATTCATCTCAAATGTATTTATTTATGATTTATAATATCTGTACTGACTGTTATCTATTTCACTCAGCTCTGTTTTTGTTGTTCATCTTTTCTCTTACAATGCAAAAATACAGTATCATTTCCTGTGATACACCACAGTTTACCTTCCTACTGTGCCCCTTCATCCCCTTTTAATTTGGAATCTGCCAGCCTTTTGTCTGTGATAAAAATGTCTGACTCGTTTAATCGTTGTGATCAAATCATTTGTCAAGTCGAAGTTATGGAGATATTCTTCTGGAAGGAAGGTTGTTGCCTTGATTATTAAAGCCATGTAACTAATCATCTTAAATAGAAAGAAAAGCAAGCCCCTCTGGAGCAAACTCGTAAATTCTCCCCTTTACTTCCACAGTTTCAGGAGCTAATATATGTCACTTCTGTTTGTTCAAACCTGCATTTTGGTGTCGTTCATCAGATTTGTACAGGCAAATAAAGAGCTTATAATTCTCATGTGATATGTTTCCCTGTGAAAATGTATTCTAATTATCTGTAAATACTTTTGATCTACAAGGACAAATGATTTTGGCCCAAATGATTACTTGACTTACACATCAACACTAGTGTATGTACCTTCATAAATACTCTTTATAGAGCTTGCTGAAATCCCCATTACATCCTATTGGTAATGTATAAATTGAGTATTCTCCTAAAAACGTGTCTATAGCGCCTCCTACTGATTTTAAACCTCCCTAAACCCCACAATATACAGGGGAGATACCTCAAGTGTTACTCATGTCTCATATTTTAGACTGGTGGAGCTAACTCTAACTCTAACTCTAACCAACTCTAACTCTAACTCTAACTCTAACCAGTTTCTCCACGATTCCTCCACAGTCTTAACCTTCTGTTTAATAGCCTATATTTGGTTGAAATTCAATGTTTTTTTATGGTCTATTGCAAACTTTCATCTTAAAGCAGCACTATGTAATGTTTACAGCTCTCTGGCATTGTGTTATTGTCATTTGATTATGTTTCCGTCACTGTCGCAAAACTCAAAAGCCTGACAAACTGCACCTTCTTAAATGTGAAATAAAACATTTCAACGATACAAACTAACGTCATTATGAGTAGAAAGGATCTGTTTTGTGTCCATTAACAACTCTCACCTTCACTCTTGATTTGGTACCCAATCAGGTTCTTTTTCATGTGACTCCGTCCTCTTACACCGTCAGGCTCCACCACTTGCAGCTTGTGGCCATGGCCATATGGCACAGTTTGTTTATATTGTAAAACCATTCGGCCCACAAATTCGAAAATGCTACATAATACGAAATGTTACATAGTGGGGTTTTAATTACAATACAATACAATATCCACTAAATTAGCAGTTTTGTTTAAAACCTTAATACATGTGAAAATATGAAATCTGACTTAAATTTACAACTTGCATTCACATTGACCATAATTCTGCCTGCATTTGTCCTTACTCCATGGTCACTTTTTATTAACCAGTAGTTTTATGTCAGCATATTCCAAGTGCACCTGATTAATTATTAAACAATTTCATGTGTTCCAACTGTGCCGATTTCATTTACACCTGACAATTCCAGATCATACCGCGAGCCAAGCCTCATAGCATTTCACTGCGCTTTCATTTGCTGGTACATAATAAGCCGTATATTTGTGTCTATATACTTTTGGCCATACTGTGGTTTCCATGTAAACAGAAGCCTCTTACGTATTCTTCTTCCAGGGAAAACCTCATTGGTTAATTCCCCGGAAACACCTGAAAACAACATATTTGATTGGCTCCAGGGACTTCCTCGAATGAACACGGCGCGCGCTCGAACCCCGCGGTTTACAAAGCTCAGGACAGAACCGAGTGATAAAAGTGACTTTTACTGAAGATTGAAGTCGTGCTAACATAACGGTAAATGCTGTTTGTCTCGACGATATTCCACATTGCTTCAACACGCTTCCCGTTTCGGAACTATTGCTCCGGGCAGCGTATCGTTCAGGGGTAGCATACGAGCTGCTAGCTTGCCGGAGCGAAGTGGGAGGTGACGTTTCCTTGTCAACTAGCGTCAACTGAAGTCTTCTGCTTTATTGTCTTCTTTGTGGACACCCACTTTGCTAAACACACCGCACAAGTCACCTATCATATTTAAGGTAAGCCTAGAGACGTGTTTAATCTACAAATAGTGACAATTATTTGTAGATTTATCTGTAATTCTGACGCCAACTTCCAGATGTGACCTTACTTGCTTATCGAGATGAAACACGACAACGTGTGTGGGTGTGGGTGTGTATTTTTGTCTGTTTGTCCCCAGCTGGATATCTGGTTGCAGCAATGTCAATGTCCGCCGAGGCTCATTTTGGAGCGAGCCCAAACGCCAAAGGAGACACAATCTGCGTGGTGCCCGATCTCTCTTTTGACTCGCTTGAATACGAGTTTGACCTGAATAAGTCCTTCCCGTGTGCTCAGAGACCGGCACACAGGAGGCACCTGCTCGCACTGCAGAGCCGTTGTCATCCTGGTTCCCTGACAGGTGAGTACACATGTCCCATATTATTGTCCTGTTAGGATGAGGGTGGGAAAGGTAGTTTTACATCCAGAGTTTGTCCTTACAGGTGATCGTGTGGGCGTGTGCAGTTCTGTAGCAGAGAGGAACCTCCAGATCTCGAGCCTGCATCCCGGCTCTGAAGACCCACCTGCCTCCCTGCCACACCCGCCCACTATATCAGAAATAGAGGACAGTCTCTTCAGTCAAATCATCTCCGGAGATTTAGGGTTGTTGGCTCTTCCATCTGTCTCCAACCCACTTAAAGTGGTTCTGACTGTAGACCATCAAACCCGAGAGGTACAGTACATGGATACTTTGTGTGAGGGATTCTTATTACAGCATCTCTACGAATATGTTCAATCTCTCATTCAGATATTGTCAGCCAATGAACGGGCCTGCAAACTGTTTGATTGTACCGCCAATGAGCTGATTGGAAAGAATCTGTCGGATATCTTGAAGAAAACCAGTCAGGTTGCAGGAGAAGCACTGGCTGAAGACTTTCTGCAAGAGAATGGAACTGTTGCAGCACTGTCAGGAAAAGTGGTATGAAATATGTTCCAATCCTGAATACTTGATTAATACACGATTATACTGAACAGTCTTTGCATTGTCTTTCACACGACCGGGTTTATGAATGTGTTTTTTCTGCTTCTCTCTCTGGAGCTGGATGCTGTGACACAATCTGGGGAGGTGCCGGTGTCTGTGTGTGCATACAGACATGGAGAACACTGGGCCGTCACAATGGAGACAGTGGAAAGAGTATCAGCTTTTCTGTCATTTTCACAAGATGTAAGTTCTCATCCAGAATGTGTCATTCCTATTTTTTTTATTTGCAATATTAGCACTGACTACTATCTGTTACCCTGTCTTTTCTTTCTTCTCCTTTCTAGGGCATTATTCTCACATGTGACCTGGCATTTGCCCATCTTCATGGATACCCTCATGCAGAGGAGTTAAAGGGAATGGCTGTCAAGGAGCTAATCCCTTCTTTACAAATCCCCCTCCACAGTCCTGCATTGCCCAAAGTAAGCACTTTTACTACTAATATTCTCTCACTCGGCTAAGAAAAGCTTTTTTAAGCTCCACTTTCAAGTTTGTGTTTACTAACTTGACTCACTTCTCTGCAGAAACAAAATCTTCGTACACAACGTTTTAGGATCAAATATCATTCTTAATCCTTAACATCTGTATTTTTTCCTTCCTTCAGATGCTGAGGGTTCAGCGAGTGTGTGGTAAAAGCAGAAGGGGGACATCAGTCCCACTGTGTATCAAACTTCAGGGAGTGGTTGAGTGCAGTAAACCCCAACAGCAAAATGGTGGGATTGAATGCAACTCCCCAGGAGAGAGTCGGGAAACCTCCAGTAGACAGGACAAGCAGTCGTGCTCACTTACTGCCTTTCACATGTCTGCAGCAGCCTCGCCACCAGGACAGCAGCCTCATGTCAAAGGGCTGTCCTCTGGTAAGGGAAAGGTCCTAAATTGTGACAATGTATGCCAAAACTATCAACTATTAGAGTACATCAACCATCACAAAGGATACTAGAATACTAGAATGGTATTCAGGCTATTATGCTCCATCTTTGGTAGCTTTTGGTTTATTTACTAATGGTTAAAATGTCTTGTCTACACAGGTTTTATGGTAGATATTTAACACAAGTTGTTTTTTTCCCAGACATCACTTCCTCCTCCCCCAGCTCCTCGCTGCTGTACTCGGGGACAGTTTGGGTGTTTGCTCCTCTGAGCGGCCTCCTTCTGCTCCGTCCTGATGGTTCGATCTACAGCATTAACAACCATCTGGCCCTCAGCCTGTTTGGCTACAGTAAGGATGACTTGCTGAGAAAGGTCAGCCAATCCACCAACCGAACCAGGCTGTTTGACCATTCCCTCTTTCATTTCTGTAATGACTTGACTTTTGTAACATCAACAGAGCGTTTGTTTTCTGATGCCTGGTTTCTATGGGTGGATGTGGAACTCGGGCAGGAGATCCAGCCTGTTCTGTGATTCTCAACTAGAGGATGATAAAAATGCAGCAACATCAAATCACTCTGGTAAGAATTCTTGTAACGGTTTGTGACATATTGGCAGTGTTACAGATCTGGCTCTAAATCTGACTGATTAACTCTAGAGGTTTTCTGATAGCTGTGGCTGAATCTCTCCCCTCTGGCTCATTACAGAGCCTTGCTGCAGTGGCACTAAACCCTCAGCTCATCAGAACAATCACAGCCACACACACTCAGAGAGAAGCAAACCCAACCAGAGTCAAGGTTAGCTCTCATCTTGCGTGTCTTTTGCTTAACCTTACAATGGTGTATTGTGCCCGTCACAACTGTTTCCTATTATGCCGCTGATGTCATTGAATTTCATGCCGTAACTTGTCGGCTCTTTCAAAAAGGAAGAGTTCTTACTTTTTGCCAATAATGTCTGATTTTATTTACCCCACCTCCTCCTATTTCTCAATCCTAGATCCCTCCTCCCTGATTGCTGGGGACATGGCCATGGTCCATCAGGCCATGTTGGGAAGAACATCCACAGGGAGAGGACGGATCTTCACTGGAACCAGCACTTGGCTGGAGAAACAGGGTGGAGACACAGCTGCGTTTTCCCCTCCGGTCGTCTCTTCTACACGCATGGTTACGTGAGTGGCAGCCCCTCTGTGCTCCGTGTCCTATTGCACCCAAACTTATGTCCGTTCTAAAACAGATTGGATCAATTGACAATGGATTTACTCCAACTAAATTGAACTTCTTAATTTTAAATAATTAACCATGATTTCATTGTCAACTTTCCAATTTTCCAACTTTCCGCAGTGAATATGGAAAAGACAACGTTAAGGTTAAACCTGATGCCCATTTTTTCTTCTTGTTTGCAATTAGTTAAGAGCCCATTGTGGGCTGACTTTCATCGTTAGATGATTTCCAAATCCACCTCTCACTCAAGTGTAGATTTTGTTAAATCACACTAAAACCGCCTTTAAGGTTGAGCCTTTAATCTCATTAAACTCAACCTCTCCCACTTCATACAACAAGTTCCGCTTCCCACGCAGCAAACATATCTTTTACAATGCCACTCACATTCTTGATCATACCAAACCCTCCTATTCTTTCCTTCCACATTTAAATCTTGTGCGGAAATAATGTTTCTGATTCTTCCACACATTTCTGCGTTGACTATGAAGGGCCAGAGTGGTTGTTTATCCTTTTCTATACAATGCCATCAGTATTGTTAATCACGTTATCCTAGTTGAGAACATCTGAACTGAATATGGCCTTGACAAACGGATAATTGTATTCTTATATGATAGTAACTTGCATTAGAATTCTTGGACTGAAATCCAGCTATTGTTTGCACAGAGCCGATGACACGACGACGCTGTTGGAGGCCGCAGCTCAGGTTGCTCCCTGCTGTGTCCAGCTAGACGATGCAGACAGCACGCAGGCACTCCTCAAAACATTCTCATTGGTGGAACCTCCATATGAAGACACGTGCTGCTCAGAAACTGCCAGGAACCCACGCCATAACCCAGAACAGCAGCTCGGCAATGAGGTTCAGAATAATGATCGTCCAATCAGTGAGTGTATATAACGGGTATGCTGTACCTATCACTGCACTTTCCTCTCTTTTTTATTATTACAAAGCTTCCAAATCTTTTGTTCTATTCTTCACTCTCCAGATGCTGCCATTCATAAGGACCATGCGTCCCCCTGTGTAGGGAAAGACCATCGCTCATGTCTCTCTGTCCTCCAGGACTCCAGCTTTGAAGTCATCTCAGTGGGGAGCAGGTGAGAGGAGTGGACACTCGTCTGTATCTTGTTGGGTGGTGAAGCAGAGGTTAAATATTATTTGGAGTCTTAAATGGATAGAATTAACTATGACATTATTTTCTTATGGGCAAGAAAAGTCTGCAAATAAATGCTGAATAAGGTCACAACTTCCAATCACTTAGGTGCAATCCACCACATGTTGGGTTGGTGTGGGACAATAATCACACTTGCTTTATGGTGGACTAATCCCATTGGAATATGTGTACAGTATATATGTGTTCTGCTATGCATTTTTCCTTTTCCTTCGATTTATTGGGATTCCTCGTCCCAGGTCTTCCTCTGGCTTCTGTGAGAAGTTTGCTGGTCATGGGGCTTCCGATCCAAGTCAGACAGAGAATTATCACTGGGTGCACACAGTGGACTCGGGCAGCTACTACCTAGACCTCAACACCAATGGTGACCTGGTGACCCAGGTCTTAGCTGACCTGGATCTAAGTGGCAGCATAGAGCTCCCAAGCAATGGAGAAGATGATGACCAACACTCCCTGATATCCTGCGACACAGCTGAGCTCCTGCGTACACCCTCCCCATTCATTATAGACTCTGACCACCAAGAACCAGAGGCCGGTGATGGTATGAACGCTGCTGTAGAAGCAGGTGACAGTTTAGTGGAAGAAGAACAACAGGAAAAAGAGCAAAACGAGCAGGATCAGTGGGCTGCTCTCTCTACAATTCATACTGGGAAGAGCCAGGACATCTGTATGCAAACAAATGGAGAGATTCAGCCACTGGCAGAGATTCCTGCCACCTCTACCCCTAAGAAACAAAACGAGAATGGAAGCAGTGCTCCATCAGACACGGCTCAGATACTGGAAGGGCAATATGAAGGAAGCGCTTACCACAGAGATGGCACCAGAGTTGGTTCGTACCTTATTGTACTTCCCTCATGAAAGTCTAACATGGTGAGACAAAGAAGCTACATTTTAGTGACTATCATTTGATCCTTTCCAGATGTTCAGTGTGATGTGAGCAGGACTGTCCTCGCCGATGGAAGCTCCCTGTTCTGTGTGTGGATTAGTAGGCATGGCAAACAGTGGGCACTGTTGCAGACAGAGAGATCACTACACGACCAATCAGGGGCCAGCTTGGGAGAGGTCAGTAAAGCACTTTGTTAGTTAGTATGATTTATTTGAACATAAACCTAAATAAGTTCTCCTAATTGTTAGTGTATATGAAGTATACTTATCTACACTATTTATTCTTTTCTTTCCTCAGAGGATTTTTGAGGCCAGTCATGGGGAAGCGCTGCGCTCCACCATGGATCTGGAGCACTCTCGAGCCTATGATGGCCAGTTTGCAGAAGAGTACCAGCCTCTAAAAGCTGTGGGCAAAGGAGCCTTTGGTTTTGTCTGGAAGGCATTAAAACGCATTGATGGACAAGAAGTAAGAGAACAGTTTTGCTAATATAGTAACACCATTTTCTGCATGTTGGCATGTAGGAGCAATAGAATTGAGATGATGCCCTCTTGTCCAACAAATTACAGGTGATTGTGAAGTTTATCAACAAGTCCAGGATAGTGAGTGACTGCTGGGTGGATGACCCCATGCTGGGCCGGGTCAGTCAGGAGATTGCCATTCTGACACGAGTTCAACACCATAACATTGTCAAGGTAACAGGGTTGTCATAGTGAAACTGTTGAAGCACAACATTTCACAAACTTTGTTTACAAATACGATTGACTGGCTACACCTAATGTGCACTACCAGGTGATGGAGGTGTTTGAGAATGGGAGTTACTTCCAGCTGGTTATGGAGAAACACGGAGATGGTTTGGACCTTTTTGAATTTGTTGACATGCAGCCAAGGCTGGACGAACCGCTGGCCAGCTACATCTTTCGACAGGTTGGTACTGTACACGGCCTAGAAACTGCATGTGACCAGATTGCACATCAAAGTGTCAGGTGGTCCCAACTTACTTGTTTATATCGATGGTCCTTTTCCTGTTCTCAGCTAGTGGCATCTGTGTTCTATCTGAGGGGAAAGAGCATCATTCACAGAGACATAAAAGATGAGAATATCATCATCGATAAGTTTTTTCACATCCGACTGATAGACTTTGGCTCTGCTTCCATGATGGCTCCTGGGAAGCTCTTCTATAACTTCTGCGGTACATTGGAGTACTGCTCCCCCGAGGTTCTTCAGGGAAATCCGTACGTACACAACACCGGAATAATGGAATGTTATTTTGTGTAGATCTCTCCAGAAATAGGATACTAGATAGAAAATGTTCTCAAAGCTTTAAAAATGACATGCAAAATGTAGGTCAGAGCTGTTTTTGAAGTTCTTTGGCTTTGAAGACATTATCTTTTATTACATAGCTGCCAGAGTATAGAACCTGTAAAGATAAGAGACATTTACAGACACTGCTGCAGGTTGTTACATTGATAGCTATAAACCTAGTTGAATGATATATATAACATTTCCTTTTATCTTTCTTCTTGTTACTTATTGACGTTGCTGTTTAGTTATGAGGGTCCCGAGCTTGAGATGTGGTCTCTGGGAGTGTTGCTCTACACTCTGCTGTTCAGTGAGAACCCCTTCTGTGGAGTGGAGGAGATTCTGAGGGCCAAACTCAAACCTCCATTCCCTCTCTCCCCAGGTACACAGCTGAAACAAAGCTCTGCACAGCAACCCCACATCCTTCAGTCTGAAAGAGACTTTCCACTGTCATACAGCAAATTACTCTTCGTGCCTTCAAAGATATCTATTGTTATTACTCCCGGCTGCCTTTTCTGTCTTTGTTCTCTCAGACCTGACTGATGTGTTGTACGGGCTGCTGAACCCTGATCCCAAACGGAGGATGACTCTGGACCACCTGCTGCTGCAGTCCTGGATTAGCCAGCACATTTCACTGTCAGAATACAGCTGGACCGAGGTCGTCCCTGCATCTCAGAGTGATGGTGAGCATTGTAGTGCTATGGTAAATTAATTTATGACGAGCCATTTAAAGATTGTAAATGTATGTCATGCTCCTCTACTAAAGAGTATACAGTATAGGCTGGGTCGGCCTGCTATGAATAACTGCTAACCCACTTAGAGTAATTCAGTAAAGACTTCAATAAAAGACAATGATACTAATGGTGACTGTAATTATATGTACCTCTGACTCTCTCCCTGATAACAGTCTCATCACAGCATTATGAGTCCGGTCTTAAAGGGTACCTCAAGCAAGACCTGTTCTCAGGTGAGGGTGATGAGACCCTTCCTGATGAGGATGAGGACGAGAGGTTGTCAATGGTGGCCCTGGAAGCTGAGCTCCAAAAATGTCTCCATGACGATTGAAAGCTACATTTGTTGATAGTGAAGTTTTGTGCTTTTAGCTGATGTCTTTTAGAGTCAAGTTGACCTTTACCTATAAGATGTGTATCAAGGATAATGACCGTCATTGTCAAGGTATATAGGAGGCTACATGCACTGAGGCACATATATTTGTCATTGTAGAGTGTAATGCAGGAACACATGGTATGATATGCCAGCTGTCGTCTTGTTTTTTTATTCATTTTGAGATATTAAAGTTTCAAACTGTTAGTTGATTGCTGCTAAAACCCATAAAGTGGCCTTAATCTTGAGTTTTATCTGGGACAGAAGGTGAACATTACCACCCCCTTACTATGTGCCAGACAACTATAACTTAGTTTGATTGAAGGAAGGAATATTATTCTGTTCCAGCTTTAACTTAATAAATGTACGTTTTATATGCATGTTTTTAAAGTTTAATGTTGAAATTCATAATTGTAAGTATATTTACAATATTTTATCTATTTATTGCTATACATTAATAAATATTTTAGTACAACCTTCATTTTCCTTTTCGTTCCATTATCTTTTTAACTTTTGTTATATGTAACTGGATCAAACATCAATTGTGTTTTGTTGAGTGTTGAACACTGCCTGAGACGTGCGAGTGCCGGAACACTTATCGTCTGATATTTGTTTCAAGGGGGACGGATTTTAATGACGGACTGATAAAGACGAGGTATTTCAAGGTGCACTTTTGTCATGTACTTGATTTAGTTAGTTGTGTTTAACCAAACGCGTAGGGAAGGTGGACATAAGCGGGCTACCATAATGACCGATGTTTGCTAACACATCTGCAGACCCGGTGACTATTTACAGCCATGTTTTCCATGTCACACATTCTCCGTTGGACCCTGAAGGAAGCCTCCTTTCGGTCGTTCAGCCCAGTTTTGTTAGGGAAATGTCCCGTTTCGCTCCTGGGTGTCACTTCCAGGTCTCAAAGCTCCTCAACCGACCGAGAGACGGTGCAGGACAGCCGCGAACAAACTCCATCTCCGGCAGAGCTTTCCCAGGACTCCTTACTGGACATGGGCTTCACAGACCAGCAGGCAGTGCAGGTCCAGACTGTGTGCAGTGCAGCCAGAGGAGGCAAACACGCTCTGTCCGCCCTCACGGCCCTGTTCGTCCTCGGCCTCAACCCCTCCAGTGTACTGAAGCTCCTGGAGAAATGTCCCCAACTGTGTAACATGAAGGAGTCTCAGCTTCAGCACCGCATAGGAAACCTGAGGAAACTGGGTCTGCTTGAAGGTGAGATGATGGTTTGTTTGGTTTTATAGAGCCAGTGTGAGGGGGAATAATGAAGACAGTTGGGTGCAGTGGCGTTGCTGAGACATTTGTTATCCCTGCTGCGGCCTGAACTCGGCCCCCACAACTCCCAATCAAACCCAGAAACCTTACTTATTTACTTAAATAATCTCGAATACGTGCTCTGTGTTGCTTTCCCCCCTCAGGTAGTCTTCAGAGAGTGGTGGCCCATTACCCCCAGATCCTGACTGTGCCAGTGAAGACAATAAAACACATGGTGCTGTTCCTCAGAGAGAAGTGCCTGTTCACTGTCCAACAGGTCAGAGACATCCTCAGAGACAGTCCGGCCATAGTCCAGGAAGACCAGGGGCAGCTGGAGTACCTGTTCCAGGTCAGCATGTAAACGTCGATTGAGAGTGATGCTGTCTCTACGGCTGAATGGCGATTAAATTGTAATCATATAATGTAATGTATATGATTTGTTGCCCCAAAGACGCCCCAGATGGTGTTTTCTCTGATGCGCCACACAACCACTCAATTGCAGTTTAGATTGATCTAAAGTCAGGTTCAAGCTCGGATACTTGTGAGGCTGTTCCTTTGATTCGGCATTACTGACCCCTGGTGGATGTTCATAGGAGTGCACTTGGATTGTGTCATTTAATCCGTTTTTTTCTGCTGTGCCCAAGCGAAATTAAATGAAAATAAAACAAAACAACAAAAAAAGCACAGCAGGAAATAGGTAGTTTGAGCTGTGATGGAGAGCACACACAAACACAGGCAAATAAGTGTGGAAACAGCCTCTCAACAGTGTTGAACTGATGCGATGATCGTTGCCTCTAGTTGGGCAAAAGTTAAAACTGACACTATTCTGGGTAGAAAGTTAGTATTTTATTTAATATATATTACAACAGAAGTGCTCCATGGTTGCATTGCCACTTGGTCCTAAAGAGAGCCAAGTAACTTAGAGGTGTGTTGGTATTCAGTTTATTTCCTGTTTCACCGCAGGGATGAGATCTCTTATTAATGTTAGAGCTAGATGGTTATACATGTATTTATTTGCTTTGCAATAACAGGTATTTATGTACATTACATATACCTACATTGTCAGCTGCCCCTAAACCTTAGGCCCTCAAGAGATATAGGTAAAATCCTGAGATCATGTTGTATTATGTATGATTGATAGAATTGTTTGTTGATGTATTCCAGCCAGTTAGGGACGACTACATAGCAGATTATATTTGTCGAGTCAAGATCATCGTATTTGCCCTAGTTGACCTTTTTCATCATAAAAAGATAAATATATATAAAGATGACATAAATAGAAAGGCTATGGAAATGAAAACAAAGAGCATAGAAATCAGCATCTAGAGGAAGGCTACAGTTTCCATGTTTGTGCGTGGTTCCCTTGTTAGACCAGAGATTTATTGACTCTCTTAAACCTGACAAAACATTGTAAATCTCTTGTCATGCTCACAAGTCCACAGTTCTTGTGCAGTTATTGCTGCATTTAACTCTATTTTCCAATCTCTCCACAGTACATTTACTTCCGAATGGGTGTCAAACAGGCAGGGATGGTGAAATCCGGGCTGTTCCGGTTCACCCTGGACGAGGTTCGCTGCAGACACTGTTTCCTGGAGCGCAGAGGTCAGTACCAAACCCCAGACAAGAAAGGACAGACGAGTATCGTCAACCCCAAATTGGACAGCATTCTTCATGTCAATCAGGACGCCTTCCTCTCAGATGTTGCCAAGGCAACAGCCGAAGAGTACGATGTATTTCAGAGACTGATTTCAAGAGAATGGCAGGAAGAGAGACTGCAGTATGGCAACGTTGAAGCCGAGAGTGATGATGATGAGGAGGAGGAGGATGAAGATGATGAGCAGCTTGCAGGGAAGAGTGGATACATGAAGAAGAGAAAGAAATGAGTGACGGAAGGACATTATATGATAATAGAAAGAACTGTTCTGATAATAGTTACAAACGACTGTGAAGTATTCTTATCTGCACAGCCATGTGATATGCAAATGAACTTGTTGTTCTTCCCTGAATCCCCACACCCTTTTCCACCCACAATGCCAATAAAAGTAACATGATTCAGTTCAATTCAAGTCTGCTTGTTTAGGCTCCTTTGGTGTTTAAATTGTGCATCATTATTAACTAAGTGTCCCCCTCTGGATATGAGGTGTGATAATGTCAACATCTGATCAACACACACACACAAACACACACACACACAAGCTACTGTATGTCTTCATATTAAGTGTTTGGTGCAGTGTAATTGGGAAAACGTGAGGCAACAAGGTTATTTTCAAAATGAGTTCTTAGAAATTAAACCGGAGTCTAGAGGACCTTGATAGAGCACAAACGAGAGGGGCGAGGAGGAGGTCAGAAGCTCCTCCTCGTAACTATGTGCCAGACAAGTGGCTGTCGCTCGCTGCATCCCTGTATTATCTGTATGTGTCAACAAAGTGTACATCAGCAGATAAGGCGAGTGGATGACTCAAGTTGTACAAACCGCCCGTTGATTTATAGAAGCATTAAGCCCAATGGACGAACAATACTCCCAGCTTTCTCTGATCCGTACATCAGGTAAGAAAATTAACCTTTGGTCAATCAATAATTTGTCATTACGTCTGTCTGTGCATTTGAACAAAAAAGTGATTTTCAAGTTTTATTGTATTTGAGGAGAGTTTAACTTGCTGTGTATTTAAAGGTTTTTCCAGTTATCAAATTTTTATTATTCCTCTTAATATTGTTATACATAAAATGCGGATGTGCCACTTGATAGAGCCGGTAGTTGTGAAATTGTGTGTATTAAAAGCAAAACAATATAGTCCCAACCATTAAGGCAGGTGTTCATATTTTGTAGGTTTATTTTCAGTTATTCAATTGAATCTTTCCTCCTTTTGTCCTGAATACTTTGCATGTTATTTGCTTTTGCAAGAGAAGAGCCAGTGTCCATCCGTACCTCCCGTAATATGTAAATGTTGGCATGTTGTTTGGATCATTTAACAAAGAGTTGGGCAATACATGTTTGCTAGATTTTTGCTAGAGTTTGCTAGACACAGCATAGAACTCTTAGTTAGTGTGATCCATTCTGTGTGTCCTCTATAATTACATCCACAAAGAAGGTTATTTTTGGTGATGTTTGTCCGTGTGTGTCTGACTGTGAACAGGACATCTCAAAAAGTTATAACCTATGTATCGTCATAGAATCCAAATTCTCCTGTATCCATCTACATAGGCCATGCCCATTTCTGCCTTAATAGATTTTCCACCATTTCGAGACCTTTCTGAAATGTTCTTATTGTGTCTCCCCCAACAAGTTGGTCAGCTGTCACAAAAGTTTACACAAATTGAGACATCAACCAACCTGATGGTGCCACAATGAAGTCAGTTAATTTGTGTCAATAACTGTCGGTGGGGGATTGTAGGTGATCATGGCGTAATCAATTACCTGTTGAATTTCATTAATAAGTGACAGTCATAGTTGGAGGACCATTCTGCCTTTGCAGGGGAATGTGCTTTGTGGATGCAGTCCTAGTTAATTAAATTAAAAGTACACAGAAGGTTTCCACTGATGAATTTTGAAATATGTGCTGCTTGACAGTTTTGATTCATGGCTGTGTTTTTATCCACAGGAAGCTGCTAATCAAAGTAGGCTACCCATCATCATCAACCAGGAAACAATTACTTTCAAGCATCCGTGTCACCTCCGAAACTGAGATACAAAATGACGTCAGCCATAAGAGTCAGCAACCTCACACAGGAATGGGTTGACAGTCTGCGTAGGTGGCACCTCGAATTTTTCTTCATCCCCACCACTGTTGTCACAATGGCCACCCTGCTAGCCAACCCTGTCCTCCTAACTTGCATTTTTCTGTCCCGTGCCTTGCGTCAGGAGACACGATACCTGCTGGTGGCCAACACCCTGATGGCAGACATCGTCTTCCTCATCCTGAACCTGGCCACTGTGATTTCTAACTTAGTAAGAGCTGAGATGCCCTGGTTTGTTTGTGAGCTACTGACAGCCGTCACTATCACCGTCTACTCCTGTGCCGTCCTGACCGTCACTCTTATGGTGGCCGACACCTACGCCGCAGTCCGCTGGCCTCTCCATTACCATGACCTGCTTCCACCTTCCCGCACCCGCTGGATTCTGGCAGGGGTGTGGGTGTTGGCAGCCATGTACCCTTTCTCTCTGGTGATCATGATGGAGTTGGAAAGGGAAAATCCCCATGAAAAGGTGGCCGTGTGTCTGGTCCTCATCTCCCTCGGGTTTATGAAAGCCAAGAACATGAGTGGGATCTACATCTACTTCTTTGTAGCTGCAACCATCTGTGCCCTGCTTATTTTATACTGCTACATTCGGCTCTACATGGTAACTAAGACCCAGGGCATCTGGCAGAGCCGCTTCTCCAGAGCTCGGGTTACCCTGCTGGCCCACGGGGTTCTCCTCCTGCTCTACTTCGCCCCTGGATTGATCTTTACCACTGAGCTCTTCCTGTTCCAGAGGGAGGAAATAAATCATGATGTTCGTGTGTGGATCAGCACAGTCAATATGAGTGTGATCATGTTGTTGCCCAGGGCCTGTGCACCTTATCTGTACGGTCTCAGGTACAGAGAGATCGCTGATACTCTGCAGCAATTGCTGCATCGACACAAGAGACTCGGTCTGGTCACTGTAGCATAAAGACACATCAGAACTTATTTAGACACATTACCCAGTGAAACAAAAATTTACTTACCAACTTAATCAATAGAATTTTAGTCATATATACTTAACATATCTTATTCTATGCATTCTATGCATATTCTTTGGTCCACTTCAGAGACTTATTGTACATTACATTCTTTGTTGTCTTACAAAGTGCATCTCATGGCTGTTGTGAAATGTACTATAAAAGGAAGACTTTAACTTCCCTGGAAACTGTCCTTACCGCCTTCTATGTTGATGTATTCTTATAAGCACTTCCCTGTTTTTGGTGGCATTACAGTATTTGTTTTCTTTGCAGATGCCTGGGTGATTATTTGGTGTCTTGGGACAAAGTCCAAATGAGAACATGCTGAATGTTCTTGCTTTCCAAGTTCATGTCATCTTATCTTATTTTGTGCAACCATAAACCAAAATAGAATTGTTATATCATTTTGTGATCAAATATCATTGTATAATGCATAAGCTATGCAGCGCCCAACTAATACCTTCGGTTTTATGGACATGGTAACAAAGCACTTAACTCCATTTGCTCCTAAAGCTTGTTTGCCTAAAACTCAGTGCCAAAGGAAATCATTAACTAATCCCTTTACAACTTGGAGATCTGGCTGAGAATCACTCAGCCAGGAAGGTGTGTTGTGGATATGTATACCAGCTGTTTGACAGATCAACTCATTTGATTTAGGAACAGTGTTGTGCCAGACAACAGCTCTAAGTGAGCAATTTGAAGCAACTATGTGTCCAATGAGCTTAGTCACAGCAAATGTTCGCAATTTTATATGACTATCAACTGGACCTTTCACCCTCGAAAACTGACCAAAAAGTGTTCACTCTTCAGTTTACAAGGCCCATTGAAGTTGCCAACTCCGAATTGGGCCCGAAATGTAACGACTGGAGTAATCACAGGAAAGAAGGACTCAACTGCATGACTCAGAGACAGGAACTAGATTAAACAACCAGGCTTTACTTGCCAAAAGGATGTACGGCACACAGGTAATCAGTCGAGAGAAATGCAAACAAATCCAACAGGGGGAAGACAAAAAGGCAACGTCAGAAGCATTTGTCTGAGATTAAAAAAGCCAGGAAAGCAAACATATGCATGAATAACAATGCACAGCTTGATACAGAGAATAAAGATGAACTGGAACACAGACTGATTATACAAGGGAAGGAAGGATAATGAGGGACAGGTGAAACTAATCAGGACAGGTGAAACTAATCAGGGCATGGCAGGCAAGAACACAAGGGCAGGAAGTGAAATGCTAGAAAAGAGAGGAGAGGGCGTGAGGATCTCTGTGTTCCTCGACGAAAAGCCCCGGCTTGGGCTGCTTTCAATGCCGTCAGGAGCCAGTTACAGGGCATGGAAGAGGTTTGTTGTGTCTTTTACCCGGCCTGTCTCAGAATCAGCTACAACGGTGTTGAAAAGGATTTTTGATAGATAAAGAAAGAAACACAATGATATGACTGGCATAAATACTGTAAATAAAAATTAATAGTGCATTAAAAAAAATACAACTTACAATTAGGCTGAATTAGTGGAAGCACTGAGCTTGTGTCTCTGCAACGAGGGGGTCCAATCAATGAAAGACAACGACACCCGAAGTGTGTTCCTTATGTCCAGTCTACTCACTCACTTTGTCACCGCAAAAACCCCGCTTCACAAAGATACGATGTAGGAAATGGAAGCAGGGTTTTCAGTGCTTTTTTGGCAATCTCAGAATATTCAGGGTTGATTTTATACCAGCACTGGCAGAGTTGTTTGAAACTAACGTTTAAGGCCACCGTCATTTGCAATCTCCGGCAGTTGATCTTCTGGCACGGACCACTCGATTCACTCTAAGATCTATTGCTGCATTCTAGACCTCGGGGACCTGTCTAATTCCAAAACAAGGGCCGCCTGGGAGGCTAAGTTTGAGCTCCAACTAGACATGGACTGGTGGGACGAAGTCATATGCAATCTACACACTGTCTCATCCTGTGCTCGTCGCACTCTCATCCAGTTTAAGGTTGTACACAGGGTCCATTTTTCTTAATCTAGATAAGCCGAAATGTACACAGAAGAAGAGGACAAATGTAATAGATGTTCGAATCCTAACTGCAACCTAAGCCACATGTTATTTCTCTGCCCCAGGCTGCACAATTAATGGTCCAGTTACTTCAACATATTGTCCACTATATTGGGAACGCAGGTTCATCCCTCTCATCATATTGATAAACACTGCCCAAAAAAAAAAGATCACCTCTCTGCTTGCTAGACACTGCCTGCTTCTGCAATCGAAATCCCTTACCCCTCCCTCAAGTACACTATGAAGGGTCACACTGATAAGTTCTATCAGAGCAACCATTTCTTTCCTACTTTACAGCTCTGCAGGTTATGTCAGACTAAAAACCTGAACACAGAACAGTTCACTTTTTTTCTCACTATTTCTCACTATCCTAGGCGGGCCAGGATGGGGTTGTGTGAATGTGGGGTTGTGTGACTGCTGGGATGGGTTAGGTCTTTGGGTGAATTATCTTCTCTTTGTTTAGCCTTTCTTTTTTTTCTTCGCCACAGCCTACAATGCAATCTGTAGCTACTGCTGTTTGACATCATCCTGAAAAAACTGTGTGAAGTGTCCTCTTTGGTTACATGGCTTTGTTTGATTGCAAGCTGCCTGAATTTCCCCAAGGGGATCTATCTATCTATCTATCTATCTATCTATCTATCTATCTATCTATCTATCTATCTATGAAAGCTTTTGCTTACTCATAATTCTAACTGGTAATAAGTTCATTATGTGGAACATGTTTGCACATTGATAATAAAAGGCTTCAGGGTTATGTATCATGTTGGGCCATGTGTACTAACTGTTACCTATGTGTGTATATACTCCCTTACTGATCGTCCATAAGAGAAATATTTTACAAAAATCGTATAATTCTCCCTGAAACTACGAAGTTCAAAGCTGTGTACAGAACACGTGTTGGAGCTTTTCAGAAAGATCTCACGAATACTTTGCTATTGAGGAAGTTGGGACATTCTTTATTCAATCTCCTCCTCCCTCCTCACCTGAAAAAAACGTGTGCATGTTGTGTTTCGTCCTTCTTTCACGTGCCCGATGGGATCACATTACACCATCTCTTTGTTTAATACCACGCTGTTTACTATCAGGCTGATTTTACACATAACTACAAAACAACTACATTTCATGCTGGCACGTGGAGTACTGTATATGCCCTATGGTGGTTTCATTGTTATTTTGAGTGTTAAGTATGACGTTTGTGGGTAAAGTAGAGCCAAGACCGCCTCAAAACTAACCGCCCATAACTATCAGTGCACGAAAAACACCGACATGTTATTGTCTCTGCTCGTGTTGCTCAATCGCTCTCACTTCAGGTTTCAACTTTTTTCTCGTCTAAAAGTAGAGTTTGTTTGCAAACAAAGAACAGCCACGTGGAGAGCCCGGGGCACATGGGAAATGATGTTCAGTTTTAGGCTTAGTAAAGAGCAGTGCGGCTTTATATACAACATTACCCAGAATGCACCACGGCCGCCAGCTGACTGCGCTGGAGGGGCCGGATTTATTTTCAGGCCTGACAAGTATATACGGCGTCAGTGTTTACAGTTAGTTAGAGCTCTTTGTCTTTGCCAACAACACCACAAAGTCAAAATGTCTGTGCCGAATAACAGCCTGCGTAGTTTGACATAATAATTCGACACCTTATTGTATAGAGAATACCGACTAATATTAACGGTCTTATTTTTTTTTTTTTTACTTTTATCCACTTGGAGCTGAAGAGGAAGCCTCATCTGGAAACTTCTGAATAAGGTACTGTTTCCCATAACACGAGAGGATGTGAGAAATTATGCCTGTTGAATTTAGAAATATATATTGATTTTACGATAGCATGTTGCTGGGGAACCTTACATACTTGAGCATGATTGTTTTTCTGATAAACCGGAACACTCTTGTTTTCTGTATTTTTGTTTTTTTCTGTCCATACACGCCAACGATATACGTTTTTTGCTCTATGCTAATACAATGTTTAATTCCCAGTCTCAACTCATAAAATAAACACGTAAACAATGGAATTTTTTTAACAAAATAGTCAAAATGTTGTTGTTTTTTTAGCGCTGAAAAAGTATTTGTTTGTTGTTGGTCAAAATAAGCCAATAATTTTGAATATGCCACATTTTTCTCTGGAAGCCTATGCAAGGAATTTATCCCTTGCACTTCACACAATAACACATAGCAAATTAAAAATAATCGTCAGCTTCAGCCTTGTATATTGTTTATTCTTATACATTGGTATCACAGTCAGATCGGCCCCGTGGTTCTTGGTGAAAACACATGTTCCGTCATCCCTCAGACTCCTCTGGTCAAACCTGTCTGCCATATCTGAGCTGCTTTCAAGGAGGTGCTGTTGTCAGCAAACTGCAACACACGTGAACAGGACGACTCCTCTGAGCCAAGATAAAAAATATCACAAAACACTTCCTCACTTAAGCAATGGCCAAACCCATCATTTTCATGAGCCCAGAGACCTTAGATAAGAGCTTTGTGATTCTTCTACTTTTAAATCAATAGTAATCATATCAGTTCATAAAGTTTGATACTTGTAGAATTCTGTCTTAAATGTCTTTGATGCTAAAATTAATTTATCCCGCTCTGCTTATCTTAATCACATGTGTTGAGGTCATCATTGGCTCTGGCTTTGTAGTTTGTTGTTCAGACCATGATGGTGTAGTTAGTTGTCTCACAGGATCCCTTCCCCCACTCTTCAAAACAAACGTGACTGACATATAGGTTCGGCCCTCAACCGTTGCTCAACCCATTTCCCTTTTACCCGCCAATAACCCTTTGTCATCTTCCCTCAGTCATTTCATTGTGCTGCAGGGCACAACTGTTTCACATGAACTGAGCAGGAGGACCAGATTGTGTGTGCAGCTCAGATTTTATTCCTTTTAACAATTGTTTCTACGCAACTATGGTGGAAGACAGCAAAAGCTATTTAAACAACCCAGTGGGGTCTAGGATTATTTATTGATCTCACCATGTCCCACTCCCACGATCCACTTACTACATTCACAAGCCTTTTCCTGGTGATTTACTCTTACCATACATGATAGGGTGCCACTGTTAGCATCAATCATTTTCATCATCAGTCATTTTCAAGTTCTTTCAAGTAATTATCCGCTGTCTATTCTATTCCCAGGTCATCTTAAGGTTGGGAGAACATCTACTTTGAAGGTGGCAGCCATGGTCTTAATTCTGGGCAGAAGGCTAAACAGGGAAGACTCTGGGATACGGGACTCACCAGCTGTCAAACGCAAGGTGCCGCCAAAGGAAACCAGCATTTCTAGCTTCTGTGTTTCATCTATGCTGAAGAAAGTCACAAATAGTAATCTCTTTATGTTACATGTTGCTGTCTTCCAAGGTATTTGAGAACGATTCCAAAACTTTGGCCAGTCAGGATGTCTTGGACTTCTGCTCTGGTGCATCCCACTCAGACGCCATCCTCCAGGTGTTCAATGAGTTCCGTGATTGCCGCCTGTTCACTGATGTGGTCATCAGCGTGCAGGGCCGTGAGTTCCCCTGCCACCGCGCCGTGCTCTCTGCATGCTCTTCCTACTTCAGAGCAATGTTCTGCAATGATCACCGCGAGAGCCGTGAGATGCTGGTCGAGATAAATGGCATTCTGGCCGAGGCGATGGACTCCTTCCTCAGCTATGTTTACACTGGCCGTGCAAAGATCACCACTGAGAATGTCCAGTTCCTCTTCGAGACCTCCAGCCTCTTCCAGATCTACACACTGCGTGATGCCTGTGCTAAGTTCTTGGAGGACCAGCTGGACCCGTGCAACTGTCTGGGTATCCAACGCTTTGCAGCTGCCCATTCCCTCAAGCAGCTTGCAAGTCGTTGCCGCAACTTTGCCCTGGCCAACTTCGCAGAGGTGGCTCAACATGAGGAGTTCCTGGACCTGCACAGGGAGGAACTGGAAGAGTACATTTGCAGCGATGAACTGTCTGTTGGAAAGGAGGAGTTGGTGTTTGAGTCGGTGATGCGATGGGTGTACCACACTGTGGAGCCCAGGAAGCCCTTGCTCAAGGAACTACTACACCATGTGCGCCTGCCACTGTTGCACCCCAACTACTTTGTCCAGACAGTGGAGGGAGACCAGCTTATCCAGAACGCTCCCGAGTGCTACCAACTTCTCCATGAGGCCAGGCGCTATCATGTGCTGGGCAACGAGATGATGTCACCCAGAACCCGCCCACGCAGGTAACATCAGTTTTTACCCACTGAAATGTCTTCCTTTTTTTCCATCTTATCTTTGAGTGTTGTATATTTTTTTATTGAAGCAAGCATTTGACACTACAGTGCTCATACAGTTATTGGACATTTTGGATATTTGTTTTTATACAAAAAGAGGGGGGAAAGAAGAGAGAGAAAGAGAAAAGGAAAGAGGGATGTAAAAGGTTGATGTCAAACAGTAGTGTAGGCAACTACAATACCCCATCATAGGCTGTGGTGAAGAAGAAAAAACAAGGAAGAGTCAATTCATAGGCTATAGTTCTGTGAAGTAAGAAAGAAACGGAGTCATCTGTTGCCACTGAAATGTCTTCTGAATGAGGCTTTTCAATGATAGAACCATAAATAACTCTTTATTTACAAAAAAACAGAGCTGGGCAATGAGAGTTCCCCATGAGTCAATTCAGGGTCAGAACACACATGAAGTCACACAATGTTTAGGTAAAGGAAGAATTGTTTGTGTGCTGCAGTCAAAAGGTCAAAAACGGTCATATTTTCTTAATAATCCAAATATAAATATAATCCAAAACTGATATTTTTTCCCCGAAGAAAAGGAAACACATTTTGTTTGATCTGCCTCTGGCCTTCTTTAAGTTCACTGGGTTAACGTTAGCAAGCACATCATTCAAAGTGCTTAGTCAGTTTGATCCCCTATGGCTCTGGCAGGTGTGTGTGTGTGTGTGTGTGTGTGTGTGTGTGTGTGTGTGTGTGTGTGTGTGTGTGTGTGTGTGTGTGTGTGTGTGTGTGTGTGTGTGTGTGTGTGTGTGTGTGTGTGTGTGTGTGTGTGTGTGTGTGTGTGTGTGTGTCAGACAAACAGAGGAGGGGAGGGCGTAAGAAGATCATAACTTGGCAAACAGATAAAGCTGCCTGTGACTAAGAGAGTTGTTTTTGTAGCTCTATTCTGAAATCAAACTGTATGATTAAGAAGAAGGGAGAACATGTTCATACTCAGACTCTTTTGCTGGAAAGAAAAGAAAAAAAATATGATGCAAGCAGCAGCAATCATGAAGTGTTGAGTCTTGTTATCATACCAGCAGTGTAAGTCACCTCGCTGGTGTGTTTGAGCTTCTAGTGTACTCACCTTTTTTTACACCCATTGCTAGAAGATCTTTTATTTCAGGTGTTTATTGTTAGAGAACTGGTTTATAATTTGATATTTGTAGCACAAAAGCTGGTGTTGACTGAAACCTCTGCGAGTAAGACACAATACAGACCATACAGCAGCGTGACGTGCAAACAGCAGCTGCTCTTTCTGTGTTGGACCAGCAGCAGGGGTTCAGTTAAAAAAGGACAGGGTGGCAGTTAGTAAGGCTGTGCTACGTGTTTTTCAGGCACATGGTGTCAGTATCCAGGCAAATCTGATCAGATCGGTAAGGCAGGCAGGCAGGCAGTTAGTACCACATTGTCTGCCCTGTTCCCCCTGAGGGCCAATCATCGTCTGCTTCAAACAGATGTCTGATTCTCTCGCTTCCGTGTCTGCGTCTGGGCCCTCTTCTCTCTAGAGTCTCATCAGTCATGGGCATGTGCACTTTAATAGATACAAACATGCATAAAGCAATGTTCTGCCAAAATCTGTACAAGCACATGTCTCAGTCCTGATCATCCCACCATGTCTCACGCATATTTAATCCCGTTTTATAAGCAGACAGAGGAATGTGGGAGCGCAGAAAAACATACTTTGGGGCTGCATTGGCAGTGGTATGCAGAGCTTACTAGGATTTCCATGCACAGAATTGGCTACAAGTCTTTATACAGTATCGGGATTTCTAATCGGTATAATAAGAAATCAAGCTGCAGTTCATTAGATTCCCCCAAAGGAAATGACATCATATCCACAGAATATGTTTTGAACAGCCTGTTAGGAAAGCATTGTCAACATGGAAATTTAGCTTAAGTCCAGTCCTAGTCCTAGTTTGTTATTGTTGTACCGTGGATTGATGCTTCTATTCAGAATTGAACTTTGCCTTCAAGATAAGTAAGCCTTTGTCAGAGGAAACTGCTGTTGCAGCCCTGACATGAATGTCAACGTCTAATGAGAAACTAAATGCGGTTTCATGCTACATGCATGGGCCTACAACAGTTACTTGATTAGACCCCATAGTTGCAATAGTGCATTCCAATATCAGAATCTACTTTGTTTGGGTAATAACAATTGCTTTATTTGTGTTGTGCATCTCCCCCATCTCTCTCCCCGCTCCTCCCTCCTCCCTCCCTTTTTCCTGTTTCTTTCCATGCAGGTCGACGGGCTACTCTGAGGTGATTGTGGTGGTTGGGGGCTGTGAGAGGGTGGGGGGCTTCAATCTGCCCTACACTGAATGCTATGACCCAGTCACAGGAGATTGGAAATCACTGGCCAAACTGCCAGAATTCACCAAGTCAGAGTATGCTGTCTGCGCCCTTCGCAATGACATACTGGTGTCAGGTAAGAAACACACTACACTACCTGGCAACACTTTAATGGTAATGTGTGACTTCGTTAATATCTTTAAAATGTATCTGTACCGGACTGTGACCCTTTTCACTGTATAATTGTGCCATCCTAGAAAAGAAGGCATTTGGAGTGGACACATGAGAACACTATCCATCTCTGTGCCTGACTTGCAATCACATTTTTTGCTTGACTGGCAGGAAAGGCCATGGTGGCGTTGAGGTGGCTGGTGTTATTTTGTTACAGCCACGGCCTGCTTAAGTTGAAGGAAAATATGCGTCATTTGGATGCACTCTCCTGGCTCAGTACTGAGGGCGGGCCAGGTTGAACTTTCTCTCTGTTTTTATTGGCCACTCTGCAGGGTCACCGGGCTGTATGAGCTTTCTAGGATCTCCTTTCTCTCATCCAAAACATCTATTTGTGGTTCCAAGTCATTATTGTTCAGTGTTTTATTTAACACTACATGTTCCAAATGTGACTCAAACCCCCTTTGATGTAAAAAAAGAATGAGAAATCCATGCTGAATAATGAGAGCAGGGTAATGGTCACTACCAAAGCCAAAAGCTCAATGCCAAACATTGATACAAATGTATTTTCTGTAGGATGGATTTCTATTTGGCTGTCTGGGAGGAGGGAAGAAGGAATATGACAGGAGGATAAGATGTACCTATTAGATTTGCTCATGTTTCAACATGATTTTCATTAGCTACATGGCAAAGTTGACAAAGTTGACTACAGGGAAAGACCTGGGACAAACAAGTGGTGAAATAGGTGGAAAAAATGATATGGGGATCTAATGAAAACAGTTTTCCCCTTGAGCAAGAGTGTGTTTTTTCATGTGTGGACTGCTAAGTCCTCACGTGTGCTATCAATATACCCGCAAGCAGTCTCTGGAAAAGTCAACAAAGCTCTCTCTCTCTCTCTCACTCGCTCTCTCTCACTCCATACTGTAGACACATACACGCTCAACTCATGTATCAACAATACCTGGAATTGCTTCAGGGCATATCCTCCTCTTTGCTCCATTTTCATTCTGCTTCCCCTCTTCACCCCTTGTAACACAGCTGCAGTTAGCTGCGTCTTCTGTCTCGACACAGGGCCACCGGACATTTTAATCATCATCTTTGTCCGATCTAGAATTCTAGTGACAGAATTGACTTTGATTACTTTATAATACTGGCAGAATATACAATAACATGAAATAAATTGCTCTATGCTGGCTCTACTGAATGAATTGAAAGCAGCAAAACATGTGTTTGCCACCTCACAGGTTATGAATTAAATGAGCACATTGAACTTGATCATTACAATTGACAATAAAACTGCTTGCAACGTAGGCAGTGTTTAAATGTCACAAAGCTGCCAAACAAGCCATACTGGGACCTTTCAGTTAATTCTTCCGGGTTCCTATGAATGGTTATTGAGCTGGTTGAACTTGATAAACTAAATTTAAAATGAGACGAGTCCACTTTGGAAGGTAGTAGTTTGTTTCATAAACATTCTACATGTATATTTGCATGGATATCTTTGGCGTGTTTATCTATATGTCAACCTCCTTTCATGTAACTATTCTCAAACAGCAGAAGCCTTAAGGCAAGCAGACTGTCTGGCCCCTTGACTTTCCAGACAGACATCCTTCTCATGTCTCTTTTATCTCTCTATTCTGTATGTCATAAAATATGATTTAAAGGTGCTCTACTGTAGCAAATTTTCCTGTCTTTTTTTATTTATTAATTATTACATAAATCGGTTACCTTTTTGAAAAATATGAAACGATTTCCACTTTGTGTGCATTAGAATACAAAGACATAGATGCCTTTGCTCTGGCAATTTTGTAATTATGCCTTCATTACTCATTATGCATTTAATGTTGCTCCAAAACATCAAACATGTGATCTGTAAAAAGGAAACACCCAATTGGAAAACAGCAGACACCAACACAACAACAACACTACTTGATTTCCGCAATCAGACAGTCCGAGTCGATCAAGGGGGAGGTGTGATTGAAGGCATGAGTGCTCTTGTTAATTTTCATATTTTGTATTATATCAACTATTATCATTTATGTGAAATCAATTTAAGTCCCTGTGCGAAATAACACACTCTGTGTCACTCTCTTTGTTGTTTGTGTGTGAGTCTGGTCTGTATCTATGCTGCACCCACACAAGTAACACACTCTCGAGCACACTTCTAAGCTTATTGTCAGATACAAGCTCATATTCCACTTCTGTTCGTCCCTTGTTTTTGAGCTGTCTTTCCCCCTTTACATTTAATCTTGAGACTGCTGTGTTTCAACATAGCTTTTGCTTGGTTGACCTGTATTGTATCACATTGTATTTACATTCCCCCTTCTACAACGTTAAACTTGGTCAGTCTTACCCATTTGTGTTTTTAAAGATTAGTTTGGCTTTCCTCACAGGTGTGTGTGGGTTAGGGTTAGGGTTGTGTGTAGGGTTGAAAAAGGGGGTCATGTCGGGTCTTGTTAAAAATGTGTCTGGGTCACATGTTAAAATGGCCGACTAACTGTTGAATGTTGTTGCACTCTACAGCTGCAATAAAAAGGGTGGAAAAGAAGAAAAACTGTTTGTGTTTGAGGCAAAACATAGCCGAGGGCTGTATTTTGTTCCCAACTTAAGATCCTGATTGTGAATGTCTGCATCTGTGTATCCTAAGAGTTGCCTAAAGCGTGTTTTGTGAACAATGTCTATGCATTCATTGGAAGAATTATAGTATAGTGTGTGTGTGTTTACTTAGAGAAACATATTTACTCTCTGATCCCTGGGGACAAAGCTAAGGTCAAAGTTAGATAAGACACTAACACACCAAAGACGTTACACTTGGATGTTTGCCAAGATCTAGGTTGGTTTGTTTTTAGACTAATGAGGTCATCATGATTTTAAAAGAAGAATCTTTACTGATTTACTTTACATTTTCGGCTCAGTGGCTTCAAACTGAACTGCGAGTGGTGTAACCCATGTCTTTGTTGTGTTATAGGTGGTCGCATCAACAGCAGGGATGTGTGGATGTATAACTCGCAGCTCAACCTGTGGATCAGAGTGGCGTCTCTCAACAAAGGCCGCTGGAGACACAAGATGGGGGTTCTACTCGGCAAGGTAAAGACTGACCTCAGAACCAGTCGCATTTCTTTCAGCTATATTAATGAATCCTAGGCCCCATTAGGTGTATTTCCTTCTCTCACAGACACACTGTACTCTTCCAGTATGGTTTGACAGTTGGGCAAATATTGTAGCTTGTGTGTACATATGCAAAAACCCCTTCTGGACCGACACTGTAGACAGGGGGCTGGCATAACACTGCAGCAATATGTTATTGCACACATTTGTTGTGACTTGGGGGTTGTACATTTTACATAGTGAAGGAGAGGCACTTTTTGTGTCCTTTTCACAATCTTAAGTCCCATTCTATCCCTGTTACTCATACTTAAAGCTGTAAGCTTAAAGGAATGTGTTTTCAAACATAGCTGAAGCTCAACATATATAATGCTGATTGACAGTCAGTAGTCTTAGCCATCATTTACTTGTCTGTGACAGAAGAAGATTATAGTGGGAGTTTTCAGTGTCTGCTTCCTGCTGATCACTGGCTCTTATGGACACCTTGTGACATGGAGCAATACGTCTTTGTCCTTGTATGTGAAGCACAGCCTTGTTTCCTTGGGTTTGTACTACCTCATCTCACATATCCTGGATACACATGAACAAGCTTCAACAGCGAGTAGGAAGTTTGCCGATATTTAAAACGGGCATATAAACAAAACCTGCACCTAATGGAACAGTCCGGCTGATTCACCCATTAAGTACTTGCACGCCGAGTGAAATCATTGTTTGTTTGCTTCTTTCATATGTTACAATTGATCCACAAGATCGTCTGTAATGTTGGAGTAATGTTTATGCCTACATGTGGCGTGATCACTGATCCTTGAATCACTCCTCTGCTCTTCAGCAACATCTATTCATAGCCTGTATGGTGCCAGGTGGACATTCCTGTTTGAGGTCACTTGAGAGTTTAATGGATGCGTGCCATTGCCTCACACTTCCATGTTTAGGAGTAGCCCAGTTCACTAGCCCATATCGTGCTTCATTTGGCTCCACTCAATCACGCACATAGCTACATGAGTATGTGAACACCCACTGGGTTATCCACACATTGGCATAATCTGACACATGGATACAGTGACTTGAAAGTAGATTTTTATTTCCTCTGGTTTGCTGCTTTCTAGTGACATAGTGTTTGTCTGGTAACATTTTCAAACTAGATATTCAAGTCAGTCATGTCATGTGATTGTGTGTTTATGTGCATTATGATAGTCTTTTAACCAAGTGTTGACCACTGATTATAGTATGGCATGTATCCGTCATGAAAGGTTTAAGATCTTTAAATATCTGTTATGAGTTAAGTGTAAAGTGGAACGTGTCCCAACTTTCTTTCAGGCAAAGCATAAACAGCACTCAGCCACACAAGTGTCATCATTTGCCATCATCTGTATAAGAAAACACTCTAGTAAAAGACATAATTTCACAAGAAGTAGGGCTGGAGGCTTGCGCTAAAACAATGCTTTATTCACTTTTCACTGCAGTTAGGAAATGACACAAGTGAGCCATTGTCATCTGCAGCAATTGTGCAAACATTGTTTGGTTGCTGGAGTCCTGTTGTGGCCACACTAGTGTGTGTTGGACTGAGGCTTCCAAAAAAAGCACATAGAGCTGCAGTAACAAAATTCATATTTATCATCAAAAACAATGAGGTTATCAGCTGAACATTGTCATTGTCTGAAAAGTCAGTAATTAACCTCAAACTCATAGATCAAAGTGTGCTGAAAACAACTTAGACTGATTTGGCTGCAGTTCAGCATGGCTTTGCAGTGATGGGACGTTACAGAAAGCCTGTCAAGTTTGAACTCGCCAAACTTTGGCTTACTTTGAAAGACCTAAAGATGCGTTGTTGAACGCCCTCAGGACAGAAATGCTTAAGTACCTATGGCTCTTATTCATATACATTTCTGTATGTGCTTGTACATAATGTATCTATATGTCTCTCTCTCTCTCTCTCTCTCTCTCTCTCTCTCTCTCTCTCTCTCTCTCTCTCTCTCTCTCTCTCTCTCTCTCTCTCTCTCTCTCTCTCTCTCTCTCTCTCTCTCTCTCTCTCTCTCTCTCTCTCTCTCTCTCTCCCCCCCCTTTCCTGAAAAACACATTCCTTGGAGCCATTAAGTCCCAGGAGAAGCTCTTGTCTCTGACCACTTCCTCTATCTATCACACACATGTGGTATAGTCCTCTGCTTTTCAGCCATCTCCTCCTGCATTTCAATCTTTCGCTTATTTTATTCTTTTTGAAATTCTTTCTCTCTCCATTTATTTGACAGACCCACATTTAGCTTAATCATGTACTTGGAACCAATGGCATGATTGGCACTATTGCAGATGGAGACCTTTTCTGTCTAGGGGAAGGTGTTCAGTCTTTTTGATATTAGCTCTCTGGGGTCTCTTTGTCTGTCTTGTCCGTCACAGTTGTAGCACATTGCGGACTATTTCTCCTCAACTTTTCAAACTGATGAGAGATTATCTTAAACATGTTTGTGTCTCTTGGGGTTCCTCCTCTTTCTTCTCGTTCCTCTACTGGCTGTGGTGTGTACCCAGTCATTTCCTCATTCAGCCTATAATTTCCCGTTTTTGATGTGCCGCACTTCAGTCGCATGTATGGGGAAGAAAGCCCCATTGTTGTCAACAAGCTTTGTGCAATGAGCATGCACAGATGATAATGCTTGCACACAAAGACCTCACTGTTGATTTCTATTACTCAATTATTCATCTAATATGCATACCCAGTAGGCACAAGAACTATTTGGTTTTGTTTTTATTCACACACAAACATGTATTCTGTTAAGCCCCGTTAGACTTGTCTTTTTTCCATACAGTATAAGCAAAACTAGGTCACCGCTCGTTCTTGTTTTTGCAACTGTTCTCATCTGTCATAATGCCAACCCCCCCCCCCCCCCCCCATGAGCGTTTGTGCAATAGCCACACATTGTGCTTTGCTGTGGTGTATTTGGACCATGCGGTGTGCTCGTCATGCGAGTGTGGAGCAGTGAAAGTAAACAAAAGCGTGATTCAGTGCCAACACCCCCCAGCTCTCTTTAACGTCTGTTATACATGGTCTGCGCTTGATTTCCTTTATCTCTGTGCCACATAGTATTCAGGTTTTTATCTGCAGCATCAACATTTTCAATTGAACTGTTTACAACTGCTCCACATGCCTATGCTCCCATTATGTGAGTAAGTGTCCTAGTGGCGGCAAGATCAGTTTGCTGTTGTCTCTGAAAACACACCTGTGGATTTGAGTGAATGGGTTCGTTGAGGTGTTTTCCCTCTGTATCCGTTAAGAAAGGTGGGAGTGTTGCCAACAAACTCGGGTGCAGTGTGTAAATATTCGTGTCATTTCTTCCTTTATTTTTGTTCTCCTTTTTCTCCTTTCTGTCTGTCTCTCTGTCTCACTCTCTCGACGTTTGTGCTGTATGTTTTGAGGAAGACAGGAACAGCCCGAAGGTATTCAGTTGCATAAAACCAGCCTGTTGATCAGTAGTCTGGTGTTCATTTGAACCAGTATTACTGCCAGTGTGAATTTCTTGCACGTGATCTCCTTTAAGTCTTTGTTAATCAGTAAAGTCAAATTTTTCATTTCCCTTGACCTATTTTTTTTTATTCCATTCCTAGCAGCACTTCCTCCCGATATGTGTTTACTACTAGGCAATCATTTACAATCCAGGAGGGTAGTATGTGTAATTGAAAGGTAATTGTTAGCATGTCAATCTATCTTTTGTCAACAAGATCAACGCGCCAGTAGTCACTACCATTTGCAAGGGTCGAAGTCAACTTGGCAGTTATGTGTGTACACTGCATTGATAACATGGACTTACAACCTGACAATGTGATGCAAGTCCCAAGAACCAGTCTACGTATAGCAGGACCCACTGTAAAACCCCAAGATACTCCCCAGCAGGATGCCAAAACTGGACAGGGTGCCAGTGGATTGTTATGTTGTTGTGGTACTTCTAAGTAGCAATACATCATCTTTCATTCTAACCTAATGGACTTTTCATACTCATGGTGACCTTAAATTCAACCATCTGGCTCCAAGTTAATAACTATAATTAATAATAACATTAATAATAATAATAATAATAGAATTTGACTTAAAAAAAACTGTCTCCAGCTTTACGTGATAAGCTTTTAGGGACTATCAGGTGTCGAATTTGTCATCCACTATTCCATACGTGTCTGTGTGTCCTCTCTCAGGTCTATGCTGTTGGTGGCTATGATGGCCAGAGTCGCCTGAGCAGCGTGGAATGTTATGACTCCTTCTCCAACCGCTGGACAGAAGTGGCTCCCATGAAAGAGGCAGTCAGCTCTCCAGCTGTGGTCAGTTGTGCTGGCAAGCTCTTTGTGATCGGAGGAGGGCCAGACGACAACACTTGTTCAGACAAGGTGGGAAACAGATGTGTGCTTCCAAATGACAGACTTATAACAGTCTCTGATGACAGCTTAAGTCTTCAGAAAATGGCAAAGCATTTCCTCTTTGCTTTCATGCTGCATCTAAATAATTGGTGGGCTAAGACAAATATAGGTTTTAATGGAAAAAAGAAATGGCAGTGCCTCATGCTTAAAATGCAAATATAGTCCCCAAGGGCTTTTAGTATATAATTAAAAATATGTGTAGGCCCATGTCCATTAAAGGAAAACAGAGAACATAAAAAGTAAATTATTCGGAACAAATCCTCGCCAATTAATACTGTATACTACTGTAGTCAAGCAAGACCGGTTGGCAACACTGAAACCATGGGGCTAAATGATGCCGCTTCAGTTTGATCCATAGCAGGCATATCTAGGTGTACAGCCTTAGTCATTATCCTTAATCATTATTCACATGCTACAGTAGTTTATGAAGCGTGTGATATTTCAGGTTTACTGAGTCACTGATGAGTCATAGATGGAAACTTGTTCTCTCAATGAGATAACAATGAGGATCTCATTAAACAGACGCTGTTTGCTGAATGACTAAAGCATCAAGATGCTGGAGGAAATGTAGATATCAGTCATTCTCAGGAAACTTAGATTTTAGCATTTATAGTGACGCCAACAGTGCCAACATGCAGGCGTGCATGCAAAGTCCTTGGAATATTTAATGATCCTTTGATGGAGTAAATGGCAAACAATGGCCCCCACAGGAACTGAGTCTAGATTGAGGAGATTTCTCTGTTTCTTAGAATAGCCTGTGTTTGATGACGTTTGCAGAGAAAAACATGTGAGTGCAGACACGCGAACAGGCTGACAATGGTTAGCAAAACAATCTGTGTCTCCTTCGCGGGGGGGTTGACTCTACGTGAAAGTCAAGACTCCCGTTCTTGACTTGTTTATCTCCTGAAAGATAATTTTTTTATTGAGCCCAAAGGTCCTTGTTGGTTGGATTAAATGTCTGTACATGTTTTGTTCATAACACTGTAATCACTGTGGTTACATTGAGGAAAAGCCGCAATGAAAGGAATGTTGATTGGAGAACAAGGGGAGTGAAGATGCATAAATTGGATGCACAACCACATATTTTCCACCACATGGTACATATCAAAGACGTTTAAGTGGAATGTATCATTCTCCTAAACAGATTTTTGTCATTGGTTTTTGTATGTTATTGGGTCTTTTCTTTTGGCACAACCAACCAACTCCACTATGTCACAGGTTCAGTGCTATGATCCAGAGACGGATAGCTGGCTGCTCAGGGCCAACATCCCCATCGCCAAGCGCTGTATCGCAGCAGTGTCCCTCAACAACTTGATCTATGTGTGCGGTGGTCTCACCAAGTCCATATTCTGCTATGACCCTGCAGAGGATTTCTGGATGCACGTGGTTTACACCTTCAACAAGCAGGTAATAGATTACACATACTTACACACTTGTTTTATTAGGAACAGACTCTGTTTAGTTTCAACTCCAAGAATGCAGGAGTTGTATACAGTTGCCATCACTGATTCCTTTCTCATCCTTCCTGAAGGAGAGCTGTGGCATGTCAGTGTGTAATGGCAAGATCTTCATCCTTGGCGGCAGAGGTGAGAACGGCGAGGCCACAGACACCATCATCTGTTATGACCCGTCGACAGGAATCATCACAGGGGTCGCTGCCATGCCGCGACCAATCTCTTACCATGGCTGCGTGACCATCCACCGCTACAACGAAAAGTACTACAAGCCGTGACCGTGAATGAATACACGAGCAGACACACGCACAGTGTGGCATGAATACACAACTTTCAGCTCTGCAAGCCCCCACATGGACAGTACATAAACTCACATTCACATAGTTATTTAGAATTAGCAGAAAGTCATTTAGTACCTTTTGTAGCAAATTTATTTTCACTCAGCATGATGTAGCGGTACTCGGTATAGTGGTGTGGATCTTTTGCTGTTATGTACCCTAGTTATAGCTTTAATGAGGAAACGATGCTCTTTCGGTGTTCGGCAATTATCATGACATATCTGTTACATGAAGAAATGTGCTATGCATAAATAGCGATGGTCCACATTTAAAAAAAACAAAGTGCCTATAATGGTCTGCATAACAAGTCATGACTCTGTGTCCCGGATTTTCTACATCAAAGTAATGTAAATGTAACTGAAAGGGACTTTATTATTAATTATTACCATTAAGTGGCCTTCTTATCTATGTGCTTTTATTGTTGTGCAGAAAAAATAGTCATGATCTCATTTCCCCCTGGTGATGAGCTGAAGTGATCAGTGCTCCTGGACAGTAACAGTGCCTTGAGGCAAAACAAGCAGGTTGGAGCTGGCTGGAGAACATCAATTTGTACTTTGACTGACAGATGTTTAGCCAGCAAGTATTCCAAGTCCTGCACTCCACAGCAGATATTTCCATGCATAGTAAAGCCCACAATTGCTACAACATACTGCCCTCTGCTTTTTGACTCTTCCCCTTGTTTCTAACAAATGACCTGGTAAAGATGAGGTGTAAACAGTCTGCAAGCTGTTCTTTTCATCCACAGTATCAGTGATCATAAATACAAAATGCTCATGACCAATTACCAAGAGAGCCACATGAGGTTAAGAGATAAAGAGCAGAGGCTGTATCCAAATATTAGAGCATAGCCAAAGATTTTACAATATCGCGTCCTCTGCCGCGCTCAGGACGAACACGCCACATTTCCTGCTTCCTTTTCCAGTCAGCTTTTCCCTTGTATTTCCTATTCCCTTCACATCCCTTCACCTATCAGCTCGGTCTGCTTCCCGTGTGTTTTCTGTCATCCCTGTTCCTGCGGTGTCATCAGCTGACACCTTACAATCTAAAGTACGTTGATGTCGCTTTAGGATTTACTTCATTATTATTATTACACACATTACTGATACTTTCAATTTCGTTTTTTTTACTTTTTTAAATTATACTTGTTTGTATTTACATTTTTTATAATTTAATGTTTGTGGTATAATAGGTAATAGTTTAGTTTACGTGTCTGTTGGGTATCAAGATAAGTTTATTGATATATTGGGTGTGTGGGTGGTTTTATAGATGTGAGAAGCCTTTGTAGATCAAACTCGAAGACTGCTCTGATTAAACAGTGTACACGTATGTTATGGATGCATATGACTTTTCCGACTTGGTCTGAATGTGTTGGGTCTATATGGAAGTTGTCAAATTTATTGAATTTGCCCAAGAAATTCCAATGTTAACACAACTCTCCATCACTGATCTTGGCCCATCTCCTTCTACACTTCCATGTAAAGATATATCTTGGAGATACCACAGATTTCTCCTTGTGTGTATGTGTATTTTCTGGTCAGTTCTGAAGGGTTTGGGACAATTAGGATCACAGTCGGTAAAAGTCACTGCAATTGTTATCGACAGATTAGAGATATTGCTGTGAAAATGTTAACCTTAATATAGTTGTTTCCTAAGGTTCAACCTGTATTTAAATGTATCTGTTCCTTAGTAGAACATTTTGTTTTTCTGTAACTGAGGGCCCCAATGTGCACTTTGACAGATTTTTGTTTAATGTAGAATTATGTGACTGTATATATGATTTTTCTTTTTCTTTTTTTACTGTATCAGTAAATGTTATTTGCTTTCATGCGATCTGTGTAAGACGAACTAAAAGGGCCCGTCAGCCCCTCCTGTTGGTTGCTGCCTGCTGTGCCTCTGCTTCGCTAACAAAAACAAGAGAGATGGTTATAAGGGAATAATGACAAGAGTGGAAGACCGAGAGAAGCTAAATATCTGTGTTTGTTACCGTCTAAGCATGCCATACCAAACAGTGGAGATGGCCCCTCAGTCTGTCAGTCACAATGACATACACATGTTTTGGCTTACACCATGTTTCAAGCATTAGGATGACCTTGCTGTCATGCCCTCCAGAATTGGGTTGAAAAAGTGAAATTGTGTTTGTTTTTTTAAATTCCTGGAAACCCACCCACACTCCTTTGCAGAATAACATTCTCAGAGTACGGAGGCCAACAGGAGGAGGACAGGCAAGAAAGAGTTAAAGTGACAGGGGGAGAGAGAGAGAGATTGAATGCGTGCGTGTGTCTGCAATTTCATTGAGAATTTCCTCCGATGGGGACAGGGACACTGTCCTGTTTGAGTAATTCATCTTCATACATTGTTTAATCGTTGCTGTTGTTGTGCCTTGTGACTTTATTTTGTTTGCTTGTGGTGAGTTGTGGGACTGAGTGTTGTTGTAATTCTGATTGCTGGATGCTATGCCTCAAATTAAACAACTGAGAGGGGAAATTTGATGAATGGGTATTGTTATTAATACATATATAAGCCAAAGTGGATTTGTTTAAGTTCCAAATGTGATATTGTTGAAAAAGCATCCATGGGTAACTTGTTCATGCATGCCAAATAGATTCTCATGGTCTCTCCTGGTAACTGGAGAATGTTGCCCCCAGTGCCTTAATGAAAGAATAAAGTAACGTGCGAATGAAATCTCATTTTCACATTAACTTCACCTATCATGTGCGTGTGTGATGTTTTATACCACTTTCTTCTCTGATGCTCTTTGCCCAGCTGGGAGAAAGATTTGAATTTGTATAAGACAGTACATTGAACTGTAAGGTTGTCTTGTGTGCGAGAAGCATCAATAAAGTTTTTCTTTCTGTCCTAAACTTGTGTAGTATCTCATATGCTTACATTACTTCAGAATAGAAAACATTTATCCATATGACAAATGGAGGAAATGGAGGTTTCTTGATTAACTCACAGCTGATGTGTCAACAGTTCACCGCCCACTTATACAGATTATGAATTAACCAACAAGGAATGTAAGATCGTTCTACGATCTGTTTATAATTGCTTTAATTGCTTCTTTTATTACATCAATCATTACAATTGGGCTACAGCTGCTGTTTTAAGTCTTGAGTTTTTGCATTGAACAAAATATAAAAGTAGTTGGTGAGAGAAGAGTGTTTATAAGGCAACTCTTGCTGCTCATAAACTCCAAAGGCGCCTTGTGTTTATGCTTTGAGTTATATGTTCCAAATTATACTTTTGTTTCATGAAAAACACAACTATTCTATCCACAGGAAAGTAGACACGCAGACAAAGAAAAGGTTACATTTGGCTCTGACAGATGTATATGGAGACAATGTCTTTGATTATTAACTATGTACAAAGAACTGAGGGTCCATTGAGAATGCAGGATTGTTCCCATGTTAACAACCTTAGACAGGAGAGGGACAGGAAAACACAGAAATTCTTAATGTCAGTGCATACATTTAAATACCTTTGGCACTGGCTACATATGCTATTTAATTTTGTTGATTTGGTCTCGCCCACACACTTCCTAGTTAAGACCACACAACATAAATTGATTAGCAGCACTAACAGCAGTTGAATTAACTTAAAGATTTATGAAGCTATGCTGGCAATACTACTTATGAAGCAAACTATTTCCCTCTGGATAGACAAAGTTCTATCTTATCTTAGGCGAAGGCTTTTTCAGTGGTTAGTTCAACCAGTTCATTAATTGGTGCATTTAAAAGGCCCAATTACAAAGTAAATAATGTAAGGTTTGGCCAGGCAGCTCAAGCCAGAAGGGATTCCATTTAAAAATGCATTCAATTATATGATAATTATTATGGTATAATTGGTATATTTAATCACAATTTATAACTCTGTTGAATAATGTTGTTTTAGTGGAAATTTGCTGCAAGCCCATAGCTTATATTTTAAAGGGCTTCATTATGTAGATGAGAATACAAGTGGAAGTCACAGTCAGACTCCATACTAACTTCTCATTTCCCCCGTGTGTCTGTTTTGTAGAACAGTGGATCCTGGCGGCCATTTTACCAAACTGCAAGGCCAACCTCTGTGCTTTAGCTTCCATGTCCACCTCGAGATTTAGCATTTTATCAGACCGAAACCTGTAGAACAGACACTGCATACAGCTACGCTGTTAGTAAATCAAAACACACGCATCACAAAGAAACGTTGGCCCACAGCGCTTTCTTGTAAGTTCGCTTTTCAGGATAAATTACATCTCTGTTTGCATGTTTGTGCTAACTATGCTAAGTTAGCAGCCAATGTTAGCTCGCTGCAGAGCTGCCGGCTACATGAACGAGAAGCACGGACGGATCTCTCAAGCATAAGGTACAGAAACCGCGAGGGTTGAACGCACCACGCAATGAGTACAATAGTTTGTTGTTTAATTCGAAAATGTCATTATTGAAAATGAAACCATGCTAAACAGTGTAAAGTGTTGTTGTGCATATGTGTTATGTTAGCATAGCAGGCTGGTCAATGCTAACGTTAGCCGTTGAAGTCAGTTCATTTAGCAGTTAGCCGGCTCTCCAACGCGTATGTGAGCTAACGAGCGTTATTTTGTTTTCCTTACAGGCAGCCATGTCGGGAATCAAAAGGAAAATAGAAGGGAATGATCCCGACTATGAGGACATCTCTCTGGTTCAAGACAGCAAGAGAAACAAAGCGGCTGAACATAATGGTAAAGTGATTTTCAGCCTGCTATACGTTAGTACATGATGCCTTTGCCTGTGCATTACTGTGTTTACTTGTGTAGTTCTCTTCTGCTCATTCTGGTTCTCCTGCCCTCACTTTAACAGCCCGGGAGGCAACAGTACAAAAGATTGAGACCATCATCAGAGAGCAGTTTTCTTTGGAGATGAAGAACAAAGAGCATGAAATAGATGTCATAAGCCAGGTAGTGAGATGACATGTGTCTTCTGCTCCTCTCTATGCATTGTTTTATTTGTATCTAACCAAATTCCAACCGTAAGGTTAATTTGGGTCATCACTTTTCTGTTGTTTTGTAGCGACTCAATGAAGCCAGGAGGATGATGGACAAGCTAAGGGCCTGTATTGTGGCCAATTATTATGCCAATGCGGGGCAGACCAAGCTTCCAGAGGTGAAGTTCTGCAAGCTTTACTTTTTCTGATATAGTTACTGCATAATTTCACATTTTCTATTTTGCTCTGCCCTTATATAATGTCTGACTTCGCTCCTTCATTCTCATTTTATTTTTGTCTGGTGTCCCAACTACTATTGCTTTGTGTCATAACAGGCCTCTAAGAGTGACCCTGCAGTGCTTAACCATCCAGCTATCAGGCGGTTCTTGGAGTCCCCATCCCGTTCCTCTTCTCCCCTCAACCAGGGCTCTGAGACACCTTCACTTGCGCCCTCTGAATCGGAGTCTCTCTCACAGCAAGGAGAGGGAGCAGAGAGGGATGTAGAGGGAGTGTGGAGGGAGGACGGCAACAGGCAAGAACGCAGACCTGGGCGCAACACGGGCAAGGTGAGTTCTATTGATACGTGAATGGGATATCAATTATTTGATGGATGGGTTGTTAAATGTATCATTTCATTCCATTTATCACCGCTTCAAATCTCCATTTGTTACAGGACACATTTGGTGTTCCATCACCCATAGGAGCAGAGCAGAGGGTAACCTACCACACCACTGGAGATGAGTCCTCCAGACTCTATGCAAAGAAGACAATCGTTGTGGGGAATGTGTCCAAGTATGTAGCCTTCCATATTAAGGATACTTAGCTCAGGAAGCATTTTTTTGTAACCTGGGTCCCACTTAATGGTCACATTTCCCCTCAGTATTTTTGCAGGTGTGTGCAGGTGTTTTTAAAGCCCAGCCTCTATTTTCCATTGATAGACCATCGTGGTTAAGTCTGACTTCAGACCAGATCCAGGTTAGCTACAAGCCCAGTCTTGACTTAAGCTGAAAATGCCTCATTGTGTAAAAGTACTTTCCCCCGAGCCTGAGGTGATACATATTCCTTGAAACCATTTGGTTTAGTGGAATAGATAGTGCATGTTGAAAGGGCATGTATTCCAGGAACCTTCACTGTCAAAGACCATATACCTCTTGCGCAGTGTATGTGGGGGCTAAATGGGGAAATCCTGTGCTACTGTATAGTGTGGTATGTGCAGTCTCGTAGACAGTTCATGAAAAACAGGATGTGTACAAATTCAAACTGTCTATAAACGAGTCTATAATGTAATGGAATTCATTCTCTTTACAGACTTCATGTATAGATAAATGGAGATACAATGTTGGAAATTACTCACATGTGGCTTATCTCTGACATAATCTTTGCAATTTGACATAAAATTGTTTGTTGTGACCCAGGCACAGTCTTTTTTTCCACCCCATTTTTTCTCTTCCAAGAATGTTTTTAGTGAAACACAAGGAAGGAGTTAGACCTGCTTTGCAATCTTAACTATGCCATGTTTGGCAGCCAGTATATCTACTGTCCCTCACTGCTCTTCTCTCATCTCCCTTAGGTACATACCCCCAGATAAGCGGGAAGAGAATGACCAATCTACCCATAAGTGGATGGTCTACGTCAGAGGCTGTAGAAAGGAGCCCAGCATCGACCACTTTGTGAAGAAAGTCTGGTTCTTCTTGCATCCCAGCTACAAGCCTAATGACTTGGTGGAAGTCAGGTTTGTGCCAGTCTCTCTGTTTGTGCACATTTTAATGTTTGTGAGTCACTCAGTCAGTCATGCGCTTAGGTGTTGTTCTTATATGGTTACCACAGGAAGAGGTAGAAGGTAGAGAGATGGTTTGTGTTAAAATAAAGTTTGATCAAACCATTTGTTAACAAATGGAACAGACTAATGTGGCAATTTTAGATAACAGCTGCTAGAAACACAAGTGCCATTATAAATAATTAATTAACATTGCCAGTAGATAACATTCTCTGCAGTGACAGTGCCAGTACAGGTTGCAGTGAATAAATGTTGTGATATACAGGGCCCTCTTGTGGATATTTGATGCTACTTGCCTCTATAAGTCTTGCCTCTGGCCTGTTTTTTGATGGAAAACCACAGTGTTTAGTCAGCACACTGTAAACACGCTGTCAACACACTTAGGTCAACTCTTATGTTTTTAGTCCACAATGAGTCAGATTAAACAGCAACAAGACATGACTAATAGGGTGTACACACCCAGCTCATGCACACGGTGATGTCACTCATTAGAACTCGTGTCGAAAAGGCCTGGCCTTTCCCTAAAGCAGGGGTGGGGAACCTTTTTCCTATTGGGGGGCCATTTTGATGTTGCCAACAGCAAATTAAGGGGCAACTGAAATTAGCGCTGCGATTGAACACACAACTTTTGTTGGCGGGGGAGGAGGGGGTGCACACTTCCTAATTTGCGCTGCGATCTTTCGGTGTGACGGGGGTATAATAATCACAGTATAATTATTTATATGACGTCATCGAAAGAGTGTCTCGCGGGCCGGAGGTTTCCCACCCCTGGCCTGAAGCACAGTAGACTTGTGCCACATTCAGGTTGATAAACGTATATTAGTATTTTTGGCACAGTTCATGTTGAAGTCATCTACAGGTACAGAGCATTTGTGGCTTTGAGGGCTGTGGGAGGTTTTATGTGCTCTAAATGTGGATTAAATTTTGCCTATGACCTTCAAGTTGTATTAGCTGACACGTTGACAACAGTAACAGCATAATCTTGCCCTGACTGAATTATGTCTTCCCGAAACGGGCCCATTGCTCTTTGCTGACTCCTGTCATATCATTGTTGGAAAGGCGGAGGTTGAGTGCGTGTACGAAAAGCAAATGCACTACGCGCTTTACTTAACACACACATTAATGCACATACGCACACCCTTTTAAATGCAGGCAGTGATAGGTGTCTTTGTTATGTGCGGATGAAACCCCCAAGCTTCAAAGACCGAAGAGGAACCTTGAAGTCATTGATTTTAGGACTTTATTACCTCTAGCTGAGTCAGAACTTTGAATTTCTAATGAAGTGATTGTGAAGCATCCTTTCCGGATTTGTATATTAATGTTCTTACATAATCCCTATTGAATGCATCTCTTCACAGCGAGCCGCCATTTCATTTAACACGGCGAGGCTGGGGGGAGTTTCCTGTGAGGATACAGATCCATTTCAAAGACCCTCGCAACAAACGTATTGACATCATCCACCAGCTAAAGGTCAGGCCACATCATAGTCAGCTCGTTTTCCTCTTTAGACTGACTGACATCCTGTTCTGTCACGGCGTTGTTGGTGTGATGACGTCTTCTGCCATCATAAAATGCAATTGCAATAAATTATAATGATCGGCACTTACTTATTTGCCCACACACCATGTACACACAGAGGAGTAAGTACAGTAGTAATTGTTACAGACACATTACAGACGATGCATGAATGAGACAGGACCTGAAAACAACTGACAGGGTGTTGCATGAAATTATGATGCATTTAAGTATAGATACAGTATAGGAACACTGTCATAAGAGGAGTTGTTTACAATGTATTGGTTGACTTAATCTTATATATCCAGTTCAATCGTTTGTTCTCAGTAAAAGTCTTCATTTTGATCTCTCCTCTTTTCCTGCAGCTGGACAGAACATACACAGGGCTGCAGACACTAGGCGCCGAAACTGTAAGTCATGCATGTTCACTCCATGTGATCACCTGCTCCCAGAGCTTTTCTCTGATGCGGATATGTGTGCGTTTCAGGTGGTGGATGTGGAACTACATAGGACCACTCTAGGCGAGGACTACATCCTTCCACCATCTTCGTCTAAGATTTCTCACAGAGCATCCAGCCCACTGACATCTGCTTCTCTGGCTGAAATGTTTGGGCGCACCAGCCCACCCCCATCCCACGATTCATGTGTAGATAAAGGTAGAGACACACTAACATTGTCATATTTAAACTGTTTACTCAGTGACCACTTTATTATATACAGTACACCTGTACAATCCAATACATACCATTATAACGCCGTCGGTATAATCTATGAAGCTGATAATGTTCCATTTTTGTTGACATTGTATCTTAGTTGATTCAAGTCACTGGTAATTGTTGAAAGGTGTAGTATTTATTGTAGTAGTATTCCGTCTCCCTCAAGCAAGGATGGTTTGGACATCATTTTGAAACACCTTTCAATGCAGTGCAGTCTTTTATAATGACATCTATAACTCATCTTAGTTGCTTTAAAATGATATTACTACTAGTAAAACTATTTTCATATAATGTTTCTAGGTAACCCCATTCTATCTCTTAAGCAAAGCAGGATGACAGGATAATATATGAAAGCACAGCTCCTGAAAATGTCACACAAATGGCATAGCCCCCTCCAAAAGAAAAATGATTTGCAAGATAAGTAACTAACTTAAAAAGAGACACCAAAGACTCAGGGAGAGGTTGAAAAAGGGATACAGTAGGAAAACATTTTGTCAATATTTATCTTATTATCTATGTAGAATGCTCAGTCCCAGGTGAGATTTTAATTGTTTTTTGCTAATTAATATCCTCGGTCTCCCTTCAGGTCTCATTAAAGCAGAGGCAGTAAGGTCTGCTGGGGGACACAGCGCAGCTCCTGGCGCCAGCGAACGCACCCTGACACGACCCAAAGTCAGTGACCGAATCACTTTAGGTTCCCATGGTAACTCTGCCTTTCAGCCTATTACGGCAAGCTGTAAGATTGTTCCCCAAGCACAGCCACCCAGCCCTGCTGAGTCTCCTGGGAAATCATTCCAGCCAATCACGATGAGCTGTAAAATTGTCTCAGGTAACTCTCTCCCGCCAGTACATTTTGGCCATTTCACAGTATTCCTAAAGGTTTTTGTTTTTTTCACTCACAATGGGACATTTTGTTTAACTGTATTTTATCATTCTAAGTTGAAATAGGTACTACTAAGAAACACCCATTCTTCTCCATCCATCTTTGCTAAAACAAATACACCGTTCACACATTGATGGCAGAGACAGACCATACAAGGCGCCAACCTGCACATCAGGAGCAGTCAGGGGTTCAGTGTCTTGCTCAACAACACTTTGACAGGCTCTCTGGGAGGAGCCTGGAAAAATGCCAGGAACCTTCCAATCCATTACATTACATTACATTACGAGCATTTGGCAGACGCTTTTATCCAAAGCGACTTACATTACATTACCACCCTACGCAGAGGGGGGAGCAATTGAGGGTTCGGTGCCTTGCTCAGGGGCACCTTGGCAGGGACTCGAACCGGCGACCCTCCAGTTCCCAAGCGGAAGCTCTACCCACTGAGCTACTGCCTCCCCAATCCCTGGACAACCTCTCTATCTTCCAGAGCCACATCACCCCAGACTCAAAATACATGACTGGATTTCTATTTCTAATATTCAGTCATAGTTTGCACACTTGGTTAGCTGTCATTTTTTGATATTTATTCCACTATTGATTGACTGAATGTCCACTTGACTGTTGATGCAGCAGCCACTAGTCACTGTGGTTGCATAATGCCAATGTCTTTTTCCCTCTCAGGGTCGCCCATCTCCACCCCTAGTCACTCCCCACTGCCTCGCACACCCACCACCTCCACCCCTGTTCATAGCAAACAAGGCTCTTCGGTGCTCAACAACCCTTACATCATTGTTGACAAGCCAGGCCAGGTGATTGGCACGTCCTCCACGTCTGCTGCCTCCACAGGTACACATCTTCTATCCAGTGGCTGCGTTGTTTGTTAGAAACACTGACCTGAGCCTCCCACATAAAAAAGAAAGATTGCTGTGAAACACGTCTTCTGTTGCACAACAGATGATGCGCCACACACAGGTTTCCTCTTGTTCTTCTTACCTCACGGCAGTAAGTTCTTGTGTCTTTGAGCTGTGCTTCCTTCTACCCCCCTTTCATGAACGTTTTCGTTGAAGGTGATAAGCAAAGCGCGTTGCTCTAGTTTCCCTAACTGCAACTGGCTGTTGTACTAGATGTAAAATTTGTGCCTATTCACTATTTGATTGGTCCAGATGTTGTTTATCCGTCGACATTGTGTGTGTGGTTTCCATATGAGTGGCGTGTATGTGGGTAGGGGGAACCCACTGTTTATGTGCATAGTGCTCCCTTTGTTTTAAGTGTGTACTTGTAAAAGCACTGAAGAAGAAACATAAATGTACTACCCCTTAATTACACTACCCCACTACATTTGTAGCTTGGGTGTAGGTCCAGGTTATCGCGGACTTATAAAGCTCATAAATTATGACGTGTGGTGAGGCAGCAGCATAGATAATGGCTGTGTGGTTGCCATGGTGACTCAAACTGCCCTCATTTCTTGATCCAATGTGGAGGTTGGATGGGACCCCACGCTTGTATCAGGTTCTGTGTGTAATTATCCTCTTAACAGGTTTTGTCTTTTTGCAGTTGCTTTAGTTACACTGGTGCACTCTGACTGTGCTAGTCTCTGACAACATTGAGCAGAGTCAGTGCGCTGCGGTTGGCGCTCTCTCTCACAGTAGCTTCGTGATTTCACCTTCCACTTAGGAGCTCTTTCCTCTGAATTGCTCACTCTCCTGCCTACTCAGCCACTCCCACAGATCCTCCATAAATGCACTGTTCAACCGGATCTGGCAGAGAGCTATCAGATGATGGTCTATCAAGTTAGATGAGGTTAATGTGGGTGTCTTGTGGCTGATTCACCAGTCCTGGGTTAAAACAAGTTTCCGTAAGAAAGAAGTAAAGCACTTTGAGGTTATGCATTGCAGCCACAGCACTGATTCCAAACCCATGCCGCGTAACCCTGAGAAACTGTCACCTAACACCACGATAACCTTGTTGTCACCATTGCAGTCATTATTCCATGTTTATTTAATGATCTTGTGTTAATTCCATCACAGGAAGCTCGTCAGCCAAGCAGTCTGCTGCCCATGGCACTCGCTCTCCGGCCCCAAAGGTTCACACAGGCACCTTCCTCTCCTCAGGTGTAAAGGTGAGTCAAACCTTGCTGGTGTCACCATAAGAGCTCTTTCTGTATCCGTCCACAGTGTCTGTTACATTACAGTGTGGTGGTACTAATGGTAGGCCAGGGTGCTATCTTCAGCAGACATGAGTGCCAAGGCATTTAAATGGGGCATCACTCTGAAGACAGGAGGGTAGGGGCTTTGCAGGGAATTTGGTTTTAGTCTCCCAGTCTCTCAAAGCCCTGCTGTGAAATCCCCTCCCACATCCTCATTCACTGAAATTTAAATCAGATTTTGTGAAGATTGAGTGTGTGTGTTGAACACTCAATTAGATTCTCTGGTTTCCTCTGTTGAAGTGAATAAAAGCATTGATGACATCTGTTTTTAAAGTAGCAAATTTTGCCCACTGCTTTCTGAAGCCTGTTAGAAGATAACAAAGGCCTTAATTTTGACACATAAATGTGAGTTTTATTATCTAGAACCTTTTTTTAAAAGCACTGGGAATTTCCTGTGCAGGTTATTATCAAGCAAGAACCAGGGGAAGTTTCAACACAGCAGCAAATGGTTTCCACAGTAAGCAATCAGCAGCAACCTGCTGCTTCAGCAGCACACCAGTTCGTCGCAGTGAAGGGAGGTCACATGATCTCCATGTCAGCCCAGAAACAGTCAGGAGGGACCACAGGAACCACTTCTAGCAAGGTCATTCTCTCTGTCTTTCTCACTTACACACACAGATGCACACCAATTCTTTACAGAGTAATGCATGCAGTCACTGTCATTCAAAACCTGCTTTTGAAATTCTTCCCATTTTAGATGTTAGGCATTCCCGTTAGCTCAACCCTTCAGTCTGCAGTCAAACAAGTTGCTATCAGCAGTGGACAGATTCTGGTCGCCAAGGGAAACCCCTCCGTCTCCAAAGTTATGGGTGGGAAGCAAGTGTTGGCTCAGGGAGTCGCTAAAGCCATCGTCAGTGGAGCAAGTGGCATCTCTGGTCAGCAGGCGGCCAGCAAGGGAGCTGGAGGCTCAGGAAGTGGCAAGAGTGGAGGTCAGAGTTCACACACAAATGAAAGTGTAAATCATACTTGGTTTCATGAAAAGTGAAGGTTATGTTTCATAAAAGTTATGCTATGTATGTACGCAGATAAGCATATTGTTTCCATTTCCAGAAAAGAGTGGAAAGTTACATTTTCTTTGTGTGTGTGTGTGTGTGTGTATCCTCAGTGATGGCAACTCTTCAGCTGCCAGCCAACAACCTGGCTAATCTGGCTAACCTGCCACCCGGCACCAAACTTTACTTGACCACCAACAGTAAGAACCCATCAGGGAAGGGCAAGTTGCTGCTCATCCCACAGGGAGCAATCCTACGGGCCTCCAGTGCAGGTCAGACACAACACGTACACACTGACAATGATGAATTTCAATGTGCACACTATGAGCCATTTTAAAATAGCTGTTATGGTTGCACATGTCATACATCTTTAAGAGCTTTGTTTCTTAGTTTTGATGAAAATACCCTTTTAAACTCTGTTGAATCAAACATTCTAGCTTGTTTTTCGTGGATGTCAGTATGAAATCAGCCATCACCAATTGCCAAGTCAGATGTGATATTCATACAGTATATTTTCTGGCTTAGTGTCGAGCCAAAAACCTTTCCCATCACATTGCGAATTGTGCCTCAAGTTGCAGAAAGTTGTGTGAAGAATGTTTTTGCCTTTAGATCATCATAAAGTTAGTAAAAAGTAACTTTGACAAATCTAATTTCTCAACTAATCCCACATCTTGAGGCATTTTTGTTGTAGTTGCAAACTAGGCTAATGCAGTACATCTTCACATTGAGCAAGTCATGGTCATCTATTTGTGCTGCCGTAAACTTACTGTACACAGTGCGGTAGAATCCCCCATGGAGCTCACATCCTGTCAAATTGTATAGCGATGAAAGATTAAAGAGGCTTTACAAAATCCTGCATAGTTGATGTAAATTCCGCTCCAGTACTTGGGTCACTCAGTGTAAGCCTCTGCTTTCTAAGTGGAATATACTTTTATCTATAATTTTTTGAATTAATGAATAAAAGGGGATTTTCTGTATAGGATAACGAATATTGGAATTGTTTCTGAGCGGTGTATGTGGCTGTAATTTAGGTCAGCAGTCCCACAGCAGCTCATCAGCAGGCGCTGGAGGCTCCCAGACCTCCTCCTCTTCTTCAAGCAGTCTGCCCTCCAACCTCTCCTACACATCCTATATCCTTAAACAGACCCCACAGGTCAGTACATAAACACTTAAATGCAAACGCATGCTAGAGATGAATATACACTTGTACGGTTTCGTTTGTTTTAGTTTTGGAAAGGAAACATTTATTTTTGACATTACCTATACTTCTTATAGTCATAGCTGTAGTTAATGTAAAAGCTTGTCTTGATTTTTTTCCCTTGGCGTGATCGGGTTTCTACTGTCTACAAAGGATCTGTATCTCTTCGTGAAGATCCAATTAGTGTGTTTTGTGTTGAGAGTCTGGTGTGGTCTTATGTAGACACGTTCATTACTGCAGCATCGATCTTGCAGTGCGGTTGGAAACATGCCCTCATGCATTTAACAGCCTTGAGTCAAGTCACATTCTTTATGTTAACAACGGAATTTCCACGAAGGACCTGTGGCCTGTTTCCCAGTAATGATCGGTCATTTTAATGAGCATTCATACATGCAGTGTATTCCCCAATGCCTAATGTAAGTACATTCATAATTTTTTCTTAATTTAGTTTTCCAATTAATCAACACTTTTAAGCTTTTTATTTATATTCACAAACTTTAAATAGATCTGCATGACAAACAAACACAAACAACGTGCATAGAATAACCTTTATTTTCTTGACATTTCTGACACATCATCACCATTCAAATCATCATCAACGTTCATGTTAGCTATTTCAGATGCACAAATGTAACTAGATCTATTTGTAAGGCAAAATTTACAAAAGCCATCTGGATCTAAAGCTTGATAATCAGCTTATACAACGGGGAGGAAACCCCCAGGACCCGCACTTCTATGTCTGCCCCTGTTTCTTTACTGGCTCCCAGAGACGAACACACAGCTGCTCTCCACTTCACTCTCCTGGTGTGCAATGTGAAAAGAGAAACAAAATGTTAACATCTGTTTTTCCCCACACGCTTTGCATGTTTCACAATTATAGTTTTTGTGAAGTTTGAGCCTGATCTTATTCGTGATTTGTCTCTTGGCACCTATGTGCGGTTGTTCAATTTTCCTTCCTGGCAGTTGTTGTTCTCGCTGGACTAGACCTGTGGCCAAATGACTAAACTCAAATGTAGTTAACGAAGCCAGATATAGATCGTCGCAATTTAACTGAAGAGTAAATTAGTCATCACCCACACCCTGTATGTTTATTTTACCCAGGGTACATTTCTTGTCGGCCAGCCAGCGCAAGGGTCTGGGAAGCAGTCCAGTTCAGCAAGTCATGCAGCATCATCTCCAGCACCTTCCACCCAGCAGGCCATCCGGGTGACAGCCGGACAGAAGGCGGCCATCCTGGCTCAGGTCAGTGTGGGTTACAAGATGGGAAGGAAGCACTTAAACTTCTACCATATATTATTCAAGTAGTAGTCGCTGAAGTTATTGTCATCTGGTGTCCCCAAATCGCTTCCCGAACTTTCACACATACCGGTACTAACTGCACCATGGCTGTTGAGCTGAATGGCTGCCTGGTAGTAGCAATAAAGTGCTCACCCACTCAGCTGACACTCATATGGTGGCAATCTGTTTCCCTTTATCCAGTAGCATAGGTGTTGTTTCTGACCTGAAGTATGCTCCGGCCTTTTGCAAAGTTGTGATTACAGGTGACCTCCACATTCTGCCTAAGCACCTCGTGTGGGTTACTGTAGCCGGTATTATGAAATGGGTGGTAAACGGCATTGTGTTGTTTATATTGGATATGTGTGGGCTAGTCAAAGTAACTGGGTAGAAAGTCACTTTGGATTTGTTATTGATTTGCTTTTCTCCCTGGTTTCCTGGACAGGGTGAGCTTGTTTCTGTGGATTCCCTTTATACTTTCAGATCAAAAACTCGGTTTTGTTTGTCTGTGATTGACAGGTGGTAGGTGGCTCCCAGGGTGCACAGGTGAAGTTGTCTGATGGCTCCGTTAAGACTGTATCAGCAGCAGCAGGTCACTCGTCCAAGCCAGGGACGACCACACTGAGAATGACAGGCGGAGTCATCACCGCTGCTAGCTCCACCCCCAGCGCTGTCAGTGCCACCACAGGAGCCAACCAGCAACAGGCCAGTTAAACAGTCCTCCTCTTATTTGGGCTGACAGCCTTTCCTTTTTCGAACTGAGCACCAAATGAATAAATGCTTGCAAACAGGGTATGATGCTAGCTGTGCGAGAAAGAAATTGACCCCAGATCAGTGCACTGATGGCAGCTGAGCAGGGCATGGCACTTCAGCAGCATCCACAGTTGATTTTCTCTTCCACTGTGCTCTCTATATCTAATGAGAAGAGTTTATAGTAGGTTTGTCCATGGTGTTGCACAAAAACATAAAATCAACCTGGGGAGATTAAGCATGCCTCAGGCAGTCAGTGGTCAGCAGAAGGTAAGCCACCAGTCTAGCAGAGGGGAGCAGATGTCTCAAGTCTAACACGACATCATGACACAAGCCACTGCCTCCACTCTGTGCACGAATCACCACTGAAGCAGATGCACACACCTCCAGGCAGCTGTGCCAGTTCTCACAAAATAGTCGTTTTGATTGGGACTCGGCCTGGGTCTTCTGAATACCGCCTGCAGCTCCCTCTGAGATAAACAAGCCACTGTTAGTATTGAGATGAGAAAACTGGGTTGCATTTATTTGCAGGTGTTCCATGTTTGATAGATGCGTTTGTGTGCTCTCTGCAGGCAGCTGATGGTGGGAAGTCTGTGTCTCAGCACCATTCTCTCTTGGTGGCAGCCAACCAAGCAGCAGTTATCAATGCAGCGAAGAACGCCAGTGCTGCTGCTGGCAGCAGCTTGTCAAAGAGCACTGTCGCTTCTTTGGTCAAAGGCGCTGGAAACTCTGCCGCCATGACAAAGAGCGCTGCGGGTTCAACAGGCACTGTTGTAACAGTTGCCAAGGGCATCACTAACATGCCGGTCATCAGCATGTCCAAGGGAGCAGCAGTGGGGACGGTGGTGGGTGTGCCCAAAAGCTCCAGCACATCATTGGTCACAACTGCCTCAATAGTTAGCGGTATGACGGCGGGAGGAGGGAAGACGAATGCTACTCTCTCAGGTAGGCAGAGAGGAATCCTTATTTGCACTGTGCAGTTGTCTCTAGGTTTGAATGTGGATCCAAGAATTTCATTGAACAAACCACAAGTGCTCTAAATCTGGGATTTCTTTTTTGTACAGGGATGCTGAAAATCCATTCTGGAGGTTCCAGTTCCCAGCAGACGGTCTTGACCTTCCCTGCCAACCAGCTCAAACAGCTGGGAGTTGGCACTGGGTCTGGGGGAATGCAGACCATAATTATGCCTGTTGGAAAAGGTACCAGTAATATCACCACACAAATGGAATATCTGCCAAACCACCACAGCATTCAAAGCTGTGTTCCTTAGAGATGTTCCTGAGGAACAAATATGTAAATCAGATCGAGATTCTCTGTCCTTTACTGAAACCCCTCCCCTCATATTTCATCCACTTCATTTTATTTGCGTTACGAGCCATTGATCCACCCTGTGTGTTTTCCTCTGTGTATAGTATTGTCTAAAGGCTCAGTCTCCAGCACTCCTTCCTTCTCCACCGCTCCAGGGGCAGCTGCAGCTGGCGCCTCCCCGAGTCCTGCCAGTCAGGCTTCCCTCTCCCTTGCCCTGCCTCTGGCACAAGGTGAGAGGGGTCCATCCTCACTCCAGCCCCTTCCCACTCCTTCCCTCCCTCTCAAGTTCCCAAGCTCCACTTTCTTCCCTGTCACAGTTCATCCTTTTAATTTCTCACTATTGTGTAGTTAAAATCAGGGTAGAATGAAAATATGACTTAAATGCATCTTTCTCATGTGTGCTTCCTGCTGTCACTTTGGGCCCACAGTAAAGACAGAGCCAGGTGCTGGCACACCTGTCACAGCCATCCCGTCACCCCCGGTGATGACTCCCATACCCACTTCTGTCCACATTGCCTCGGTAGCGACAACTGTCAAGCAGGAGCAGGGGGCGGATAATTCCATGCACGAATTCATCAAGTAAGGAGGAGCCATAGTGTCACTTTCCTTAATTCATTGAGACACATTGTCTAGTGTCAAGAATTTAGTCTAATTTTTTCATTTAAATTCAAATCCAATATGAAAGGCAGTGTGTAGAAAATCTTTGTTTCTTCTGAAAGTTAAATCATTGTCCTGTTGCCCTTCTTCTATGGATTTGACAACTTCTCTACTTACATGTCCACTTTACTAATCTCCTCATGTGGATTAGTGAAGCTTCCCTTTAATAACAGTCTTGCTGCCAGAAATTGAATGAGGGTTGTAAAGCAGTTTCTCATCCTGTTCAGCATTGCAGTGTTGTCTGGCATTATCCGTGACTCTTTTCTTTCTTCTTTTCAGCACTGAGCACATAGAGACAATGATGCAGCTGCTGACAGCTGTGGTGAAGAAGTTCCCTCTGATTGTGCCTGATAAGAGTAAGTGATCATCCAGGCTCAAAAACAAACTCAATATATGCATACAAACATCTCCATGGAAACATAGAAACTAGAAAATACTGAATCCTAATGTGCTGTATCAAGCTGCTTAATTATTTGCTTGTTTGCTCGTTCAGCTGAAGATTCCCATCCGTTCTGTGCCTCTTCAACGGAGCAGTATTATTCTTGGAATATTGGCAAGCGCAGGGCATCAGAGGTAATGTTCTGTGATTTGTTCCTGATGATGAAAATTAAAATGTATCCTTTAAGTGTCTGTGTCTCAGCTTCAGACCCTGGTGTTATAGTCCAAATATGTACCATGGCAGTTATAGTGAAAATCGATCTGATATGATCACGTCTTACCTTTTCCTTGGAAATACATACAGCTGTTTTACCACACTTGCTAGCTTAGTTGAATGTATGCATTGGTATATGCGTGTGCCTTGTCTATGCTCTACAATATGAGAAAAACGGGATCAGCAGTCACCTTGTTTTTCCAGGGTTCCTAAGTGTTGAGCAGGACTGAGCATATTGCAGAGCAGCCGCCCCCAACGAAAGTTATATTTAACCCTCATCTGTATCTCCTTGACAGCACTAGCGCCCCTTATTATCCAGGCTCGTTACTCATTGATCATTTACATTGTATGGACTTTGGTTGTCTGTGTGTTCAGCACTGGGACTCTGACTCTTTCTGCTTGCCTTATATTTTCTGTCTATCTGGTCATATATGTATCTGTGTCTGTTTGTCTCTTCTCATCACTGTTATGGGTTCAGCAGTAGTCTATATAGGACAATATACTTCTTGGTTGTCTGTTGTACTTTTTCTTCTGATTAAAGAGGTTCTCAGACAAGCCCAGACATAGATATTTATATCTGCAGGTACCCAATTAGATAAGGGGACAGGAGGTTGGAGGCACATCCTTATACTGTCTTAGGACAAGGAAAGTTGTCCAATAGGTAGCTTATTCTGGAATGTAGAGAAATTTTGAGAACTCATTTCAGAAAATGGCTTAACACAATCAGATCATGATTTTGAGACATGCATACCTAATGTGCAGTTTGATCTAATAGATGCTGGTATGTTTCTGTGTGTAGCTCCAGCGAGCGGTGGCAGTAAAGCGGGCTGTTCAGGATGTGTTGGACCGCTCGCCTCGTCTGCAGGCCCTCACTCCCCCTAAGACCAGAGAAGTGGTCCAGTGGTGCAGACAGAGGGGCTACACGCCCCCTGACCCCGAGCCTCAACGCAGGAACGAAGACGAATCCATCGAGGATATCCTCACACAGATCGACAGCGAACCGGGTGAGTTTGTGATGATGCACAGCTTTGGGTGGGTGGGTGGGTGGGTGTGTGAGGGGTCTTCTACACAGCCAGTATTCACAAGGAGTCCTAATTATTTCAGTCTTTAGTCTCTGAAGGGTGAGAGACGAGGCCGCTCAGCTCAGTGACTCACAAACCTGACTGAGCCAACAACACAATACTCTCTGTGCTGTTCATTTTCTCACCATGTCTCTCTCACACACAAATATCACTTGTCAGATTGCAGACGAGGCAAACTAAGCCAAAGTTTTAAAAAACCCATTAAATTCCACAGTTGTGTCCCCACCATGCAGCTGTGAGCTGTGTTGAGTGAAGCTCTGGTGCTCTTTCTAATTTGCCGTTTTTGTATTGCATAGTACATTAACATGCAAACGTGTCCACAGAGTGCCCGTCAACACTGAGTGGCTGTGAGGAGCTGATGATGCGGCTGGAGCAGATGCAAGCTCTCCTGAAGACCGAGCCGGAGGAGGCGGACGATGAAATAGTGGACATCGTCACTGTGACCCCGCCCTGCCAGAACCTAAAGGTCAAAGAGGAGGAGCAAGAAGGAGATTCGGAGCCCAAGTTCTTCCTGGGCCCCTGCCCCTCCGCCCAGTTTGCCAGCGAGACGGCTCAGCAGGTCAGGAAGCAGCCTCAGTGCATTAGTTTAGCCTTTGTTCCGTCTTACAAATATAATGAGTAGATTGTTATCGCCTCACCTCTACAATGCTACTTCCAATAGTCCTTCTGTCATTACACCTCTCTGTCTCTGTATTCCTTCACTTTTCAGATCGGGGTCCCCTTCCAGCCGGTCGAGGTGGAGAAGAATGTGTATGCCCCGGTGATTGAATCCATGATTTTAAAGGTCAGTCACTATGTAGACACCAGTCGTCCATTTTCAGTCTTATAGTTTGTCTTTACCTCAACATCCCCTTGACTTGATGATGAATATAGAGTATACTAGGACACGTATACACGTTATTGCATTTTCACCTTTTACTCTTTTAGAGTCTGTGCATCTTGTGACTAGTGTGCGTGTGTGTGTGTGTGTAATGCTGCAGGCTACAGAACAGTTTGCCAGTGACATCCTGAGAGAGGCGCTGGCTGGGGCTTATGCCAAATCCCCTCAGAACAGGTCAGGAATACTCCCCTTTGTGTTTGCTTCTGACATGCAATCTGCTTTGTGCTCCATTGTTTTCATGTCAAATGCGCTCATAAAATAGATAAGTACAAAACCAGAAGAGGACTGCAATTACACAAAGGTTTGTATCCACTCTTGTGAGTGAATAGGTCTTTTCATAATGGGTGCTTTTCCATGTTTGACCGATAAAAGGGTGGATTATTGGAAGAAATCGGTAACAAAAAGTTCAAATTGAATTGTATAACTTGTTATATTTCTCTGTATTTCTATTCTGCATGCTGACAGTAAACCTAACCTTTCCACTACCCGACCTCATTTACTGTAGGAAGTGTAAACTTGCTTGTCAGAGCAGGAAAGTTTACTTGTAGACATAATGGATTTTTTCCTCTGCGATTTGTAATAACAAATCCCCTGTGCTCAAAGCTGTCCATGTCAACGCTTACTGTCACCGTCAGCCAGTTGACACATGGGGCCACAGCTTATTTTCACACTGCTCCAAATGTGTAGCAAATTGGAAGTTTCAAGCCCCCTGCATAGTTTTTAAAACGCATGGCTTCAGGGATTCAGCTCAGGGTCTCATCGACACTCTCCACCTACGAATCTCATCATATAGCTGCACTTCTGGGGATTGAACCCTCCCTGCTTTTGAGAACATAAGCGCCTCCCATTTGCCATTTGGTAAAAAAACACGACAAAATAACACCCCTTAATTAGGAATCACACTGTGCATGCTTTGACATTTGCATAGAGAAATAATTTACAACCTTTTTCTCAGGAGCTTTGGTGCTGCACCTATGTGCTAGCAGATTCAGGCATTTCCAGTTATTTTTGACAAGAACAAAATCTACTGTCCTTGCCTACAGAGGTTTTGTGTGCCACTTATGTAAGACAGCAGTCCACTTCACAAAAATATCAGCCCCGCAGAGCGCCAGCAAGAGCTGGATATTCTACAGCGTGTGGTGTGTCGAGTCGTTGAGTCACGCACTTTCCTAATACTGTTGCACTGTTTTCAGGGCTCCGAGAGAGATCACAGCCATGAACGTCCACCAGGCGGTCGGCAGCATCCCCACCTGCGATTTCCTCACCAACACACACATGGGTTACCCGACTAAAGACAACTGAGGCACAATACAACCGATTCGATGCATAACTGACCTGCTAGCCATGACAGCAGAGGAAGAGAAAGCATGACACAGCGTAGAAATCACTAATACACTGTATTTATTAACTCCATATAGAAGACTCAACCTCTGTAGCACTGGGATAACAAATGTTTACAATACTCTGGGTCTATTGTAACGTATAAGTCTTATTCTCTGTGTATGTGGACAAAGAGGCGTTGGGGGACTTGGATTATTTGATTTTGGGGAGGCTGTTGTGCTTGAGCTTACCTCATAATGAGATTATTTTAATGATGAAGTGTTTCCGGCCAGACAGCGAGGCAGCCAGTGGGGAAAAGTTGTTTCAGTCGCAGAGATGAAACGTCAACATCAGACATGTGTCCCCGCCGTATGTCGAAAACAACTCTTGTCTGATTTCCCGGGACGTTCAGGCTCTCAGTTCACCAGCAGCGGTGAGTTGATCTGAGTTCGCATTGATGTGACGAGCAGTCGTCAGTGCCAAACTGTGGTATTCTACCAAAAGTGTCATTGCTGACAACCAGAGAGCTTTCATTGTGAGTAACCTTTTGAAGTATCTCATCATTAACAAGCAGAGGTACCTCTTGTTACATAAAGCTTGTGCATAATGGGGATTGAGTCATGTTTCTCGTTTGCAGACCTGATTCGCTTTCCTGTTTTTTCCCCTCATGGCAGCAAGATAAGGTGGCTGATCACGATAAGCTACAGAAAACAATCTGTTGTGGCTCCCCAATCATCCGTCAAAAGTCTCATTCAGTAACCAGGTCCTGAAAGTCACCGCAAGTGGTTTTTTAAAATGTTGAATTTGACCACCACAACGTGTCTATCATGTAACGTGCACTGTACACGACCCGTATGAAATAGATGGTGTCTTCAAATCCCATTTTATTTTTTTAATCCGATATCAAAGCGCAACGAACTAAAAGTGGTGTGTGTGTGTGTGCGAACTTGTCTGGATACTGGATGTGGCCATCATGGAAGTTAATTGGCTGTTACGTGAGTTTTGTTTGACCGACACAAACAAGACAATGCTGTGTTGGTGCAGTGACCCGTTGTTCAGCTCAGGAGAGAGGAGAGATGCAGAGCGGCTTTTGTCCCGTTCAAACAAAACCAGTGCAGAAAATACCCAAATGTTGTATTTTCATGTTGGAGTGCAAACCAAAAAATATGATTAATATTCTTATAATAAACAAAATGGAAGCCTGGTTAAATTACTGGACTATGTTTTTGTCTCTCACACACTTTCTCTCTCCCCCACACAGACACAGATACAAATACACACTACACATGCATTGTTGTTTCAAAAGAGGACAAGAGCTAAGAACCTAGTATTCTTTTATTATCATAGTACTTACATAATATATTTGCTATGTATTTTTGCTTGAACAGATTTACAAAATAAGCCAGACAATACTTTCTCAAAACAGTGAACTAACTGAACAGCAAAATAAATAATATATTCTGTTTCAATTGATAAGAGACACCAAGGGGCAACAAAGTGCTTAAAGCATACACACTCACCAACAAAGCACGGCCTTGTCATTTCTGCACACTCGGCGATTACGTTCAGTGAAACGACATCATTTGCAGTCGATGGGTTCACATACTGAGTGTACTCGCATATATACAAAATGCACAAAAACAAGAAGAAGCTTGTTTCAAAACTGTAGATTGTGCTTACATGCATCATTTCATTTTGAATAGCGGCAGGGAGGATTGTAAAACGGGGTTTGTCTGTGTGTGACCTCTTGAACAGAACAATCCATTCCCTTGCATAGATTTGGTGTTGTGGAATGGACTGAAAACATTCCCCTGTTGCTCCCTTTAACTGAGCGAAAGTGGAATGGTCAGATGTCAGATGTCGAAGACCCGCCGGCCGCTTTGAAAGAGTGCTGAGGGGTTCGGAGGGAGTTTGGTCCTCGCCAGCTGCTCCTGGGAGAAAGGAACACAGGGAGACGGAGTGGATTAGTTTGGGATGAGGTCAACAGCAGCTTTAGAGGCGATCAGGCTCACACACCAGCCATGAAATGAGAGGAAACCTGTCGGGATGAACCAGCAGCCTGATTTCCATCACTACTTCCATGCTTTGTTCTTCCTGCAATCTATCTGAGCTGTGTCAAACAAACGGTCCGAAACATTGACAAGTCCCCCATTTTCCTTTCATTCTAGCAATTAATGGCTGTGGCTATGAAAGTGGGACAGGCTATTTCGGTTTGGCTGCGTTGCTGCAGATTGTGGCAACCTTCATCAGACAATCAGAGCAGAACTCTTTTGAGATTGTTGGTCTGCAGCCTCAGCAGCACTTTGAATGTGGCTATACAGCACTGTGGGTGGGATGAGAGCCTCAGTAGATGCTGCTAAAGCAGAACTGCGTGCGTGCGTGCGTGCGTGCGTGCGTGCGTGCGTGCGTGCGTGCGTGCGTGCGTGCGTGCGTTGCCTGTTCACCCCCTCCCACTCCTACAGGCTCTCCTCTGGCCTCTCCCAAAGAAGAACATGATGCTTTTAACTGATATAATCCATCAAATTATCCTCACTGCCCCGTGCCCTCTTTTGTTCTCCATCACCCTCCACTTCATCATGTTGTTTCTCTTCGCTCTCACCCTTCATGCTCTCCATATGAACCCTTTCCTCCCTGCCAGCCTAGCACCGGAGCCCTCCTGCTGTGGTGCTGGGCAGCGTGGGAAAAGGGAAGAGGAGCCTGGACTGAGGCATGTAGATGGACGGAAGGGGAAGAATGTGTATGAGGGGTGCAAGTGAGAAACAAGAGGTAAAAGTGTGAAGGAATGTGAATTTCAGAATCCATTCCCTGCAGACTGTCTAAGCCTCCTTATGTAGTTCAAAGCATCTTTTTCCTCTGCTCTGCTCTGCTCTGCGTTTGGTCTTGTGCTTTGTGACAGCGCAGCACTGCTGTTACATTGTATTCAAATTAGAAGCTAAGAAAAGTAGAGTTGCCTGGGAGGGTTAGGGTTCTCGAGGGGGAATCTTTCCTTTGAGCTGACTGCAAAACAACCAAGATTCTGCCAATGGATGGCGGATGCGTGCTCTAGTTTACATTCTGCATGCTAAACGTGTTCCCCCGTCAACGATTTTGCCTCGCTTGTCCCTGATGCAGACTGCAGGATTACACGGCCCATCCTCGCAAATCCCTTTTCCTCGGGTTGTCGTATTCATAACGTTACACCCCTGTGGATTGCTTTCATTGGTACAGCGACGACAAACTGGGAATTTCACTTTCTTGACAGCTTGCTATCATTTTGACCATCTCAGAAGATTAAAATGAAGATGGGAGGATTGTGATCAGTGGATTGTTTGCGATGTGTTATGCAATCAGGAGGCTTTTATCTGCTGGGGGTGGATTTGATTGTTTGTTAAAAGTGGACGAGCGCACAATTTAACCGATTGATTTGAGCAATAAGGAGGCTTTCATAGCTGCCTGAACGCTTTCATCATTGAGAGCAGATTGATTTTGACTTCAGCAGCTTAAATACTATATATCAGACTTGGCCATTAAATCTGATCATTAGTCTTATACAATTGGATACAGCCGGTGCTTTCTGCTTCACTTCTCCTGTGCCGGTGATGACTGAGGTGGAAGAAACTATCCTGTAACTGTTAACACGTTGGCTTCTCACTCCAACTGGGCCAATGTTATTAATAGAGTCTATGTCCTCCAATAAATTTGACCTGCAAAACCTGCACATAGGACGATAAGGGCTGTTATGGCTCTTTCATCAATATACACTCTTTGAAATTGTGACTAAATTTGCAGGACAAAGGGGGGAAACATGAATAAAAGCTCCCATTTTCATGCATTTTTGCTCGGTCTGGTTCTCATGTGGATGCTAACTCCTTTGTTCTGGTTGCTGCCGCCCTATTGGGGTCACAGCAACCCTACACGGCCTGTTTTTATGAGAGCTGGGTCACTTTGAGCTGATTTTTGGGGGACATAATGCTGTATCATTCCTCTGAGGTGCTCCCAGCAGCTACACACCACCTGGGAGATGAGTGGAGATGACTTTCGGGGGGGGGGCGGTGCTGCAGTATTAACCCGTGGCTCCTTCTGTGAACTCTTTGAACCTCCAGCTCTGTTGTGCGGTGAGTAGAGCAGCGTGGCTCCTCTAGACAAAAGATTTGTGTCGGCTCTCTTGCTTGAAAACTACTTTAAAGGAGCAATTTGCAGTGTTGAGTATCAATTCTTAGTCCCTGCTGTAGCTTGAAGCCTCTTTGTTGGCTCAAAAATGAAAGATTTCCGCCTTTTGCGTTAAGAAGTAGCTGAGCTCACCTCGCTTTTGGTTGCTCTGGGGAGCTCGGGCCTCTCGGGCAGGCTGCTCTGCAGGCTAGAGGGGCTGGAGATGTTAGAGGCAGCAGAGGGGATGCTATGTTCTCCACTGTAAGCAGCCCGGTAGCTGGTCTCTGGGGAGATGTGGGTAGTGGCCGTCGTTCCGGGGCTGGCGTAGGGAGCCGGAGGAGTTTTCCGGGCGCTTTTAGCTGGCCTGGCCCCCGTCCATGCCCGGTACTCCTGCCTGCAGGGAGAAAAGGTGGAGGGACAGTGAGGAGAGCTTGTGGGTTGTGGTTTGGAGGTGCAGATGTTTATATTGGAGTTTTTTGTGTTTTTTAATGCTTTTTTGGTGGCATGGATGATGTTAAAATGAAGGAATGAGGATGAGACTTAAGTTGACAATGTCTGTCAGCACCAAAAACTTAATCACCAAAGGTTAATAATAGAAAATAACTTGTGCAAGTACAATTCATACACATCGTTACTACATAGTGTTTCTTTTATTTCCTCTCTTCTGTTCGTCTTTCTCCTGCTTTTCTCATTTCTTTTCTTTTTCTTTTTGCCTTCCTTTTCTTAGTCATTCCTATTCTTCCTCCCTCATGCTCTAGTTTCATCCTGATCCTGCCCACTGAATGTCTCTGTATGTCCAAATGGGCTCTTTATTATATCATATCATTAAACACACTCATTTCTCTTTGACACTGGAGTACATTTTCTTGCTTTTTATCTATCTCTTCCTCCTACATCAAATGTCGCAAACTCCACTGCTTATACATTCGTCAGCACTTCATAAGAGCATTATTAATGAACCCTATCTCACATGAATCCACTCTGGAAATCGATAAATTATTCATAAACGTGTCTGATTCATGCAGTGGTCAGTAAAGTGCTGCGGGAACATCCTCTTACCTGTACGAGCTGGTCTTGACCTCCTCTGTCCCCTGCTGGTCCCTCTGCCCCCGGCCCCGCTCCTCTCGCTCCCCCCGGCCGTCCTGCGTGTGACTGTTCCCCGGGCTGTCTGACCCGCTCCCAGCCCTGCCACCTCCGTTACTAATCCATGGGAAACTCTCCTTCCTGGGAATGGGCCAGGGTTTAAAATCTTGCTTGTACTGGGTCACGCTGGTGAAAGGCACGCCGGGCGGGTGGTAGTCCTCCCGGGGCTTGTAACTGGGCTCCTTCCGCCCCTTGAGAGATCCACGGTTCCACGGCGCGTCTGCGTGCAGCGCCGACTGGGCTCCGGCGCGGTGGTCCGGGGGGGTGGAGTAGTGATTCCGCTCCGAAGTGGAAACCTGTTTGGTGACCGATCGCACCTCCTGATCCCCGATATCCGAATAGTTCTGGATGGTGAGCGGTACAGACAGATCCGACTTGTCGAACTGATTCCAGAACCGAGCCAAGCAGCAGACTCTGCTGATACACGGCCAAGCCATTACTTAACTGTTTCACTTAAAAAAGAAACCCCTGCGGTTAACTCAAACTAAACAAAACAAAAATAGAACAGAAAAGGGGGCAGAGATCAGAGGGTACATTCGGGGCGTCACCATCCATGCTTGTTTTAAGGAAGCTGAGAGAGGATGAGGAGGGTCCGGGAGTCCATGGCAGCGTTCGGAGGGGAGGCAGCGCGAATAAACCGAGGACCTGAGCTGTGTCGGGGACCGTCACTGAGTATTCCGCTCACGTGGTCTGTGATAGTGCGGAGGAATCTCAGGCGGATTATCTTTCTCATCTCGAACCCACTACATCCTCCACACCCGCATCAGCCTCTCCGTCCCCCCCAATCAGAGGGACCCTGGATGAGATGGACTGAGCTGCAATAAAGGCATTTCCTTCGTTTATATACATGCATTTATTGGTTTATTCACTACAACAGATACAGGTGTATTTATCCCAGGTCCATGTGGGGTTACACTAGTTCAAATATAGTGTAGAAAAGTATAATAGCGAACCTTGAAATGCTACAGAAATTGATTCAAAGTGTGTAGAAAATCCAAACCGTAGTCATCAGTATTCCACTTAGTTCTAATGCTGTGAGATGCCTGCTGGCACATTGGTGCAGGGAGAGAACAGAACACACACACACGCACATAAAGGCTGCAGTATGTAACTACTAAAACTGGTCTTGACTCATTAAAATTAATTGACTTCACTAACCTCAGGCAGTTTCCAAGTGCACCAAACCTGCTTGTGTTTGGACCGTGAGAGGAGAGACAATGTGCCCAGATATGCGGTTGATGAAGACACGGAGCTGCTGATTGTGTAAACGACAGATTAGTCTTCTCCCGTTAAATCGATTATAATATAATATATTGAAATCGTTCAGATCTTCGTCAGCAAAAGCAGCCCCTCAGTAGTATAAGTGATCAATTACATAATGTCTGTTTTTCAGCAGTTGGTAGAGATAAACTGAGAAATAAAGGGAGAGAATGTTGGATTTAATTGGAATTATCGCGTGGCCTTTAAACAACGACACATTTAATGCAAATGTTACTGTAATTTAATGACTGTTCTGTACTGTGCATAAGCAGTCATTCATTAAGGCTGTCAGTTTATTCTGTCCCCTGGTGGTCGAAATATATATATACGTTATTGCAGCTTTATTTCTCCACACTTTCCAGTCTCGGATATTTGTAAAATGTGTAGTAGTCCCGAGTAGAGTAACACACCTGATACTGTTTGGACACATTTGCAGTTGAAAATATATCAAATAACATATATTACATATTTGTCAAGTCACCAAGTCAATGATATCATTTCCATGTACAGTTTTGTGTCAATGGGAAGCTAATATTCCATCCCTTCCATTATTAGGTTGGCACAGAAACGTTATAATAAAACATAGTACAAAGGTCGAATTTACTGCATTCCAGGATGCTGTATTGTTCGCAGTACATTGGACCGTTTTAAAACATAAACTTGTGTCTATTCCCCTGACAGGATTGTAAATCAATCTACTCATCTTACTCCAGCAGCAAGTATCAGTCCATATGTTGCCCATTACACCAGATTCTGTTTTACTTTGACTGGTGATTTTACTCTTTAATATATTGTGCACCTTTATGAATAGCTTCCTCTACACATTACACTGTGTCCTCAGGATGAGACCAAACCAAAAGTTGCTACTTGAATTAGATGTCACTAATAAAGATGTTATTCTGTCTGGTGCTTATTAATGTTACCAGTAAGTCAGCATCCCAATGATGATTACAACAATTCATATTAATCCTCTCATACATCATTTAATGTACATTGACACATTTTTGAAAACGATAAGAGCAACAACAAAGGAGATCACAGAGATGCAGTGGGAGTTGAAAAGTCTGATGGACAGTGTGACTCTTCACTCATTTGTGTAGTGTCTTCAAGTGTCCTCTAGATGGCGACCTGGTTGCAGAATATGAAAAGGTGTATGAGCTCATTCAATTGCGGATTAAACTCATCCAAACATCATCACCCATAGTTTATTTTACATAAATATAACCACAACATCTTACTTTTATGCCATACATCTACATTATGTAGCTTTTTAAACAATGTTTGTCGAAGTTGCTGTAATCTTCGTCCATCCTGATAGACTGATGGGGGAAATTGTCAATCATTTGTCATATTCTCAGGTGGGAGGTGTTGTGGAGGAGAGAACAATGTGAAGCTTTCATATCTAGGTGGAAGGTTTATGACTAAAACTACGAAAATGGAATAAATAGAGACTGTAACCAGGCAGAAGGGATTTATGTTGCAGCTGTATTTTGATCATGACAGTTTATATTGTGTTTTTAAATGTTGTTTTATGTGACAGGCATAGTGGACATAATGCAAAATAATGACAATCCTTATTGTTATCGTAATAACGGTCAGTCAGTCGGTCAGCTGTTGTTGACTTTGCTGTACATGGTTCTCATCCTTATTGTTGGGAGCTTCATTTGCGAGTTGGTCATGGTGCTGCTCAGATGAGTGACACATCATTTACTGCAGCCTGCCAGACAATTGTATGGTTGCACCAGGCAGCTCTGGCTTCAAATATGAGCTGAAAACCAGGGTTGGCTGGGAAGCTTATACAGCTGGAAAGTGTGGCAAGGTACATATGTTTTCTTTTTTAAATTACTGAACTACAAAGGGTTCAAATAAGATTGGGCCCGGAAATTATTTAACTAAGTGAAATTATTTATCCGTCTGTAATATTGCAAATGTATTTTAAATCTATTTTAGTACAACAAGAAAAGCACATGACTGTATATGTACAAATGCAGCAGAGTAAATAAGGTGTAAAGTGTAAACGTATAAACTGCCGGGTGAATCTCGCGAGACATAAAAAATCATGGCGGCGCCCTGTTGTTAACGGCAGAACAGCAGTAAAATTCAATAGCCGAGGATATGTACATTTAACCCAAACGCAATAACGGGCTAACAGCGCTGTAGAAAATCAAACGGAAGCGGAAATATAACTCGGTTACAACTTCCTGTACTGAACTGCACCACGTGGATTCCGGACACGACACAAAACAAAACAGAGAAGCAGACACAGACTCGTGGACACAGAGGACAGACAGGACTAGTCGGAAAGGTTAGACCACATTTTTACAAGACCCGACATGCTCCCAAGCCAATGTGCTATAATGAATAAATGATGAAATCCTTCAAATTGCCAAATAGGCATTTAAATGGTTAAAATCCTAAAAATCCTTCTCCTCACCAAACACAACCACAGTTTGTTCATTTCTCTAACTGTCGCCATGGAAACAAGTCTTGAGAACAGGAAGTCCAACAATCCACTTTTATCACTGGACAAACTTTTTCACAGCATTTATATCCATGGAACAAAATCACAGCTACATTTAGTGCGTAATAATAAACCTTCCTTGCCTCACTTTGGGAAAAAAAAGTGTCTTTCAACTCTGAAATTCCACCTTTGCTTCTCCTGTAACCTACAAATGTGAATATTCTAACCCCCCAAACCGAGCTGTAAACATATAGTTTCCTTTGTCTACTTTACTAAATGCTGATGTGAAATAATGATGTCAAAATGTTACTATAAAAGTTGTTAACATGTTAAAACTGACTATCTTGATTTATATCCACATCTCAGAATATGGACCACCTGCCAGCTCACAACTCCATGTACAAAGCGGCCGACTACTGGGATGAAAGATACAAGAAAGAGGAGAACTACGAATGGTTGGGTGACTTCTCCAAATTCCGGCATCTTCTGGAGAAGCACATGAAGAAAGAGGACTCCATCCTTGTGCTGGGTTCGTACGCGGTTGTTATCAAACCATTATAAACATTCTTGAAAGTCCAAGATATGAGAATATATTATTTAATCATTAAACCTGCTATTGACAGATATTTCTTCATCACAGATATATTGTGGTCAGTGTATAAACATTGCAGTACATCAAACTCTGACTCTCTACTGAAGTTGTCACAGTTCACTTCAGTTCAGTGAGTGAAGGAGTTTGGCCTTTGTAGTGAAACTTTCACAAATGTCCACTAGATGTCACTGTAGTTTAAATAATCTCAACAGATCCCTCAGCTCTCCATCCTGCTGCTTGTGTCTTGTCTCGTCCCAGCTTCTCTAAAGCTACTAACGCTGTTGATGCATACATGTTTACAGAATAAATAGACTACAGCTTCATATGATATGCAGAGTAAATAATATATCATCAGTGTAATATGGAGAGTGAGTAAGGTGGGGTTTAGCTTGGTTGATTTAGTGTTTAAAGCAATCTAAACTGCACATTACGCTGGTTTGAGGTGAAGTTGTTTCCTCCGAGAAGCTGTAATATTTAGTTATTTAATGGACAGGATGAGTTATGAGGAGCGAAGTGAGCAGCCAGTCGAAGTGTTGCTGCTGTTATACCTCCACAGAAGCATAGGGGGCTGTGCCGATCTATTTATCTTATACAAACCTTGTTTCGCTGTTTGTATGTGCACCTGTGTGTGTATGTGTGTGTGCATGTCTAGGGATTTTTAAAATTTGTGTCAAGGAGTAACAGGGTCTTTCTACTGTGCGTCTCTGTGTGGTGGAGGGTTTGAACTGGAGAGGTGATTGAAGATTGGTGCTCCTTGTGTGTGTAATTGTGTGTGTGTGTGTGTGTGTGTCCATGTTTTGCAAATTATATACGTATGTTAATGTTGCCCCTTTGAGAAACAAACCATGTTTTCTGTACCGCAGCTGTTAGATTAGATTAGAACATTTTGATTACGCGGATCACAAAATGCGATGATTTCTCCCTCCGTGTTGTGTTGGAAGGGAGACAATGAACACACACACTACTTTACTGTTATGCATCACTTACGCACCTGCAGCAGAGGTGTGTGGGCTCTCCGGACTTATCTGGTCTCAGGCTGACATTACACTGCAGCAGGCTTTACCAAGGCAGAACGCCTTCGGTGCTCTGGTTTTAACCTAAAGAAGAGCCATTATGTTGCATGAGAGCACTCATCTCAGAGGGTATCTCTCCCCCCCCCCCCCCCCCCCCCTCTCTCTGCAAAAAAACCCCACAATCACATGTTTCTGTCACCAGCACGTGCTGCTGCCTTCCTCCACAACGCACCAGAGAAAGAGCTATATATAGGCAAGCGAAATGTAAAGATGTGGGAAACCTCACGTGTTTTACAGACAAAAGCACTTAAGCAACATCACGCATGGACACTGTGGCACATAATCCTCAGCCGTCGTCATCATGACAGGTCTGTATATCAGGAGCTGTTGGTTTGTATGAAATGACACAACGGATTACCGGCACGGCTGAGAGAAGGGAAGATGAAGGAAGATTGGAAGGAAAGGGTACCAGGATGAGTTGATGAAGGAAGGAGGTTTAAGCCGCCTCAACATCTCAGATGAAGGTCATTTCCATTACGCTAATTTGTACAGAGAAGGAGAGAGCCGAGGGATGGACCAATGAGGAGAACCGGATTTGATTTTTCAGGCCTTACGTGGTTAGACTTCGTCTTCTGTTTATTCATTCGTTTTTAATACCGACTTGCACCTACTTGTCCTCGTGTGTGTCCCCCTGTCCTCTGGTTCACTTAACCCACAAAGCCTGTTATCTTACCTCTTCCTCTCTCGTGGCCTTCCTCCTTTCCTTCCTACACAGCACTTCATGTCACCCATAGCCACATATGATATGCACAACCTGTTTTCATCGATCAGGTAGGTGTGTGTGAAGTGCAAGCTTGCATGATGGGACATCAGTGCCATCTCTGCAATATCTGTAGATCAATAGGAACGCACCGGGCGATCAGCTGATCCATTAATACCACGCCTGATTGATTACTCCCTGCACCTGTGAATGTCAATGAAATACCTAGGCAGAGTTTGACCAATCAGATGCCCGTAACAAGGCTGAACTGTCCTCCAAGTGCGACTCTGTCTCTCAAATATGTCATTTAACAGTTTATTGACCAGGCCGTGATCACCCCTCCCCCCACTCACAAACCAAAATTCGCCCTCATTTGGTCCCAAAGTTATTGGCAACATTTAACTGTTGATGAGATGCAGAATTTATGGATGAAAAAGCCACTCCCACTCAACTTTAGCAGCCAATTATCGCAAAACAGTGAGAAATGTAAAAACACAAAGAGAAAACTTGTGTCTGTCTTGGTCCACGCATTGCACTGGACATGTTGAAGTGTAAGACATTTGACCCCAAAGAACAATCTAAATGGTGGAAAATGTACTTGGGTGCAGATGGGCGTGGCCTATAGGGATGACTGTGGATAGAACCCAAAGGCGCAAACGTAAAAGTCATTATCACAGTGCCACCATCAGGTTGACTGTTATCCTTTCCCCTGTCCAAGTTTCAATCGTTTTCAAGTCGTTCAGAACTTTTCAGCACGAGATGAGCTTCTATACCATCACAAAAATACAAAAGAATAGACTTTAAATCCATATGTTTACATGGGGATTGATTCCGGAGACCTCAGGATCGCATTGCTTAGCGATAGGCAAGGTGCCGTGTTCCATTTGTAATAACACACAGCCTGTTCATAGGCTGCACCGCCCATGCAGACGCCCACGCAGAGACCCAGAGACATTGGGTCAGTGCTGCTTCTGCTTTGAAATTAGGCAGAAAGTTGCTGCTGCACACTCGACTCCAGTATCTCCTCTCTGGGAGAAATTGCTTGGGTAAAGAGATGAAAAACTACCATCAGTACATTAGACAGTATATCTTCTCACTCATAAACATAAAAATGAAGCTGTAATGGTTTAGGAACAGGCCTATACTGTATATTGCAAGTTATTATATATTACTCCCTCGTGTTTGACAAGGATCACAGAACAGATCAACTGTACCGCCAAGGCTGTGTAACCTACACACTCTAATAATGTGACCTAACCGTGCTCATTACTGACCGGAGCCAGTTCAGGCCTGCAGTGGCCAGTTTCTCAGCAGTGCGTCAAGCAGTCCCTGGTGTGTGTGTGTGTGTGTGTGTGTGTGTGTGTGTGTGTGTGTGTGTGTGTGTGTGTGTGTGTGTGTGTGTGTGTGTGTGTGTGTGTGTGTGTGTGTGTGTGTGTGTGTGTGTGTGTGTGTGTGTGTGTGTGTGTGTGTGTGCGTGTGTGCGTGTGTGTGTGCGCAACTTAACCAAGCATCAGTAATGATCAGAACACACACCGTCCAGTTCCTTCCCCTCATTGGTTTATGAGCTGCCCCGGGCTACTGCCGATGATGTCATCAGCCCTACATCTCCCAGTGGATGGCGTTCACGTCTTGTTCCCCACTGAGTTGGAAGGGTGATGTAATGGCTCGGCAGTGTGCAAGGTTAAGGTGTGTGTGTGTGTGTGTGTGTGTGTGTGTGTGTGTGTGTGTGTGTGTGTGTGTGTGTGTGTGTGTGTGTGTGTGTGTGTGTGTGTGTGTGTGTGTGGTGTGGTGTGGTGTGGTGTGGTGTGGTGTGTGTGTGTGTGTTGGGAGCATTTGGCAGCCTGATCCATGGTGTTCTGTAAATGTTACATGTTACTGCAGTGAGATCAAACACACCCAGAGTGAATTTTACATCCAGTTACATCTGTTGTCGTGTCAACTGCTAATTCTACAATAGAGCCAATTTTACCTCAATTTCCTTGCATAAGGTTATTCAGTGGAATAACAGAAAAGGAAATGTCCCAGAAATGTACTCTGAATATCTCTCTCTCTCTCACACACACACACACACACACACACACAGCCTAAATATGTCAGATTGTTCCACTTTAGGGGTCTTATAATCAACAAGTCGTCTTCTCTGCTAATGTTTGCTTCAGTAATGAAGTTGTTCATAGTGCAACTGTCAACTGTGTGTATTTTAATGATGAAACCAAGGAGCATCTTGATTGTTTTTTTCGTAAAGGCAATTATGCCCATTATCATTTTGACTTGGACTTTCTTACATGCACTGGGACAAAAAGGAGCACAACATGAAATGCATGAAGGGGCTCACTTGGTTTCACCATGGAAATATCAGTTTTGGCGGCACAGAAGTCAGATGCCTGTGCTGCACACGGCGGCCCATAAAGATTCGCCCAGATATCATCCAGTGTGACATGAAATGAATTTGGCATTATCAGTCAGCTCGCAGGAGAGAGCAGCTTTTATAGACGGTGTAAATTTTGTGGTTTTAGTAGACTTTGGCAGGTAGATCTGTATATTTACAGATGCCGGCAGTTGCTCCCCCGTTTAGTTGAAACGTCATCGTTATATCACTTTTAAGGCGCCCTCTGCTCACGAGGGTGATGTAAAGAGCGTTTATAGCCTGAGCGCATGGCGAAGAACCGCCCGTGTGTATGTGTGTGTTCATTCAGCTGTTGTGTCGATATGTATGGCCAAGTGTGTCACTACAGTGACATTAGACGTTTTATAAAGAGCCTCACGTCACTGTTGTCACGCTGGCTGTGCACCTGTAGTCCCCCGCTTCACCCCATCCACCCCCCACCACACCCAGCACCCGTCTCACTATACTTGCTGATTCTTCACACCCCTCCGCAACTTCCTGCCATCACCCGCTGACGCTTCCTCACTTCCTCTACTTCCCGCCGCGCCGCGCCGCGCCGCCTCACCTCCCCCTCCTCCCATGTCGATTGTTGTTTCACATGCAAACCCCATTGTCTGCCTGTTAGGAGTGTGTATCAAAGACTTCCACCTGTGTGCCCGGAGCCAATGAGTCTATATATAGCTGCATCAGAGGTGTTTACAACAGCTACAGGAGCTGCACTATTCTCTGAAGATTCCAGGCTAATATTATGTCCGCTCATACAGAAGGTGGCGTGTGTGTGTGTGTTCTGAACTCGGCTGTCTCATTGTCGGGTTGTCGTTTTTGACCACGAAATGATTGCGTACAGTAGATTTATTCAGTGTCCCCCTCGCATAACTGTATTTTTACAGAGGGTTGAGTCTGTTTGTGTGGCTTGTTGCAATGCATGCTGGGAAGTAGTAACCCATGTGAGTGTGTGTAATCCCCCTGCAAGCGTGTACAGGACTAGGAGGATTTGATGGGGGAGAACGGGGACATAGTTGAAGTCAGGATTTGGGTTGTAGCAGCTCTGAGGTCATCCAAGGTCTCCCAGCCGGAAATGTTCAATCCCAAACTACATTTTTCACATTTTCCCCCTGCTGTCTTTCCTGCCTCCTTTTCACAGTTATTCTCACTTTTCCTTGCTCAACCACTCGTTCGCCTTCCACCCACCCTCCACTTGGTTTCCTTTGCCTCTGACGCCTCACAGGCACGAACACGCACACACAGGTCTGATCAGAAAGCTCGTATCGTCTCCGTAGCTCCCCCGTCACAGCTAACCGGCTCATTCACAGCTGCTTTCATGGTATTAAACAGTGGCCTGGTTCTGCACTGATTGCTCGGTCTCAGGGGTTCTGATGGTCGCGTGTGAGTTACGTTAATCACACCGGCGCAGCCTTGTGCACCTTGCGTGGCGTATAGGCTCATCAGAGGAATGGCCGAAGCGGTTTGGCTGCAGACCGGAGTTTGCTTTACATGTGCCGATACGTCTGCAGCGGCCAGATGGGAGTATGACAGACGAGGTGTGTTGCATGAATGGATAGGTTGAATCAATGGCTGGCTGTGAGTGTGCGTGTGTGTGTGTGAGTGAATGAATGAAAAAGGTAGAGGAGAGGAAAGTTGAGGCGGATGAATGCGTCCCCTCCCCTCGCCTTGGCCTCCTGATTGGCTGTTTTCTCTTTTCAGGGAGCCCTCGCCATGCAGCAATCAGTAAGTCAGAAGGGGCAACCCTCCCTCCCCAACCCCCCCTCCCGTACGTTTTGCTGCTGTAAGGAGTGGTGCTGCTTGTGAATGAGCCTCAGAGCCGCAGAATGTGAATGAAAAATAAGAGAGGGGGGGGAGAGCAGGGGGGGGGGGGGGGGGAGGGCGGTAGGCTGAATGAAATGCAGCAAGCGGGGAAGTGAAATGGAGGAAGGATGCTGAATGAAATTCACAAAGCGGGAGAGAGGGAGGGAGTCATGGTGGTGGGGTATCGCCCCCCACCCCCTCTCCTTCTATCTCAATATGTGTGTGTGCAGGTGTTGGTGTGTGTGTTTGGTATTGTCCTCCCTCATAAGTATGCACATCATGGAGGGTGATGGGGAAGGAGAAATGCCTGGACCAGTGGCTGCTTTGCCTGTGAGCCAGTGGGGATCTCCATGCACACACACACACAGACACACACACACACCTCTCCCTCTGCAAGCCGGTGCTCCGTGCTTTGAATAGTAACCGGGTTACCTGGGCAACCAGGCTATGATGATCGATGGGCTTGGCCGTGATAAACAGAGCACAGACCAAATGTGTGTGTGTGTGTGTGTGTGTTTTTGTGTGTGTGTGTGTGTGTGTGTGTGTGTGTGTGTGTGTTGCAGTGGGAGTTTTTCAGCTCTGGTACAATTAGGCAATATCTTATTATTAAATCCTTTCCGACCTATGATTATATGTCTCTGGGCACACACACACACACACACACACACACACACACACACACACACACACACACACAGGTCCTTTGTAACACTGAATGCCCTTGGACAGAGGGCTTGTGCAGGAGGACAAAGCCACAAACTGGGGGCAGAGCCACAAACCACGTACACTACCTTGACTCATTCACTCAAGGTAATAATACTACGAGCCTCTATTACTCACGCCACACAAAGAGCAAATTACACAGCTAAGCACCTATCTGCCTGCCTGCTTGATTTGATTAAGTGTCTGCATTTACGATTCCTTTGTCTTTCCAATGCTGATGTGCTGAGGATGAGCCAGCGTTTTCTGTAAACATGATGCCGGCTTTGCTTCAGACCCTCGTCCACACGCACACAGTCACATCACGCTGCTGTCTGTGCGTAGACAATATTGTGCTTGGAGATGCGGCGGGATGAGGGTGTGAGTGAGTATAGGGCAGGAGGGGACCTATTCAAGAAAGAGGCAGTTTGTGTAGGCAGGTAGTGTGTGTGAAGTGTGTGTGAGGTAGAGGACAAAGAGGGAGAACGTGGGAGGAGGGTGCAGAGAAACAGGAGGGAGAGCTTTGAGGAACCAGTACAAAGGATTGAACAAGATGTAATAAGTCAAATCGCGGTTATGACATGCAGTGGAAGCACAATATGATTAATTCTAACTTGATTAATTCCAGTTAACTTTACAAAGCACTAAAATGTGTCTTATATGTGGCACAGACTGTGAAGCTGTTTGCACCCACACAGGTGCTTCATTCATACAGTAAACGTCCCGTCAGCGTGGCAATGACACGTTAACAAATTACATGTGGCGATGATGAGACACACACACACACACACACACACACACACACACACTGCAAGTGCTTTCAGGTGTGTGTAGTGTGCGAACCTGCACGCACACCTGGCACATCACGTAGCTCTTAGTAAGTGTGTGTGTGTGGGTGGGCGGGCGGGCGTACGGGCAGGTGCGACGGCTACGTGAAATGTCACAAAAAGCCTGCAAACGACATTGGTTTTCATGTCAAGCACACATACAAAATCGGTGTGTGACGACTTGGGAGCGATAGTGGTGATTGGCATTCACACCGCCTCCTCCGTCGCCACTGCACTTTCCTGCATCCCATTAGGCCACCCTTCCTCCCTCCTCTCCTTCCCTCCTCTCTCTCACCTCTTGTCCTCTCTTCCTCCTTGCCCCCCCCCCCCCGCCCCTCCCAGCAGTGTGCAGGAGGAGAAGCTTCACTGACTGCTGAGAATTCATCTGCAGCACCACAATCCCCTCAGGAGCTGCGGTGTCATCCTATAGACGCTCACAGGGACGATGTGTCCACCTCAGAGGTCGCCCGTCAAAGCGCGTCTGCAGAGTCCTCGTCCTTTTTTCGGTCATTAAAACCATGAGAAGGGCTTGTGTTGTTGGGACAACCGGTGTAACGGTGACGCACAAAATTGACCTTGCACACTTAAATCCGACCATCTGGAAAATCTATATTCTGTAGGCTTCTCAGCTGCTCCTCTTTGTTGGGACCCCACTGTGTTGGGACCCCTGCAGCTCTCACTGCTGACCCGGACTGTTTTCATGGCTGTTATTTAGGCTTAACAGCTAAGATAGTCAAGAATGCAGATGCTATTAAGCTCAACATTATGTATTCCCCAGGCCTCTGATGTGATGCAGCACTTTTCTGTGATAGAGTGATTGGAGCCCATACTTCTTTGTCACAAAAAAGTGTGCACCTGTAGTCCCCGGTTCAAGTATGGGCTTCAAGATTCTGTCAAGAGGGGTGGTCAAAGATTCAACCAAAGGCTTGCCAGAAGCTTGTGGATGGCTACCAAAAGCACCTATTTGAGGTGAAACTGGCCATAGGACATGTTACCTGTCACATTTTCAGTACACCCATAATAACTTCATGAAAGAACCAAACTTTATGAATGTTTTTTGTGACAAAGAAGTATGGGCTCCAATCACTGGCGAGTGAGCGTAGAAATTATTGGAGACTCAAGACTGTTACGACATACATGTTCTTTACAAGTGTATGTAAACTTTTGACCACAACTGTACATACTCTCTTTCACACTCTGTGTTGCACAGCTGATGATCCAAGATTTGCACACACTTGTGACACAGGACCCCTGAGGTGTTGGGATTGAAACCTGTGAGATAGCGAGACACCTACATCCTGCCCCTGGGACCTGGTCAAAAGAAGGGACATTTAAGGCTGATTTAAATGTGACCAAAATGACAAACATTCCTCCAGCAGCTCATGATTCAGTTCAGCTTCCTTCAGCTCAAATCAGATTCCCTTGTATATCTCTACTTTTCCGTGCCAAGTCCCAAACTTATCTCGACTCACCCTGACTGCACCAAACTCCCAGGAGCGCCTTGACAGAGCGCTGCCTCATTGTTGGAGTTTTCTGTACTCACTGCTTCTGCCTGTTGCTGGTCGTTCCATAACTGCGGTTCAAGTAAACTACACAGCAGAAAGTCGTTTGTTCTTTCCAGCCGAGCAGCCTTGGTCTCTGCTTAGCCTCCAGCAGCAGGAAGCAGTGGTCATCCGCACACGGCCATGGCCAACAGTTATAAGCATGGTTGTAAGTGTAAAGCCTATTAGTGTGTGCAGCAGCAGCGCTCAGGGGAGTTTGATATGTTCCAGGCAGTTTGCAGTGGCTTTGCTCGTCAGCGAGGAAGAGCCAGGGGATGTGTTCTGTGTCTCAATGGCGTCATTAGCCCACTATCACATAGCACCAAGCGGGGGGAAAGCCCTGTCAGCGAGGTAATGAGACTGTGCCTGCGTCAGTGATGTCCCCATGAATGTCAGAGCTCGACAGTGACGCACTGGAGCCGCACGACCACTGCGTACGGTATCAATCTCCTTCACCTGCGGATATGTGTGCGTGTGTGTGGGGGGGGCTCAGTCAACAATGAGTGGATGTGGGGCCTTGGATTAGGTAGAAACATGTTCAATATTTTGACCTTCATATCAGCGCCATAACAACGCCTTTGTTGTCCTGAGAGAGAAAGTCAGGAAGTGAAAGTCACACACTGCTTTTCCTCCTTCCCAGCGCCTCAGTAATGCATTATGTTTTCAGTCATCTTCTCCTTTATGACCGTTATCGCGGCTAAACAGATTGTCTTTTTGTTTTGCATACGTGCGAGAGACCAGTCGTGTTTTTAGGAGTGCCAGCCTCTGTAGAATTACGTAATGCTGCAGGCGCAAACTCACAGACCTGCACATCCACCTCAGCCTCATGTCAGCCTTCATGTCTCTCTCCCTCCCTCCCTCCCTCTCTCCCTCCCTCCCTCACAGCCTGGATTTGGATATTTATCCGTGCATGTCCGCAGCCACTCGTTGCCCGATGTTCTGCCTGTTCAGCGCGATGCTGCATTAGCGAGCCCTGCTTTATTCCTTGGCTGTCTCTTTGTCTTTTCTTCCCATGTCTCCATTCTGATTAAGCCTGCACAACGGTGTTAGTTTGGCCAGGTTGTGAATTTCTTATGTAACTCTCTTTACCTCGTCTCCGACACACACACACAGAGACACACACGCTATACCCCCATCTTAGTGACACAAGGAGTCAGACCGTCTATCTACAATTGCGAAAGGCTCCACTCCCCTTTCAAAAAGAAAATCACAAACAAATTGCTCTCTGAATGAGCCTTTTTGTTGTGATTATTAGTGGAATAAAGGGCTGTGTGTAAACGCTGCGCCTGACCCCCTGACACGCACGCCGCTCATTCTGCGGCCAGCAAACATGCAGTTAATGGCCTTGCTTCTTTTCTGCATTGTCTGTATACATCACTGTGTGTGTTAGTGCATGGGTAAACTGGTGGAGGACACAGTGGGAAGTGTGGAAAGACAGTGGATGGAATTGATGAATAGTGGCCAATGGTCGGTGTGGACTTGTAGGAATCCTTTCCTTTTTCTCCTCCTCCTCCATCTCCTCCTCCTCCTCTGCACTGCTTGGATTGCGGCGTAGCGTATACTTGCTGTTGAAGATATGTTACCTGAAGTGCACCTGATTACATGACGATTGAAGAGCTTGAACTCGCCCGCCGTCTAGTTTTGTCACTTTTGGACAGTAGTATTTACAACAAGAAACAATGTGAACACGGTTATCAAAGACGTTATCATAGAGTGAGGATGACCCCTGAGGTCATCTGGTCCCGTTTCCTCAGCTTCTCCTCGTATGATCCGGCACTCCCTGACTCAAAACTTGAACCGCGAAGATTAGCAAGCGGGAGAAATTGGATACAGTACATCATCGGTGCTTGACTCCAGCGACCTCCGCTGAAGATCTATTTACCGTTAAGCGATGGACTGTGGCTGAGGTTTGGATGGAGACTGATGAGAGGAGAGTATTTCCAGTCCCATGTTTGGCTGGAGAATTATCTTGCCCTTCGGTAATTGGATTAACTAACACCATTAGAGCATAAAAAGTGTGTGTGTGTGTGTGTGTGTGTGTGTGTGTGTGTGTTTTCATGGCCTACATTAGCTTGCACAGGGAATCAGAGAGCAGATGGTGTGCCATTGCTTGTAATAGCCTGTTCATGTTAACCTGATAGCCAAGGCCTTGGGTCCCCACCCCCCCACTTACACACACACACACACACACACCAAATGAAAAGACCCTCCAATAAATGTAATACCATAATTTTGTGTACCACAACCCTACAGTGTTTTGGTGAGGTCAGGGAGAGTATTGAGAGACGAATCCAAACGACCAGGGGAGAGTCGGTTTCTCTGCCTGTTGCCATGGCTACCCATCCTCCCAAGACAATATTTATTTTAAACACATTGTTATGCTTTTTTAGGTGTTCTTGTTGGCGCGAACGTGCAAAGTAACACACGAGGCGGCGATGCGCTTTGAGTGTGGAGGGGCGAGCGGTGAGGAGGAAGGAGGAAGGCAGCAGCGACCAAGTGTTGACTCTGAGATTTGCACAAATCCCACTTTTGGGAATCATCCCGGAGCTTGTGTTCCCACTCGGATTAAATCCAACACACACAGATACACAGAACACTCAAACCCATCACACACAAACCCAGATGGGCAGAGTGTGTCGTGTCGTGCCGCATCAGGCCATCAATGCACGTTCATATACGTCCAAGTCGAAGACATTTCCAACGTCTAAAAAACATGACATCGCTCTTAGTTTACACAGACCCAATTCCCACTCGGGTGCCATGCCGTGCATAATGCTGGGATGAAGAACGGCGCTCCTGTCGCTCGGCGCCTCTCACAAAGCAACATTCAGAGATGAAGAGTGCTCGTTTTATGACTATTTGATGAGCGGAGCGTCTGAGAGCTGTTTCCTTATGTCGTGCACTTTAAACTCCTCACATCCACCCCTCCATTTGATACAAGTGAGCGTTCTTTCCCTCGATCTCACGCCATTTTCTCATCTTCATCATGTAAAATTATAAATAATCGGCTGTGGTGCATCTCTCAGTCCCCTCAGTCTTTGACTTGAACAGCTTTTGGACTCTTGTGGCTGATTCTTCCTCTTTCTTTCCTACTTTTGCACATTTTCCTCTAAAAGCCTCGTAGTGACTTGTGACAACTGCTGTCTCTGTCTCACATCTTTCTCCTCCTCCTCCTCCTTTTCGTCTCTCTCATGCACGCTCTTGTGTCCTGGTCTGTTTCTGTACCCTTCTCTGCGTACAGTATGTCTCTTCCTCTTTTTACTTTTTTGGCAGCCGTTCGCAGCTCAGGTTACATAATTATTCATAGCAGAAGAGACAGAGAGAGAGAGAGAGAAAGGTGAAAAGAGACACGTAGATAATGAAGAGAGGATGAGGAGGAGATGTGTTTTCATTCGCCGCAGCAACTATTTATTTGCGAGCTGATTCACTCTTAGGTGTTGGCATGTCGTCCTTTCCTCTCATTCCATAGTCACGAGTTGACATCTGCTCTGCTCCTCCTGCCTGGCCGCCCCTCCTCCTCCTCCTCATCTTGTCTCATCCCTGTCATGATTACACTTTCCCTCGTTGACCCGCGATGATATAACCACTTTTTTTCCCCGGCAGACTTCTTTTTTTTTTTTTTTTTTTTTAAACCTTTACAAGACATTTCAATGCTCCATCTTTTGTGTCTTGGCCTCTGCCTCACACTGCTACCCATTTTCCAAAGATCTTAATCCTGTCCCTAATGTGTTTTTTTTGGAAGCAGTTCAAATGTGAAGGCATCGGGCGAACGAGATTGAGCGGGCAAACCATTTTTTGGGAGTGTTCCAGGAGAACTTGGTGCTCCAGATGTAGGACTTTAAGAGCTTTAACATGAAGGCTGGAGCTCTGTGGGTTTCTAGTCGAGGCCACTTTGAGCCAAACTCGTCAAGATTTTGCTCGTTTTTAATGAAATATTGAAGCGACCGGAGCCCACAGATTTTGATTGATGACCTTAAAGTTTCATCTTGACTTTCTCATGATTGTTATGTCATTGCAATTTTCGCTATGGCAACTGAGCGTCGTTTAAACTCACCTGTCATTTTTGAGGCATTTCACAGTTAGGATTGCAAGTTTTGCAAGGATTGCGAGTGAAAGTTTGTAAATTACATCACATTACGATCATTTGGCAGACGCTTTTATCCAAAGCGACTTACATTACATTACCACCCTTCGCAGAGGGGGGAACAATTGAGGGTTCGGTGCCTTGCTCAGGAGCACCTCGACAGGGACTCGAACCGGCGACCCTGCGGTTCCCAAGCGGAAGCTCTACCCACTGAGCCACTGCCTCCCTAAATGAGTTAAATTTGTTATTTTCTCTCTCTCTCTTCATGGTAATTGTACCCCCGTTGGTCTAACCCTGAGACTGTCTCCTGGGAGTTGTGAGCTTTGTCACAGATCAACCTCCAGGTTAGGAAATGAGGTCTGGTGTCATCAGAGCGTTTCTGTGTGTCACAGCAGCGTGACGTCGCCTCCTCCTCTCTCACACCCAGCCGGGCCGACTGTTTATCTGCGGATCCGACAACAACAGGCTGCCTAGACGAAGTCCTTGGCAGCTCTGTGCACATTGATCTCGAGAACAGTTTTGTGTCGAGGATGCTCATCTGCCAACTCTGGCTTTTGCCTTCATTCAGTGTTTGCACATTTGTTTTGTCCAATTAAGTGTACTTGTGTACTTGTATTTCCCAGTTCCTTAGCACAAGTGCGGACATCTGCCAGCACTAGTTGCATTGTTTTACTCTCTAACATATCTGTATGTGAAATAAAAACGTACTTTCCACATTGACGTCGCAATGACTTAACCTCATCATATGTAGTTAAAGATATGTAGGCTTTCCCGTTCCCTCCTTGTAACACACACGCTTGACAGTGGCCCTCCCAATCATGGCATCCTGCAGTGACATATTATGTTGTTTGTTGTAATCAGTTTGTCTCCCAGTCCTTTTGATCCGCTGCATATCAGGTCATTTTAAGTTAGTTAGAGCTTCCCAGGTTTTGTGTCTGTGTAGCACAGATTGTTGGACGCCAACGCGGTGGCTGCTGCTTTGCTCAGTAAAGCTGAAGTAAAGCCTCATTCTGCTGGTAATGTTAGAAATCCCACTGAAGCGTGTGTGGTTGCTGAGTGAGCCCAGAAGTCATGCAGCCTGATAACAATAAGACCAATAAGAGTTTATAACTGGAAACCAGACTGAATGAAATGTAATTTTTGACTAAGCCAGTCAAGTTTGTTTTGATTTCCCCTCATTTTGTGGCGTTCTGGTGACATCTGACCCCTGGCAGACACAGCTGATCAGCTCTTCTATTTATGTGTGTGTGTGTGTGTCTTTATTTTCATTACATTCAATACATCCGCACTGTTTGGATGTGTGTTTGTGCTGTACTCATGCTGCCATGAATACCTGATCTCAATCTCTGTTGCCTTTTTTTTCTGTATGCACTGTAAGCCGTCCCCCCTTCTGTCCCTGTTCTGTGTGTATATGTCCTACGTGTGTTGTGTGTGTGTGCATGTGTGAATGTTTGAAAGAGAGAGGGAAAGAGGTGGTGGTAGCAGTGGGTTCAGGATCGGTGCCAGGTTCAGCACTTAGGCTGGCAGTGTTTTAGCAAGCGTGTGTGTGTGCGTGCATGCTTGTGTGCGCGTGCTTGTGTGGGGGGGGGGCTGGGGTGTGTGTCAGACTTGGGACCTCTGCTGGCTCTCTCATCAAGTATGCAGTTAGAGTCGGTGCTGCAGTAGAGATGTCTAATGGCGAAGTGGGAGAGAAGGCAGAGCCAGACTCTGATTACGTCATGCCACCACCCACTTCCAGCTCTCTCCTCTTTATGGTTACACTTGCGAATTACAGCTTTTCACACCACTCCATCTCAGCTTGCTTTCTTTCTTTTCGCCGAACCGCACACCCTTAAATCGCTCTTATCCTCATTCAGCGTTGTAGCCAATCGCTTCCTCCCTCTCTCACTCTCTCCCACTAAATTGAAAGTCATTCACACCTCTCTCAATCCCCTGCATCTTGGTACGTGGAGCGAGCAATATGCTCAGAGTCACAACAGCGCCATACACACTGCAGGTACACTCAGAGGATCAGAGACGTCGCTGCAATAACATTTACAACTCCTCTTGCGGTTTCTATTCAGGCGACCATATAAGGAATTCCTCTGTGCTGCGTGATTGACAGTTCACAGTTGGTTTGCCCTGGAAGCATCAGTGAAAGATTATGCGTTTTTTTTCCCCCACTTTTTTTCCCAAATGTGGACATAAGCTGGCAGAGAGGGAATCCACTGGGAGATACCAAACACGATGATCTCTGTCACACACAAGTGAATGCACACACACACACACACACACACACACACACACACACACACATTACACACATTTACATCTCCTTGCTTCCTGTGTGTTAGTAATTGTATTCCAATTACAGAAACAAACTGAATTTTAAAAGTTCTGAAACAGTTTTAAAGTATCAGATAAGTAGCTGGAAGAGTGTGTGTGTGTGTGTGTCTCTCTCTCTCTCTCTCTCCCTCTCTGTCCACGAGAGATAGAGTAGTGATATAGCATGGGCATATTGTGTATAGCAGCAGGTCAGAGCAGAAGATGAAGTATCCATCTTCATCCAGCGGCCGGCCTGACTCACTTTTTCATTAGTGACCTCACTGCTGTTCAGCTGGTGGCTGTGGGCAGAATACAGCAGATCACAACTGCACAAAGACCACGTTGGATCGGGGATTCCTGTTGGAGCCGATAGTGATCAAACAGCCTAGATTACATTTCTATAGATATGCAGATGACAATGTATGGCCACAGAATCCTATTTATTTGTACATGCTTGTTTCTTAAACGCAGAGACAAAGGACATAGTGACTGACACACTAGGGTTAGCTGAAGACGTTTTTTAAACATTAAGCATCTTACCCATGCAGCTGTCACTGATCAGACAGTGACACCTTGACGTTGCAAAAGTACAGACAGGCATTCTCCTCCTCCAGGGATCAATGGGCTCGGGTCAGCTCCCCCGGTGGACCTGATCCACATTGCAACAGAGCATTAACATACAGACACGGGCACCTTAACCTCCACACTCCACCCATGCTGAAAATTAATCAGTCAGGTTTGAGGTCGTGTGTATCAGTGTGGGGTGAGGAGGGGGGAGAGGGGGTGGTGGCTCATATTTTGTGTGTGTGTGATCAAAACGTCAGAATACCTGTGCTGTCTTGGCCACTTCATTCTGTCACAGACGTGGTCCTGGTAGGTGGCTAATTGAAAACCTCCATACTGCTGCTTCTCCTAACTACACAATGATGTTGGTGTATGTGCTAATGTGTTGTCGTGCCCTCATTTAAATCCTAATCTTACATAACTTTTGAAGCAAAACATAGCCATTTTTGGGCATCACCGCACAGGCTCCAGGTTACAGCCAGAGACAAGAGTCCAATCTGTCTGCATGTTGTAGTTACACTATACTGTATATGATTTTCAGTCTCTCTCTCAATTCCCTCTAAACAAGGACGTGCAATTGATAAACATAAACCTGACAGTTCACATATAAAAACTGGTGATGATAAAATAAGAAAATCATGATAAAACAAGAGAAAAATCTAAACTGCTCAAGGGGTTCACATACTTTCAAGCAGCACTGTAAATGTGTGTGTCCTTGGGTTTGGTCACAGAACAGGTGAGGTGGAATCCTCACAGATTGACAGTGCAGAGGAGTGAAATGATGCATGTGAACTTGATTTTACACACACACCCACACACAGATCATATTTTGCTGAATCATGAGCTGATTCTGCTACACAACTGACTGACTGACACTAAAATACTGCCAGCCAACAGAGAACAAATAACCACTCACTCACTCACTCACTCACTCACTCACTCACTCAGTTCTGTAGTGATGCATCTACTAGACTAGTGGGTGTATTGTTTGTGTTTGCAAAAGTACATGGAAATGTCCCCCAACTGTGTGTTCAGTTACTAGGATAGATCAACTAACATCATCGGGCTCCCTGAGGGGCCACCACATGATTTCATCTCTCTCTCTCTCTTGCTCTACCGCGCTTTCTGTTTCTCCCCCTCCCCCTTCAAGTCTCTGTCACCCCAGATGCTCTCATCTTGCCCACTTTGTCTAACAGCTGCCCACCCTTCATGTCAGCGCCTCAGCCATCGTCCTCACTCTGAGGACAAGACAGTGAAATGCAGCCGGGCGGCCTCTACAGCTGCACGTTCTACCTTTACTGTAGCAGAGAATGGAGATAGCCGGGATCCAAATTGTTGCCCGATTTAGGTCATTGTATGATTTTGGCCGGGGATTTGACAAGGCATCAATAGTAACGTAGAGAGGGTAGCGGGTGGCTTGTAGTAACTGTTAATAGGAAAAGATGCCTCTCCTCCTGCTTTGCCACTTACTGAAACCCCAGTTGGTGTTTTGGATCGCAGAAAAGCTTCAGGCACGAGGCCAGAAGAGAGAGGCAGAATCTTATAATCAGATAATACAGTCCTTCCAAAACCTCTCTATCATTCAAACACACACGCACGCGCAGCCGCACCAGCCACGACGTCACTGGCACGCGCTTAATTATTCAACCGCTAATTAACTCGTGTACCAGATTATGTAACAGAGGTTTCTCAGTGAGTGAAGTGAAGGGGGTGAAGAAAGACTTGGAAGTTAAACTTACAGGCGGAATTGTATTCCGCTTTTAGTGCTGATGTAACTCCGCTGGAGCGTCTGAAACAGCTCGAACCCCCTCCCCTGCCACAAAAGAATCTTCTAGATGGTGTCAGGAAGATGGTGTTCGGATCTGCTGGTGCATAAAGACGAGTGTGGTACATTTTGATACCACTTGCATGTTTACTTGGTTGTTTGTGCAGAAGTACAAAATGTCAGGAGGAGACACTGATTCGAGCAGAGAGGATTCAGTGCAAGTGAAAGGATCGCAGCTCCATGGAGACGAGACCGGGTAGTTTTGCCCAATCTTTAACAACCTCGCCGTCTACATCTCTTTGCCTCGTCTCCGCCATACATTTTCTTTCATCTGCTCCTCTCCTCTCCCCTCCCTTGCTCCGCTGGCTTGTCAGCTCTCCGTTCTTTGTTCTCACTCGCTGCCCATTTATTCTTCATTTTCATTTTCTTCCATTGTCTCACTGCGCCACACCGCCTCTCTTCTCTTCATCTCCTCTTCCCCGGCTCGTTTTTCATCTCTTCTGCGTGTCCCTGCTCGATGTTGCCCTCTTATCTCCACCCATTCTCTCTGTAACCACTTACCGTCCTCCATTCCTCAGTCTTCTGCTGCTCTCTCTCATTCCTCTATCTCAATCAAGTCACATTGAGATTTGTGTCTTTTCAGGTAAACCTATGTTTGGACCAGCATGCATCTTTAATGGGAAAGTTTTCAAATGATCAAAAATGGGAGTGGAGGCGTGTAATAATGGGAGCCTTCCATGCAGAATGTCCTCCTAGAGAAGCATGACTCCTACAGGTGGCAATGGGGCATGATAGCGTCACATGTTGTGGAGGTAACATGTTGGTCTGAACCTTTGGTTGGTCTTGGTGGACAGTTGAATGGGTTCTTCCCTCGCATCTGCCCTGCCCCTCAACCTTTCAAGTTCTCCATCCAACACACTTAGGCAAAAACATGAACCTTGGCAGAGGTAACAGAACACATTCATCTACTCTCACATTTAGCATGTGTGTGCAAGATGTGTGTCCCCCGTGGCGATTTATTTGTTGACATTTAAATTGCCACTGAGTTGGGGTTTCACCGTGGCATCAGTTTACGGCGGACTAGCCCAGAGTCAGCGGGAGGTGGTGGGGCGGTCGGGGGGTGGCCATGGATGTGTCGCTAACACACACACACACGGCCCCCCGAGTCTCCATCTGTTGAAGCGTTTGAAGTGATCGGGGATGTGAACGGATGCCCTGCTTGGCTCTGACATCATGGAGTTTCCACTGCCGGGCGTGGCTCTCCCCGGAGATAACCGCTTTGATATTTCATCCCGCTGGCTCGCTCACAGGGGTTCCCCACCCTGCACCCCTCCTGACCATAGATGGACTCTAGAGAGTTGCTGTTTATGTGGATAGAGGACATCTAACAGCTCAACTGTCACATCTCCATCAGTCATGAGTAAATGTTTCAAGTCAACGAATTAAGATTAAGAAGCAGCCGAAACCTCGACTTTGGTCTGGAATTTGTGTTTTAGTCTCAGCCAGGAAAATCCTTATTTTCTTACTTTGCCTATTCGTCAGCGTTTAGTAAACTGATCATATACCAGAAAGAGAGAAAAGGTCATTTATTCCAGTCGGCTACGTCAGCGTTTTCCTTAACTGTGGTGTAATAGGGCGGGAGAAAGCTCCACAGCTTAAGGGTTTGTCCGGTCAGTTGTGCAACTCAATTTGTTGTTCAACTTGTGTTTTGCTCATGAAAGGCGCATGAATGACAGTTAGCGTTCTCGTGATGTTAATTCCGATTTTTTGTCTCTAAAATAAGAACTCGGAGAGGCAAATGTGCTCGTGTAGCGTGAAGACCAAACACATGGGTGACAGATGCTCACCACAATTTGTTTTGGACTACTTGCTATGATTGGTATGACACATTTTAAGACCGGCGCTCACATTTTCCATCTCACACACACACACAAACACAGTAGCAAGCAGAATGAGGTGACATGACACCTCTAATTTTAGGCCCCCTCTCCGATTAATGCAGTCAGGATGCACTCTGGCTGTTTGGAAGATTTGCTAGTTTCCAGCTTGAGGAAAACAAAAAACTGGCACCAGACTGGCCTGGACTGGCCTGCTATCCTGAGCGGACCCTCTCACATAAACACACACAGGGGATACCCCCCTTACACCCATGCACCTCATATATCTATTTCCATGGCAGGGTGTGTGTGTGTGTGTGTGTGTGCGTGTGTGTGTGTGTGTGTGTGTGTGTGTGTGTGTGTGTGTGTGTGTGTGTGTGTGTGTGTAAAGGTCAGGAGTTGGGGAAGGCACCAGCTGATTTGTCTCACCAACAAAATGGGAGTGGTGTCCTTGACGACAGCCTGGCAACTATAATTGTCGTGACAACCCCTAGGAATGAGTAGTCATATGATAGCCTTTCCTCAGAGCCGAGCACATGGAAAGAAGAAACAGACAGGATTGCACACACACACAAACACACACACACACACACACACACACACACACACACACTCACTCACTCACTCACTCACTCACTCACTCACTCACTCACTCACTCACTCACTCACAGAGCTGTGTCAGCGGTGAGAGCCCTGTGGAAACGATGTCTGGCTTGCATTGGGACATAATGTGTGTGTGTGTGTGTTGGGGGGGTCGCAGTGTGGTGGAGATGTCACCCACCCTGCAGAGCACCAAACCTGGGCATGGAGAGAGGCCACAGACCCTCATCATTCTGTCCATAAACTCAACACTGGAAATATTTGCTCTTTCACTTCCCTAATGAGTGATATCACTGTGTTTTACTGTGGGAAGGTGGAGTTAAATGTCACTCATTCTCTCTCTCCTCACAAAATGTTTTCCAAAGGAGTGGCTCCTTTTTGGCACGTTTGAAGAGTGAGTCGTGTTATCTGAGATGACCTGCAGCGCCCGTAATGATCGGTGCCCTCCCTCGTGTGTGGACGCATTTAAACCATTTTATATGTCACAAACAATGCTGACATACTTTTTCCTCCCATTCAAAGCCGCCGCCACTGGTAGAGCCACCAGGGGACGGATCCAGTCTCTCCCTCTGTATTTGCACGAGCGGGCATTCTTAGCTTTTCCTTTCCTCTCTATCCTGTCCTCTCTGCTTGCATCTCTGTGTCGCCTCTCCATATAACTCCTTGTGTGAAAGCGTGTGATTTCAGCATACAAATTTATGTTGTGGATAGGTTGTTACTTGAATTAAACACACACACGTTACAAACAGCATTGAGCGCGTGAGGCTGCCAACTAAATCGGTCTTGTACATGCACACGTGGGCAGAGCCACTGCAAGTTGGTAATTAGTAGCAGCAGCGAGGTGATAACAAGCGCCATACACATGTTTGCAACAGAGGTGTCAATGCTAACATGCTGCAGGAGTCATGGTGACAGCCCCACCTCTCACACTCTCTTCCTCAGCAGGCATCCAACCTTAAAATACGTGTGTGTTTGTGCATGTATGCATTTACGGCGCACACACAGAGCAAATTGAAATGACTTTTTCAGAGTAAGCTCCATTTTTACTGGAACATGATCTTCTTTATGAAGATATTGTATCTTTCTCCTCCAAATCTTCCTCCTGCTCTCTTACCGCGTGTGTGTGGGTGCATGCGTGCGTGTGTGTGTGTTTTTCATGTCAGCCTCCCTCCTCGCCTCCCACTCCGCCTCCATCTACACAATCTATGAGTCATCTGAACCACAGGGTAAGATGCTGCATTCGGTAGATCATTTTCATTTCTTCTTTCAACCCCCTCCCCACCCCCACACCCCCAAGTTGTAATATGCGAAGAATTTTCTTGTGCCGTGGTGTCACTTAAGAACACACTGAAGAACAAACCCTCTGGACTCTTTACAGAAGCCCCATGTGTTCTGCCGGGGTGAGAGGTTTCCATCTCTCTCCATCTCTCTGCTCATGTCTCAACAAAGGATCTGTAGCCAGACTGATCGAATGGAGACCCCCCCTGTGTGTCTCTGCGTGTGTGTGTATATGTGAGAGAAAGAGAGGAGGGCTTGTGTGCACTTGTCTCTGTCTCATTAATCACAAGAGGTGGTCCCATTGATTGCAGTATTTGTTTTCATGAGCCATTGGCTTTTGAATTGCATGTTGCAGCCATATTGATCACAGCGTGTTTTATACACACCAGAATGTTACCTTCAAATATATTCTCAATCTTTTCCTCTCTCTGTGGCCTTTTGTTCCTCTCCGGCAATTTTTCCAGTCGGTCCTCTGGCTCACCATTCCCTTCCTCTTCCCCCCAGGTTGTGGGAACAGCGGCATGAGCGGCGAGATGTACGCCGCCGGCTACCGCTCCATCACCAACATAGACTACTCCTCAGTGTGCATTGGCGCCATGAGTGCCAGGCACGGAGACTGCCCTGGTATGACCTGGCACCAGATGGACATGCGCCAGCTTGCTTTCCCCGACGGGTCCTTCGATGTCGTCCTGGAAAAGGCCACGCTGGACTCCATGCTGGTGGAAGAAAAATGCCCTTGGACAGTGTCCCCACAGACGGCCGGTATAATTCACAGAGCACTGAAAGAGGTAAGGTAAAGCGCCGAGCTGTCCGACTTACTGTACCAGCCTCTTTCCCAATACGTACACACCACTTTCATTGCTTCATCGGCACTCCAAGTGGGGAAATGCATACAAAGGCGCCACACTCCTCTTATGAGGCAATAGATCATTCACATTAATCGTAGATGTCAACATGTTGGGCGTGTGGTGTAAACTCGGGCTCCGTTCATCTCAGTATTACACCAGAAGCTTAGGATTTTGTTGCATAAGCGTTTATCTATTTTGTCAGGCTTTGGTGGAGGCGTTGTTTAACTCCACGGAGGCCGCCTGCCTCCACAACAAACACCGAGGGAAATCCAGCAATTAAAACGTTTGTTTCCTCTGACCGCCGCCAACGAAACAAACCCATTTTCATTTCAGCACTTGACGAGCCGCGCAAAGCCTCTTTCATGGTTAAATGGCGCTGCTGGGAGAGGAGTTCATCTGTAAATGACTCGTTTCTGAAGGTGACATCTTGTAATAGTGGCACTCTACATTTACACCCCATCTGTACAGCCCCAGCGTTTGACTTACACAGCGTCAAGTGCCCTTCAGCTGCTGACTGCAGCACCAGCCAACACTGTGTCAGTGTGACAATGACAGCATTTTGGCCATCAGCCATGCTCGACCTTGACACTCCAAGACAAGAGAGCACTGCTTTTAACTCAAGTCGGTGATTCAGGCGTTCTGAATGGAGGGAAATTACACTCCAGCAATATGAATCAGCTCAGCTTTGAAGTATGCAGTTACACACCAGATTTGAGCTTTTTTGTTTTCATAGCTGGCCATTTTGAGTGTATACACAATTGGACAACACTGAAACAACTCAGACATTCAACCAGGGACAGGCGCAACTGAAGTTAACTAAGGTGCAGAATGCGGAATGTTAGATCAGCTAAGTTTCTAGGACGGCACACACACTCATACACCAAATATAAACAAAGTATCCCGGGTGTTCTCCTCTACCAGAAGGCAGTATTAGAGGATCAGTGAGTGTATTATCTCTCTACATCTCTTGAAGGGAGGCTTAAGGCCTGTTTCAAAGCGATTACCGCTCATCACCTGCTTCCCTTCACACCACCTTGGCTTCGCACTCCTGCCTGTCACACCATTTTCCCCCCTCGTTTCCATGTTCACTTGTCTCCCAGACTCCACACTCGGAGTTGTGTTAAGTATTAACACGTGGCTGTGTTATGTTAAGCATCACTTTCTGTGCAAACACTGTGATCATCATCTCTTCTGCGCTCGTGTATTTTTTGCTTCTTCAATGTTGTTTGGATGGTTACAGCAGTCACGATTCAAATGTGTGAGTGTGTGTGTGTTTTGCAGGGATGTGGGAGGTGGGATCAGAGCCGACTTTGATTTCTTAAAAAGTCTTACAAAAGAGGGAATAGACAGAAGGACATAAAGAGGAAGACGAAGCAGCGGTAGGACCTGAGTGAGGAGAGAGCGATGAAGAGAGCAATCTCACTTTGCTTGTTAAATTCATGCGGGAACGAAGGAAAGGAGAGAGAGAGAGAGAGAGAGAGAGAGAGAGAGAGGGAGAGGGAGAGGGAGAGAGAGAGAGAGAGAGAGAGAGAGAGAGAGAGGAAATGGGGGAACATGACAGCACAAAAGCTGCCGATAGAGAGGGAGGGGAGGAAAAGGAGGAGGAGCAGGGGAAAGAGAGAATGAGTGGGAGACCGAAAATGAGACTGACAGAAAGCTAATGAGCAGTGCACCAGTGTGAGACCAAAGGTAGCAAAGGATGGCGAGGAGGAGAAAGGGAGGGGAGGGAAAGAGAGCAGCGCGCTTTAATCTGGAATCTGTGAGAATGTTTGCTAACAGAAGCAATAAGAATCCTGAGGAACAAGCGGCGCCAACGCTGTCAGAGAGGAGAGGGAACCTGCGATGAAACCTAAACATGAACATATATAAAGAGAATGTTTTACTCACGTACTGTATATGTTTGTCTGTGGGTCGAAGTTTTTCTTCTCTGGCAAATCGAGAATCGGCACCAAGCAAAACAGATCGAAAGCATCGGTAAATGCTGCAAAATCAAGCATGGCTGAGAAATAAACATTATCACACACTTGTTACCGGCTTCTGTAGAGCACACACACACACACACACACACACGTATAGAACTGTGGTGCGATATGTGTAGCAGCAACAACAACAGTTTTATTTTCGTCGCATGAAAACAGACACACACACACACACACACACACACATATTATCACACAGCAGAGGCCGTGGTGCACTGAGGTGTGAAATTTATTTCACAGCCTGACACGCTCTGTTAATCACTCACCGTTGCCATGGCGACCTTTTCAGTGGATATCGTCTCAGACTAACACTTTTAATTGCTAACCTTTAGTCTTGTTTAAATGGGTAAAGACGGTTTCTTGGAGTGGCTTTGAAGAGGTAAGGGCTAGTTTTTAGTTGACTTAAGTTAAAGCAAATCGTATTATGTCATCGGGGTTTGATGTGAGATGTTGCTGAGTCAGCAAAAGAGCAGCATTCTTGGAGGTGGCAGGGATTCAGTTTCTTTGCCCAAAGGCACTTAGGCAGTGATTCTTAGCAGTCATTTGCCATGAACATCTGAAAATAAATATGAAAGTACCATGAAGAATTAGACCCAAATATGTTCCAAAATCATTATTTTTTACATTGTAATAGTAGTTTGACTAGTGGCCTGTGAACTTTCCAGCTTAAATTGAATGTTCATTCATTAATGGACATTTACATTTATGCTCAACCCACTTGTCAAACTGTAACAGTGGTGTAAATTTGACTCATTCATCCTTTTTACATTACATTTCCTCTTTTCTGGGTTTGGGTAATGGCGACGGCATGCTAAGCAAAGTGGCCCTCAAGTCCCACGTTTACCAGCGATCCTGGATGCTCCCAAGATGCTCTGGGACTAGAGGAGATACTGTAAGGCTGAGGAGGAAACTTATTTCAGCCACTTGTATCCTCGATCCCATTCTTTTGCTACAACCCACAGCTTGATCAAGCCAACATAACTACTGTACATTGTTTGCAAAAGGCAGAGATGCAATCTGAAGGTCACATGACTCGATCAAAAATGATATTTAAAAGTGCAGCAGCAAGTCATTGAAAATCATCATTATAATATATCTGCTGAATGGTGAAAACCTCTCCCCCCCCCCCCCCTCTCTCTCTCTACTCCCCTACCTCCTTCATTACCGTCTCTGTTTTTCCACATTTTCCTAGTTCTCATTAACAGAAGGAGAGCGTGGCTGAGTGAGTGAGCGAGGGAGGGAGGAGGTTTACAGGGAAATGCGGCGATGTTTCTGCCAGGAAATGTTATGAAAAAGGCTCTCGAGTGGACGTAATGATGCATTGACGGTGAAAAGGTTAAACGAAAAGGTTACTTAATGCTGTGTTGACCAGCACAATCTGCTCCTCTCACTCCACTCTGACCACCTTCCCGTCTCCTTCTCGGTAACATTTCACAAACTGTTGGTTGGTTACCAAAATACCCAAAATAAATATGCCTGGATAAAGAATTGCCACTTTTCAGACTTGCATGATATGCTCTCCTCCTCCTCCTCCTCCTCCTCCTCCTCCTCAGCTCTTATTTTAAGTTGTACTGAGTGGACTGACCATATAAAACATAACCTGTCTTTGTTGTTGTTGAGGTATTTACACCAAGGACTGAAAAACAACTCAGGGAGACATTTGGTGATTAGTTTTGCTCCTTTATACATCAACAGTTCATTATTCTGATGTACACTCACTGATGTCACTTCAGTAGATATTACACCTATACATTCTGTCACCCTAGTGTATGTGAATAGGTTGGACCTTCCAATGCAATGTGTCCTTATATAATAGTGCTACTAACTATGGTGCACTGATCATTTCCATTTCACTTCCGTTTTGCACAAAGACTCTCTGCACTATTTACATATTTATTAATTTATAATTATAGTTAGTATATATAGTATATATAGTGTATATAGTTTATTCTGTATATTGTATTCTCTATCTATCTATCTATCTATCTATCTATCTATCTATCTATCTATCTATCTATCTATCTATCTATCTATCTATCTATCTATCTATCTATCTATCTATCTATCTATCTATCTATGAGCTCGACTGTTCCAACGACTCTGTTACCACCCAGACACCCATCATGTTTAAGTAGCTTGCGTCATGACATCGTGTTTGAGGTGAGAGAGAGAGAGAGGGAGAAAAGAAGGAAGGGAGAGGGAGAGAGAGAGATTCATTGACATTGATTGGTTGTTCCTGGCTGCTGCTGTGGAGAGTTCTCCCATGCTCCATTACTGGGAAGCTCGGACGCCTGCCAGGAAGACGGACCCAGGGGAACATTCATATTAGGACACACACACACTAACTGTTGTGCACTTGCCTTTTAATCTCCTGTACATACACAAGCATATTTGTGTATATAGCCCACTTCCAATTTCTCATTTTGTGAAACGCATTTTGTATTGCCTCTGCATCCGCAATAACAGCAAGCATCTCTGTGTGTACAGTGTGTGTGCACCTCTATCTGTCTGTCTGTATTTGTGTTTCTCTCCTGATGTGTTCATTGCTATGTAAACCTTTTGTGTCAGGATAAAGTGGATTACACTAATCCACTTCTCCCCCTTTATGTACTTGTGAAGAGTCAAGCTTACTAACAATGTGGAAATCAGCTACAATCTGTGGGGTCCCACTTAATTTGGAATTTTCTGCTATTTAATATAATTCTGATCATAGATTTGGCTCAATCTTGACTCCATTGTAAGCCAAATTGAGATGAAGTGTTAAGGCTAACGCTACATTAGCAAACTGGTTATCATTCATTTACAACAGATGCTGGTGCCTGATGCTTTCTTCCAAACTCAACATCAACCATGGACTGACTGTCAGTTTAACAGGAAGGTTGACTTCAGAGAGGGATTCACCTTTTCAACAAACCTTAAGTCCCACACATTCCATATTATCTTGCTATTTGGCTATTAAAACAAGGTACTGAACACGCTAGTAGCTACAGTAGCTAGTGTACTAGCTAGCAACTGGCCTGGGCAGTGAAGCTAATGATGCCTGAGTGTGTTGAAGCTAAGGCAAAATATGTTCAGGCAGTGGGTGTCTATGTCTGAGATTTTGTAAACACAGGTGGGCACTGTTGCATTTTGGGTTCGCTGGTTGCAAAGTTAAGGGCTCCTAGCGCCGACTTGCACTGTCCATGTAATGTGGGCGTAGTTAAAAAAATGACAAAGCGCCACAGCTTCAGTTGTAATCTCGCAGCGTAGCCATGCTGTGCGGCCATCTTATTTTTTAGAAGCGGAGGTGCAATTTAATGCCAAAGTGGAAGCCATCTGATCTGTTTAACCACATCAAACCCGTCGGTGAGCAGGCAGGTTTACTCTGTGACACCGATTTACAAAACAGCCACAGGAAGAACAAATTGCTTTTTGCTGCATGAAATTGCCAATCCACTGGCATTTCAACTTTTGGTGGCCAGACACCAGCGTGAAAACAGGGCCCTCCGTCCGTGTGTGTGTGTGTGTGTGTGTGTGTGTGTGTGTGTGTGTGTGTTTTGTTGCTCTATCAATACAAGAAGGAACTGCAGAATCTCAATCTTCACGTGAAACCCATTTTATTTGCTTGTGTGTGTGTGTTGCCTGCAAACCATGAGAGGCCTAACAGCCCATATTTGAGTATTATTTTCTCATGCATGCATATAAATGCTGGGATGTGACTGTGTGTATGAATATCTCAGTGTGTTTCCAGTTCCAGATTCATGTATGTGTGTCGACGCATGCTTGTTAATGCTGCCTGATTGTGTTTGCATGCTCGGGTGTGTGCACAACCGTAAACTCATTTGCATGTGTGCTCATGTCACTGTATTGCCACTTGTGTGCTTTCTTTTGTGTATACATGTGTGTGAATACGTCCTGTATAATTTTGTGCAGTGTGTGTGTGTGTGTGACAGAGAGAGAGAGCGAGAGGGAGGAAGGGAGGGAGAGAGAGAGAGAAAGGAAGTGAGGGCACTGCTGGCCCGATGACTCCTCTCCTTACGGGCTCCAGAAGAAGGAAAGTAGAGCAGTGGAGCACACGTGAGGGAACACGAACGTGGGTGATTGGAATTCTGGTTCTGTGTGTGTGCGCGCATGCATGTAAGTGTGTTGATTATAGTGTGGTTCCAAGGCGGGTTTATGAGCGTCTTTTTTAATTTACCTTAGCATCTGTTTACACAGTGCCTCTCTATGTGTGCGGATTTACACGCGTATGCAATTACATGCATAACCACGTGTTTATGTTTGTGTGTGTGTGTGGACATGCAGATATGTACTGTATATGTGGGTATGAACTGTATATGTGTGTGTGTGTGGAGTTTGACTGCTGAGCTGATGCTCCCCAGCTCTCTAGAGATTTTCACACAGCTCCAACATGATTCTCTGCACGTGCTCTCTCTCTCTCTCTCTCTCTCTCACTCACTCACTCACTCACTCACTCACTCACTCACTCACTCACACTCACATACGTTTGCACTCACTACCCACTTACCCTGGCAGATGGTCTGCTACACATCTCACATAATAAACCTCAAAAGCAACACAAACATTATGCAGTTATCTTTCTATAGCTGGCCTTTATCATAGATATTTTATTTTTGAAAGTTTGTGCGTGCGTGCGCGCGCGTGCGTGCGTGCGGCCGCCGCTTTTTTGTTAGCCCTGTCTAACTCTCTACCACTCTCTTTTAAATCTCAATTTCATTCCTCTGCAACCCCTGACCCCACTCACTGGATACCATTTGTAATCCAGCATTAGGGTTTGTCCCACGAATAGGGAAGCCCTGAGGACAGACACAACCCTTCTGTCCCTTTCAACACACACACGCACACACACTTCATCCCCACCGCTTGCTGTCTCACGCTGACTCTCACTGTATCACTCACTCTCACACACACACACACACACACACACACACACACACACACACACACATACACACACACACACAGACTGTTTCAAGTTAACAAGACCACTCAGATACGACATGTCCAGTGATGTACTGACATGTCTGTTATATGAGTCGGTGCTAAAATTCAGAAGTCTGACTATGAGTTAAGTGTACATTCTAATACACACTGTTACCCTCTTCAACACACACACACACACACACACACACACACACACACACACACACACACACACACACACACTTACACTCACACTCACACTCACACTCAATCCATTGAATCTCTGCTGTCATCTGTGAATTGCAGTATTACACAAATTACACACAGAGTTGTATCTCTGTATGGAGATGAGAATCTTGCCCTTTAATTTCTTTGTGTGTGTGTGTGTGTGTGTCTGTGTGTGTGTGTGTTGAAGAGGGCCTGAAAAATCTTTGTGAGGGATGAACTATTCCAGAAAATATGAAATAAGAGAAGATATTTTATTTGATCAGATCACATGCAATTCACACTGTTATCACACGTGATTAGAAAATTTTCACTGAATTTCCATGGTGATTATGCATACCACACACACACACACACACACACAGACACAGACACAGACTTAAACTTTGTTTGCCAGACAGACTAACTATCTCTTTCAAACAGAAAGTTTTCTTTGGTAAACAGTGAAAACAACCCACTGTATGTCGGTCTACTCCACTGCAAGGGTCAAGCCCAAATCCGGCAAACGTGAGATGTGCATGTGTGACCAAATGCGCGAGCACATACGCACACACATGCACAACGCGCACAGAACATCCTGGCCAGCTCACTGTTGCCTAGACGACCAAAATCGACTACAGAGCACTGTTCCTATGGAAACAACAGATGCCTAAAGGGGGATGATCATTAATTGGAATAAGAGCATAAGGGAGAGAGGGATGAGGAAGACAGGGGAGACAGGGGAGACAGGGGATAGGAAAAGAGAGGAGGGTGGGAGAGAGAGAGAGAGAGAGAGCAGGAAAATAAGGGAGAAAGGGTGTAGCTCATCAAAGGTGTGGTCAGAGGAGCTGAGAGGAAAAACATGCACTTGGAAGTGAAGACCTCATGTCATTTTGTTTGCTTTTGGACAGCGATTTCTGTTGTTTTAGCTGTGATCTTAAGTCGGACAGTTTCCATCCCCTTATTACAGATAACATTTATACAGTGCATACATACACACTGACATATACATGTATTTATCTAATCTCTTATCCACCATTATGAAATTGAATTAGGTTGTTAGATGCAGTCTGGTCGTCCGCTGTGCTTGTAGCTTTGTACGGTAGGTAGCAGATGCAGGACAGCAAGTAAACTGACGGGACTGTGTCAGGTGGTAGATTCTATAGGCTGATGGATGAAAGAACGTCTTGTCTTTGGTTTTCTTGGCCTATGTTGTAGGTATATATTTTATCAATGAAATGCCTCTTACATAGGATGTTATTTCTCTCTCTCTCTCTCTCTCTCTCTCTCTCTCTCTCTCTCTCTCCCTCTCTCTCTCTCTCGTTCACGTTCCTCTCTGTTCTTGGATCACAGTGTGTTAGAGAATCCAGGAGAATCGCTACAGATGCTGTACCCTCATTAAGAACGCCGGACTGAACCGTTTTCTCTCCATAGCTGTTTCTTCTTGGTGAAAACTCTGCTTTCAGCCTTATGGCTGAGGAGCATTCATTATGTTTCACGCCCCTTCAGAATCTGCATGTGTTTTGCCGCATGTTTGTCGTATCGGCTGTCGAGCTGTTATTCTGCCGTATACGTAGCACAATGCATAATAGAGAAAGCATTCTGATGAAGTGTGAATCAGCCAAGAGAGAAAACTCATCCAGCACGAATAAAACATTGCTGACAGACCGAGGTCAACGCCAGACGTGGAGTTTGTCCTGTGTATGACGTGTGTACACTGGAAAAGTGCAGAGCAGCGTGCGTGCTCTCCCATCATCACATGCATTTGCAGGTCAGTGTGTGGATGCATATTGTATGTGTAGGTGCACAAGCAGGACAGAAAGCAGCTGATCCGCCCACCCTACAGCAAATCAATTTAGCCTCCGGTCGGGGTCACTTTCTCTCCTCTTTTCTCTTTGTTCTCTCTCTCTCTTCCTCTAGTGGCCAAGCATTTCCCTGTCCTTTGAATGCAGCTGTGGGCCGATGGCCGCCAGCACTCCACTCACGCAGCAAACATATCAAAGACTCTTCAGGAATACAATTTGGATTAGTTTTTTTCTTACTTCGACATTATGCAGGTTGCATCCCAAGTGACTAAATTGACCTCCTCACTTTCGAGCTAATGAACATAACAAACAGCTCAGGTAACAGATTTTTGCTGCCTAAAGGAGTAAATGGGGGAGGGATGGGAGGGGAGAGGAGAGGAGAGGAGAGGAGAGGGCACCATTTGGGACTCCTGAGGATTGACCCTGTTGCCAGTAATAGACACATTTCCTGAAGCCACAAAAACATCAAGCAGCTCATCAGTTGTCGGCCAAGTGGACCCTTTGGCTCTGGTGTGTGATTATTATTATTCTCATCAGATTACTTTTATCAGCACTCACCCAAGCATTGCATATTGTTAGTGGTAGTAGTTTCCATATGCCAATCTGTCGTTCTCAGTTCTGTTACCTTTTGTGGAGGTTGAGCTAATCCTCCTCCCAGGTTCACAGATTCTGATCATTATTATTATTATTATTTCATGGAATTTCATGGACATTTAAGCTTTATTTGCAATTTAGCGGTTAACCTGCTGTAGTATAAACAAATGTCTGCTGGTGCTGGTGATGATTAATGCCATGTCCTTTTTAAAATGAATATTATGTTTTTAGATATTAGCATTGAATGTCCACTTCTGGATTTATTACATTATGTGTAAGGCGTTTGGTGAGATGATCAAAAAGGCCGACCTGTAAGGTTGATTTTACTACTCTACTTATGAGTATGCAGCTCAACAGATTGCCGCCCGAATATTGCACAACCTAAAGCCTTGCACAAGATAATCATAAATCAGTGCACGCCTCTATAGGAGCCAATAGGGGACTGCTATTCTTCCAGATGGTTCTATAAATATAGCAGTAACTCAGACAAATATCGCACACAATTTTCACCTTTGCCTGTGTGGGACAGGAAGGAATTAGTGTTGGTATATGGTGTGTTACCTAAGTGTGAATACCTGAACTCTGATCACCTTATACATTATCTGCTCTGCGATTGATGACATAACTCATTTGTCAGTCTTAAGGTTGAACTACTTCATTCATTCATTTCTCAAAGATTTTCTATTTATTTGAATGAAAGAAAAATGGAATGACCTGATATTAAAGGTGAGAATACGAGATGAGCGCAGCATCAGATACAGATATGGTTAGACGACTGATCGAGTGATTTGAATATAATTTTGACTATTTTGGTTACTGATGGAAGAATTTAAAAGTGTAAACTTGTACATATCCAGAACATTTGATTTGAACACTGCTTCTCCAATGTGAGCGTTTGCTGCATTCCCCTGTTTTATATCTTTGTAAATTGAAAACCTTTGGAAGTCTGAGGACATTTCATTGATTTATGGGAACAAGATGAAAACAATACTCTGAGTAACTGATTCATTTGAGAGAGATTTGATAATAAAAAAGGTAATTGTTGACAAGTTAAATATTACAGACGGACAAACAGCTCTTTAGACTCTCCAAGCATCATTTCCAGGCCAGTCCTGTTGCTCCGTGTGAGGTCCTTTGTGCACATTTTGAGTGCATGTGGACACTCAAGCAGTTTTTCTGCTCAGCATTCAAAGTTTATTCCCCATCACGGATCGCTCTGTGTTTCCACTCTGTTTCCCAGTGTAATCAGCCTCTCTCCGCGCTTCGCTCATCCCCAGGTGTCTCTCTGTATATCTACTCATTTTCATCTCATTTCGTCAAGATAAATCAATCGTGTCCTCCGCTCCTCTAGCCCCCCCACCCCCACCCCCACCACCACACCCACCCACCCTCCTTTGTTGCCTTTCCAGGTCAAGCATGCTGCCAGATGTGCAGTGCTGAACAGCTGGCCTCTCAACACGCTTACAAATACATGTATGTGCATGCATAAAACTATCATGCTTAAGGACACACAAGCACAGTGTGTATAGCTCAAGTGTAAAGCTATACACACTCGCAGGCATGACATTGATAGGATGTTGCCTGTGTCATAGCTCCAAATGTGTGTCCAGAGAACTTCTCTTTACAGTTTCTTTGAGTCAGGAAGCGCCGCAGCACGCTACACTGCCTCCTGACAGCCTCCAGATGATTATACATTTATTTAACTGACACGCTGTGACAGTGACTTATGCTTCTGCAACACAATGGCTGCCAGCAGCTGTCAGGAGGCTTTTGGAGTCTAAAGTACACACACACACACATAGTATTGTACTGTCGGTAAAAAATGTCATTATGGTCGCTTTACTCAAACAGAGTGACGGCATGATTAAGACGACTCAGGTCCACCAAAAATACATTTCCTCAAACTGTATTTGCCGCTAGATGTACCTGTGTATTAACAGTAACACTTTGGTTTAAATTACTGTATTTTAAAGCTTCATTGACCTCTAAAGGTTACGTTATGTTCACATCGTCTCCTCTTACAGATGGCTGGCTCTGATTTTGCACCTCATAACTGCAACTTCATGACCTTATCACAACTTTTCTTTTTCTTAAAAGCGTCTTGTCTGGGTGAATTTAAGACATCAGGGCTTAATCTATTAAGCACATACAGATCGACTGGAAGACAAAATATGTAAAATCAGCCACAGGGACATGCAGGAGATACATTTTTTTTATTCCTCTGGGCTTTATTAATAACATTTTATGAGCTTTTCTGGACCATAGTCAAAGCTGAATCAGAACTTTACGAGTAGTCCTGAGAACAAACACACAGACGTTTTGGATGAAAACAATCTTAAGGTATTCATTTCCTATCTGTCAACTTTGTTTGTTCTTCAAACTGTTTGTTGATAAGTGTATGAGACTGATTAACTGCACGTGTGTGTGCTCGTGCGGGCATCCGTCTGTCCCTGCCAGTTGCTGCTCAAGTTGTCTGCGGCCGCCTGTAGTACACAAAGCTCGTGGCGAGGCTCTCTAACTGACAGCAGCGAAGAAGAATAACTAACCCAGCAGGCTGCCGTCCAACTTCAACCAGACGAAGATTAAAAGCCCTGGATGAGGATGAAGATGAGGGGATGTGAGACTTTACAGGAAATCACACCCAGGCTGAAGGCTGGTTGATCTATCATTTCTGAGAAACACATTTTTATAAGGGGAGGTTTTGAGTTTGGTCTCAGCCTTGGGTTTACCTGGAAGCAGGCAGTGTAGCGTCATTGTTTTCTCTATCTTACTCATTTTATTTGTTATTGCGTGTGTGTCACAAGGTGATTTATACAAGTGCAGTAAACTGACACTCTATCCACTCAACCAAACACATCCAACCACACACACACACGCACGCACGCACGCACGCACGCACGCACGCACGCACGCACGCACGCACGCACGCACGCACGCACGCACGCACGCACGCACACACACTTCTGCAACCTTGACAACACACTTAACCTTTACACCAACCTGAGGCCAAAACTTTGTTTTACCTTGCTGCAGTTTCCTCCCACAGTCCAAACACACACTCACCTTAAAAACATCAGGGAGTTAAAAAATCTCCTCATTCTGTGCATCTGAATTTAAAACTGGCTCTTGTTGATGTACAAAACACACACACACACACACACACACACACACATATTGCAGCCTGCTCCTTGTTTGTTTGTCCGCGCCGGCCGTTTGCCATCTCAGAGGTTACGTAATGTTTTCTGAACACGGCCGTACAAGAGATGACATCAACTTCTATGTGCCTGCACTCACCCTAAATCCCCCCATAACTGTTGACCATGGTCTTCATCAAGCTGGTCCTGTTCAGAAGATTTGCTTTCTTATCCAGTGACTCAGATCTTGTCGTGTTAATGCTAAAATAGTAAATGAGAAGTAAGTTTGCATCAAATTTGCGTCCTTATCACCCTCTTTCTCACCCCTCTGTTACCCCTCTCTCGCCCGTCTCTTCCTCCCTCTGGCTTTCTCCTTGCGGGCCTCGATCTATTCCTCCATTTCTATCTTGTTGATTCTTTCTCCCCGTAGTTTCCCTCCTCTCCCCTCTTTCTTTCCTTGCCTCCCTCTGCCTCTCCGGCGAAAATCACCACCGACTCCCGAGTCTGTTCCAGGCCCTGTTTCCATAGCAACAAGTTACCATGGAAACTAGGTGACAGTGCAGCGCATCCCGTCTACCCATCGACGGAGAGAGGTGTTTGAAGGAGGAAAGTTTTTTTTTAGCTTCGGTTTTTTTTTTACCAAAACTAAATTGAAATGATTGTGGGAAGATTTTTAACTGGATTACAAAACAAACTTAAACCATTTCTTATGCAGATACATTGATGCATTGGACAGGCATCTTTTGTATAATCTATGCCTGTTAATCTGTGCTTTTGGTTCGTACAAAAACCTCAGTGTCTGTATTTAAAGGTTGTGGTTTAGTTTGGATCGCTTTAGGTTGTAGCTTCAAATAACCTCATAATCTCAGCATTAATAAAACTCAGCCTTTCCCCATCTGTCTGAAATACCAGCACCCCCCTGACCACCCCAATGACTCATTTGGAAGATTTGGATGTACTTTGGTAATACTGTACTCCATATATAATTTTAATTCTCTCCTCCTCTCTGTCCCAGCCAATCAAGTCTTCCATGTCAGGTCCCACAGAGCCTGTGTGTTGTATACACAGAGACATGAAACAACTGTAAATGATGCAATTATCCAGAAATGTTGAAAATGGATTTGGCTTTTATGCCACATCAAATTTAGGAATAGGCAGGAAGAAAACGAAGAAAAGGAGGGAGGGGGATATGTGTGTGTTATGTTATATCAGCTTTGCTATGCGGTGAGTGTGTATGTTCCTCCCGATGTAGTATGGTTCTGAATTGGAAACATATTTTGAGCCAGCGTAGCAGTGTGAGATCACTGTTTTGGGTTGCGTTTGAAGCCAGATTGTTGCTCCAGTCTTTAATTATGAAAAGCAACAGCCTGTGGGTGGGGTGTGAGGTGGGGGGGGGGGGGATAGTTGAATTTTCACAAAACAATCACAGCTTCTCGCATCCGAATGCTCTGTTGAGTTCTCGATCAGATGGAGAGAGGGGGTGACGGGCATAAGGAAGAAAAAAGAGTGACAGATAGGCCGAGTGCAAACAAACAGAAGGTACTGAGCAGCGGAGAGACCTCGTCACACCTGCTGGTGAGGTGACAGCGAACGCCACCGCCACCGCCAAATACTAATTTAATGCTCGCTTGTCTCGTCGTGTTATCATGCGGAATCACTCACAGCTTCTACTCCCCAACATACCTAATCTACACAATCTACAAGAGCATACAGGAGAGTAGAGTAGAGGAGAGGATGGTGCTGGGATTCAACACCACCTCCACGGCCCCGGGTTCACTGCGTCCACGGCTTGTTTTCCCGCACTCTGGTCAGGCGCACGTGAGAGATCCGCTTGCCGAGGACGCCTACAGGCCTCATATTCTGCCTGAGGGATTGACTGCTGTCACAAAAATAGCTCACAAATATGGCAGCGGCTCGGCACGAAGGACACGAGCGAGAGTCTGCGGAATTGGATGTGACATTTTAAGGTTAAAGCAGCTCGGGAGCAGGAGAGAGAGTTTTATTGTTCCCCGTGCTTCACCGAATGAGCCAGAGCCACTCGGAGAAACGAGGCAGATTCTTTATTTCGGGAGGGCGCTTTAAGTTGTTGGGCTTGTCGATGAGGTTCCTTTTTTTTTTGTTGTTGTGAGGATTCAGTCTTTGATGTGCAGCGTTTGATGCCGGTAGCGAGATGCAAAGGGATTTGTTCTCCCCTTTGGGATTAGCTCTGGGAAATGCACTCTTGATGTTGTTTGTCATTACTGCCTGGAAATACGTTTTTTTCCAGTTTTAACTGGAGTAAAGCAAGGCAGCAGCATAGCAAAATGAGCTGATTTTCAAATGAAATCCTGAAGTCACTGAGGAGAATGAGGAGTTCATTTAGCTGAGTCACTTCATTATTTTACATGAACATCCTCGTATGCGTCATTTCAGAGCATCCTTAGCACAGTGCATTAACTCACATTTAGTACCTCTCCCTCTAAGTTTTATTCTGCAAGATGACGTTCATGCTGCACTGAAACTCATCATCTTCCTCGCTTCTGGCAAAATGCAAATCAGCCTCACAACTTATGGGCGAAGATAAATAGAATCCACGCTCGTTATCTCGCTGAGGGTTCACGCATGAAACCGCTACAGGAAAAGGCTTGTGTACGTTTACCTGACACTCGCTGTAAGCTCCAACCTGATGGATGGCCAGGGTCGCAAATGGTTTTAGTGAACGTTTAGGGGTGTAGAATGCAGAATGTGAGCGTGTTAGAGGTAGAAAAGTTAAGAGAAACTAGGTTGGAGGCATAGGAGGAGAAGTTTTTGTTGCCTGGGCGTCTGTTAGCACATTTGGTAATCGTCGTTTCTTGTTCTTTGCACCGTCACTCTGTTTTTGCCGTCATACAACAGTTTTGAAAATTTCCAGGGGAATTTCTCCGACCATTAACTTTTAGATTAAAATCTTGGTGGGCGGTGACTCATGCTCGCTCCGGCTGCTGTCAGAACATTACAGCACTCCAGACACTCAAACATCACACAGTCGGATACTCCAGTCACTGTGGGAGTCCAGTCTAAAATACACTCCAAGCTACAACAACCCAGCCCAACTCCACCTACTTCCATCCAGCTGCGACTGTCTCAGTCTGGATGAAGCGACGTCATAAAAGCTGTTTAATCTGAGCGATACACCTTAATTACTTTCGGGAATTGTGGTGGATTTGAAATTTGCCCCACACGTCTTATTGTTTGTGCTGCGAGATGACACGTGTCCCTATGGTTTTAAACAGGGTTCCTTTTATGGCAAGGACACAGGAGGTGAATAGCTGTTGATTTTGTGCCTGAAGGAAAGTAAAATCATTAATAAATATTCATCTCTTTGTCTGATTTGTAACATTTGAAGTACACAAGTCATATCTGCACTGAGCCTCTCTGTGGTGTGGGCGTGTTCTGTCCCTGGGGCGTAGTTGCGTTGGAAGGTGCGTCTATGCAGATGCGGTGTCAGGCCTTGTGTCTTTTGCAGTCTGTCACCCCTCAGTAAGTGTTGTTCGCCTCAGGCCAGACTCTTGTTTACTGACTCCTAATTGGCCAGATGCCAGCTACAGTACATCCAACTCCGACCACGTTTGACACACACTGCATTTTAATTGTTTTTGTGCGTTATGTAGTTTTGCTGATGTGTGTGCTCCTTTTCCGCTAAATTGCTATGACGCATGTCTGTGTGTGTGTGTTTGTTGCTGTGGAATCAATGGTTTGAGTGCAGTGTTTACCTGATAAAAAAGTTTACTCAAATGGCAAGAATGAGTCACTTCTACCTTCAATTTCAATGAAGTTCCTATCTCTCCCCTCATTGTTACAGTCCTACATAGGGTTACTACATGCTTAATGCATTAACAGAACAACAACGCCATGCAGGAATGTAGTAAACATGAAGGTTTCGTTCACAAATAATGGATAAATATGATAAATGTATTCAGATTTATTGTGTGCGTTCCCTATACCATCAAATTAAATCTGGAGTGCGCAACAAAAGATGACTTAAAACCGAGTTGTACCTGATCCTTGGCAGCAAAAGTGCTTACAAATTCTCAATTAAGTCGATTTTCTTCTTCTCCATGTTTTAATACCCACACTGCACTGGGCCTGGGCTCATCCCTAGATCCCCCGTGTCTGGACCATTGGTAGAATAACTGAAATCTCCCAACTCCCATTGCTCCCAGAGAGCAATGAGACAGTAGCGGCAGTAGCTCTGTGATCTCGTACGTAATGAGTTCTGAGGTGTGAAGAGCTCTGTGCTGTAGAACAAGCCAACGTATACTGGATATTTATCAAATCCATTTATCAGAGGACGAGTCATAAAGCAGCTTTAAGCATTTGTGTAATAAACCACAACCACAGCTCACTTATGTTATATAACTGCAGAACCCCACTAACGTGACAGAACTCTGCCCGGGTTGTGAGAACATCGCAGAATAGTCGCATATCAATAACACAAAGAAATGAGCAGACTTGTTTTCTTGCTCCCAAACTCTGAGAATAAATTAGTTGAAGTTGTTTGGGATTTTTTCCCTTTCTTTTTTTTTTTAAATATATCTTTTTTTTTCAGGTTGTTATGGAAACTGGCCTGCCTACGACTGCAGTAGTCCTATGTTGGAGAAGTGTTGTCTACCTCTGCGTCTCTTTACAATCACTCAGGATAGACTGCAGTTAATTGGTGATACTGTTATCCAGCTCAGCCCGTGTACAGCAAACAAAGACTCTTTTCCTCTGCCTACAGTGTTTTCTCATCCCAAGGATCCTGTGTTGTTGTCCTCTGCAGGCGTCAAAAAATAAAACAACGTGCCGTCAAAACACTTCAGGGCTTGAGCCGGTGAAGGACAAAGAAAAAGCGCCTGAGTGTCCTCTAGCCAAAATAGGATAAATTAACCTTTTGGGCTCCCTGGATCATTCTCTCCTTCATCGATGTTTTAGGGGCTGGACGCTGCAGAGGCCTCTAGGTGAAAGAAAAGAGCTTCTTTGGGTGGGATTATGGGTGGAGACCTGTGGGGGAAGCAACAGGCTGACGTGATGTTCCCCTTTATCCGAATTTCCAAAATGTTTGGAAAGCACTTGGAGATCACAGTCATGGAACCAACCGTGAGGTTCTCCACCACCATCATGACATCACCTTTCCATGGTTCATAAGACCCAACCCAGAGTTTCATGTGTTTGAGATTGAAATAGGAAGATTTGTTGTTAAATTTTGTTTTAGAAACTGGAGCAGAACGTAAAGTACATTTTTATAGTACCGTTCTTGAAGTGTAGAGGAAGTGAAGGTAGTGGAGATGCCAGCCTTTTTTTCTTTGAATTCTTAATGGCTTTCCTGTGCTACTGGCCTACTAAGTGGACTGTGTTTGTGTGCTTTTGGAACCTCTACCGGGCTTCCCTGTCCCTCATCCTCGTCCCATGGGAGACCACTTGAGCATGCAGACACACTGGCCCATTTTACTCACTGCCATAGTCGGCCTCTCTTTCACACACACTGCTAGTTACCAAATTCATCTCTGGCTCGTCATTGGAAGATTTTAGAACATAAATCTCGTTCCATCTCTCGATTTTTATCATAAACAGCAGTTGTGCCTCCCAACTGTGACATGGAAAAAAGTGTTGCGAGGTGAACATGTAAAACTGATGAATGGTGTGTTTGAGTGTGGCAGGATATTCGGTGCAGAATGACAGATGTGACGCGTAGGGAACCAGCGCGCCATGAGGCCTTTGCTAATATTTGCATCACAATTGCAATATTAGTCTGAAAAGTCGTAACATTTCCCTGAATCATCGGGATATATGCAGGGACATGCAGAGAAGTTAATGAATAACAACTAATGTTCAGTAATTACATGTTAATGTACCACTGTAGCTGCTGGTAGAGTTTAAACTGCAAGTGTTGCCCTATAGGAAATGTGCGCAATAAACAAATTAACCCATTGCTGCTGATGCCAATCTACCAACAGCAACCTAATGGATAATTACATTTAAGTGCAAGTTTGGGGTTGATAAGCCTGATAAGTTTCCCTGGTGCTTTAAAAGTCATTTCAGATGTAGAGAAGAAGAAGGAGAGAAGATGAGGGGAGAAAGAGGGGAAACCCGTTCGCCTTCTTCTCTCGAGCCAAGCGTGTCAGTGAACCAGCGCTCATGTTTTGCTCTACTTTCTCCACAGCTCGTATTCCTCTGAGTTTTCTGACTTTTGGAACTGGAAAAAAAGCAAATGAGTGTATTAATTACACATTGACTGTCTGGGCCTTCTAGTCCAGAGCAAAGATTCTCTGTGTCTGCATTTTTTATTGATCAACTCTGAACCATCAGCAGCAGTGAACACCATGCAAAAATAGCAGATCAGTGGTGTTACATGTCACAAGTCACGGATATGTAACACAGTTTTCAAAAAATGTAGCACTTATTGACTGAATTGTTTGCTGAAGGATGAACACTGTGCTCTCTCTCGCTCTCTCACACACACGCGCGCACGTGGGAGTAAAGGCAAAAAAGTCAATGCGGGGATGCTGGCAGTGGGTGGATGTCGGTGTCTGAAGTGCATCTGTCTTTCTCCGTCGGTGTGAAAAATAGTTTGGTAATTAAAGCAAAACCTCTCCCAGGTCCCAACTGGAAAGGTTAAGGAAGAGGAGGGGGCGGGGAGATGAAGAAGAAACAGGGGAGATTAAAGCAAGAGACAGCTGTTTTTGATGAGAGAAGAGAGGGTGTTTTTAATTTTAGCCTGCCGCGCCGGGTCGCCATGAGGGAAAACGTGCCGGCTGAATGCGAAGCTGCATCGTGGGCAATCACAGGCAGGCACACAAACACACACACACACACACACACACACACACACACACACACACACACACACACACAAAATTGAGCCTAAAGATAGATGTTTTGTAATTTTAAGAGCAACAATCCACCCACCCACTGCAGCTTTCTGTCACGTTGACAAAGTGCGGTGTAAACCTGCCACCATCCTGACCCAGATCGTATCTATTTGTAGAGCGAATCGTCAGAAGAAATTGGAATTATTTGCTTTTATTGAGCTTTGAGTGCAGTACTTTGCTGTCTGCTTCGTGCTGGAGAAGCCTCAAAGCCCACCGAGAAGTTTGCGTTGTGCTATAATGATGACATGTGAAGGCAGGCGTTGCATATTTCTCCTGCATGGTGTTTTTGTTTCATCAGGTGCCACATTCTGACCTACTTACACTTTATTACCATGACCAGCAGTACATTTTTGTTTCCATAGCAATGTGATGAGAGTGGGCGGAGATGCAACGGTGGCCCGAGCCTTCCTTCTCTGCAAACAGCACATACACGTATTGGAATATATCCATTTTAAATTAACAATAAGGCAGTGGTGGATGGGCGGAATGATGAGGGAGGATCTCAGATGTATAATTCATCCCTGCACATGGGTTGGCAGTGAAGATGGAAGGTGAGGAGAGGAGAGGACGGTAGGGCAGTGGAGGGGAATTTGGGGAGAGTTGGGTGGGCGGAATGGAGGAGGCATCAGTGTGGGAGGGAAGGAAAGAGGAGACAGAGAGGGAATCCAGCGTTCACCCTTATTCTGTCCCTGTGCCGAGTGCTGTAAATCTTCCAGTGGGGATTTGGGTCCATATAAAGGGATCTGCGTATGTGTGTGTGTATAATAGATTTCTAATACGTTTTACTGAATTGTTTTATTCAGACTTTATTGACTGAGTAGAACCTGTTCCTGAAGGCACTTTAGTGCAGGAGCAGCCCACTGGCAGGCTCATTTAGACTCACAATTGCCTCTACCTTCTTTATCTACGTGGCAGATGGCGGCTTATAGCATTTGCACATTTGGCTCTGCGAGGCTGGTAAGAAAAACGGAGACAGCAAGAGAGGGAAGGGGATAAAACAGGAATGGAGGGATGAAGAAAAACAAAACAGGCTGTTGCACCCCTGGAGGGGGAGAGCACAAGAGCAGATCTGCTTGACGAGGAAGAGTCTGGCGTCTCTCCACGTCCTCGCCGTCCACATCTCTGTCTCCTCGTTCTTTTCAGTTTCCCAATTCAGTTTCGCGCCGCTACTGCCGATCACACGCACACACAGGACGCGGGGTCAATGGATGGTTTAAGGTGAAAAGGAGAGAGGAACAAGAGTAGATGATTCAGAACACATGTACCGTCGGGGAGGAAAGGGGGTGCGGGGGGGCTGCAGAGCTACGGGAGACCAGTAAACAACGACGGAGAGATGGGAGGGAATTTAGAGATAACAGAGGAAAATGTGACCTAAATAGAAAGTGCACGTCTCCACTGCTTCTGTTTCTGTCCTACTTAAAGTATAAGAGTGTGTTAGTGCAATTTTAAGAGCTGCGCACGCACGCACACACACACACACACACACACACACACACACACACACACACACACACACACACACACACACACACACACACACACACACACATATCAAGTCTTTTGGTGCATACAGGTTTGTCATGTGTACTTGGTTGGGTGTGTCTGTGTATAGTTGTGTGCCATACCGGTCTGCTGTCCCGAGATAGCACTCATATTGTTTTTGCTACCCACTGATCACTTCTGCCTCAACCACAGAGGGAGGAAGGTGCAAACACACACACACACGTACACACACACGCATCCACCTCCTCTTTCCTCTCACTAATCCTCTCGCATCCCACAGTCTCCATCATTAGTTTGAAACAGGCAAACATAAACTGCAGCCTTCTGGGCAGCACATAATGTTTTGTTTGTGTTTGGTCCATCAGGCCGTCATCACAAATGTTTTCCTCAGGCTGACCGTAATGGAGGACAGCAACAAGGCTCAGCGGGTGAGCAAAGCAAGAAGGTCCCGGTTTGAATCGGACCGAAGCCTCGATTATGTAAAACACACACATCCTTCACTTTCCTTCCTTAGTTTTTGCTGGTGCGCATCATACCAGCGAAGGTGTGGACAGGTATGGACTCTTCTGGAATGAATCTAGATTAAAAAAAAACGCAAACCTGAAGTCAGACGGGAAAGAATGGAGATAAAAGGAAGATGAACTAATAATGTGGCGGTGTGAGAGACGGGGAAGATAAAGCAGGATGGAAACCCAGGCAAAGAATGAAAGAAAGGCTGCAGCGGGGAGGAAATATCAGCCAATATCCTCGAATTGGACGTCTTATCTTCTCTCTGACTGATACAGAGAGGTCAGGTAGCGCCCAAAACTGACATATCCAAGTTAATATTTCAAAAGTTTACACCTGTGTATTCCAATACTGCGGCCGCTGAAGTGCCTTTGAGCAGGAATTAAAGCGAGGTTCTCCGTCTGACCCCTGTGACGAGGAGCGAGAGGAGCCCGTCAAAGCAGATCCTCTTCAATGACATGATGAATATTGTAATGCCGCTTCAAAATGGAAGCGGGCTTACCTGGGATTCCACTTGGGGACTTCAGGCTCTTGTTTCCTTTGTGTTGCGGCACAGGACACACACTTCCTCCCCTCTGTGATGAATAATTCAGAAAGAGGCCGAAATGCACGTGCGTGTGTTTGTGTCCGTGTGACTGAGCGACTGGTGCGCACACATAACTTAAAAAGCCAGAAACATGATCTGTGTGATTCTGGCTACTGGACAGTGTTTTCTGCTGGCCGCTGCTCTTGGAAAAGCCCTGTGGCCCAATTAGGATCAACTTACCGCCGTCCCACAGAGAGACAACGGATTGAAAACTGAGGCAGGGCTTTAGGGATGGTGTTTCCCTGCTCAAGGGTTTGGATGTAACAACCACTGATCTCTCATCCACCTGTTGAAGAGGCACACAGGGCGCTGCGGATGTGTGTGTGCGTCATTTTTGTGTCTTCTCTCCACTCTATTCATCCGTAGGACTGTATGTATCAAGCCATATAAAAACATTAATTACTGTAATGTGTGGGTGGATCATATACTGTATATAGTGATGGAGTTGTGTGTCTATATTCAAACAGATACTGTGCAGTGTGTGTATGTACGTATGTATGAGTCATTGCTCTCACTGCATCCTCCTCTTCCTCCTACTCCTCCTCCGTATAAAGATTTGACGCTCTGTGAGCACATGCATGCTGCGTGTGAGAATCTGGGTCAGCAAAAGCGTCTCGTAAACACACGGGGTGTGAACAAATGCGAGTTGCGAGTGTATCGTTGTGTGTGTGTGTGTGTTGTGCTCCAAAACATCACTGAATCCGCCGCTGATTGTTTACCCAAACATTCGCACTCCTCTCCCGAAGCCAGACATTTCCATCCAGTGAATGATTTCTCCCGTCTGCGGTCACATTTCCACCATGTCGCCCCTCTGCCAAAGTGTGGAGCACAATTAAAGCAGCTGCTTTGTCTGTGCTGATCTCCAGCATTCAAGCCTCACTGGGTTTCGCACAGTTCAGTGTCATCTCAGGTTGCGATGACATCAGGCCTCCTGTCACCTGTGACATAAGGATCTGGAGTTACACAGGAAGTGGGGCCCATACATGTCAGCCTCATGAATAATGTTTGAAGATGTTGAAGACGGATGATGCTCTTAGGTAACTCCCACTCAGGTTCGCTCCCTTCTTTAAATCTCTGGAGGGCTCAGCCTGGGGCTTTGAGTTCCAGAAATCTTGACAATGAAACTCTCATTAGTAGTGGATATCTTATTTTTTTTAAACAGACATTTACTCACCACTTTTCTAGCTTCCATGTTAGAGCCAAGTATTGTTAACAATAATAAAGAGAATCATGACACAGCTGCACGTTATGATACATATCACAATGTACGCTGATGATGTCATGCTTGTAAGTTTGATCAACCAATATTTGTTATGAACTTTATCATGTCGAAATTTGCTTTTTTTACACATCATATTCTTCATCACGTGTTGCTACATTGATGCAGCTGCAACAGTATCAATCAGTGTATCAGGAGTGTGTGTTGATACAGAATATGAAATCAATGGGTTTGGTCAGTGTCCAAGGTTCAGATGTCAGATGGAATGTGTTAGGCCTGGTTTGGTATAAAGACGAGAAGAATGTAGCAGATTCATCAAAAGTTGTTTTTAATATCAGTTTGGTAAAGTAATTGTTTTATAACATTTTTAGTTTTAATATTTACAGTCATCCTGTTCTCGCTGCCTTTTATGCCAACGCACGCACGCCCACACACACACCCATCCACATGCCGCTGCGCTCTGTTGTGTTATACTTGATATATACTCTATTTTGTTTAACTGTATTGCTGTGAAATACAATCATGCACTCTCTGTAATGAAACGATACGTAGAATAAACCAAAGTAAACTTACCCAAACCTTAACAACATAGAGCCTAATCAGCACATCTGAGATTCAATGTGCGTTACCAGCCGAGTATCCATAAGAGACAAACAAGCACGTTTTCCCAAAAACTCGTGCTGATGAGTTGAACCTCAGTTTTAGTGTCAAAAATTCAGGGGGGGTCATTTGTCGGGCGGCAGTAGCTCAGTCCTTAGGGAGACTCAGCTGGGAACCGCCGGTTTGAGTCCCCGTTTGGACCATGAAAGTGGACTGGTAGCTGGTGAGTTGCCAGTTTGCCTCCGTGAGCAAGGCACCGAACACCCAACTGCTCCAGGGTGTTGCCCCGCACCCCCTCTGTAATGCATGTGTTTGTGTGTGTGATATGTAAGAGGGGGTGCAAGACAAATTTCAATTGCATGTGATTTGCTGGTGTATTTCATGTAATATAGTATAAAGATAGTATCTTAATCTTAATCATGTCCTTCCTAACCTAGATCGACCTGTCCGCCTCACTTCATTTTCTGTATATTGCATCTCTCACTTCGTCCCATATCTGACGAGCCCCTCTTCCTCGCTCTCTCTCGCTTCTCCTCGCTGTCACAGTGGAGAGTGAATAATTCATGTCCGGGCTGCTCGCTGGTGGAGATGAATCTTGTGAGAAGAGCAGGAATACACGTGATGCTCACGGTCTCTGAGCTCAGGGCTCTTCTCTCCAAAGACCCCAGGACGAGCAGACCCTCAACTGCGGTCGAGAGCGCGACTCTTGCCTCCTGGATGCATGAAAACCCTCTGATAGGCACACAGGAGCCTTGTGTGGCCTTCAAAGCCCTGACATGGAGCCTTCACATAGTTACACAGTAGCATCTCATTTTACTCTATTCATAGGAATATACTGTACAGCTACAGTCTATCTATGACATTACCACCTCAAGAATTACAATTATTCTCTCATGTGAATGTTGCTTTAGGTGGTTAGTTGTTGTAATCTCGTAAACAAATTAGTTGCAGTTTATTCCCATTTGTTGTTATCACTCGAGCAGTGAACAACCTTCAGTTTCCCACAGCCTATTAATGTCATTTCACCGTGTTATTGCACCGAGTCCATTCAGAGGGCTCTGTCAACCAAAAAATGTTTGTTGTTCACTGATCATTGTGTTGCACATCCAGTGTCTTCACTCCCACACACACACTAACACACACACACACGTCTGCTTTGAAAAGCACAGCAGGGAGATTCTTCACAGACAAACTGGAGCTAAATGTGGCCGTGCTGTGTGTGTGTGTCTCAGTGTTGCTCCGTGTCAGTGGACGCGGTTGCATGCGTGTGTGCAGACGTCTCATCTGCAAAGCTTTGGCGTGGCTTGATGATGCACACGTAGGTCTCGCACGAACAACCTCTGGATACGTGACGGACACAGAGCAGCAATTGTTCACATGCTGGGGCCTTTGTAAGTGTGTGTGCTTTCAGAAGTGTCATCACTGTGGGCTAAACACTCACTGCTCAAATTCTGCTATGACTCATAGTGATGCAACACGTGTGCCAGCTGGGTCAAATGGGAGTTTGAGGACTCTTTGACTCTCTTTGTGTTATTCTCTAGTGTGTATTGCCTCCTAATAGTCCTCTTCCTCCCCTTTTATCTCCTCCAGATCAGTCGGGTCTTGAAGCATGGCGGCCGCTTCCTGTCCATTACCTTCGCCCAGCCCTTTTTCAGGAAACGTCTCTACGCTCACAGCGAGTACAACTGGTCCATCCAACACTTCACTCAGGGGGATTTCTTCCACTACTTTGTGTTCATAATGACCAAAGGGGAGGAGCTCAGCCTAGAAGACGCAGCCCTGGAGAGGAAGTTACAGGAGGAGGCCAAAGCTCCTCCCATCGAGATCATCGCCACACCACTTGAGGAGGATGAGAACTTCCTGGACAGTATTGATTTGAGAGATGAACCATGACGGGGCGGAGCTTCTTAGTTTTACCTTCACCAGGAACAGCATAAAGACAGAATGGACTTCCTGTGTTTATAAGACTGTGTTTTAATACCACTTGACCTTTTTACATTTCATTTATATTTCCGAATTAGTTTGTACCACCCCAATCGGTGCCAATTATCAAAATCTGGTGTGTAGAGTCTTTGAGTCTTTGAATTGTGTCCCCGTTTCTACACCAGGCGTTATTTATACAATTAGGAAGTCCTGTCCACGCCATGAAATGAGCCGCCTGCTGGTTCAGTAACAATAACAACCACGTCTCTGGAGATCCCTGTGGCTTTGAAGTAGAAATCTTACTCACGTTCGCCGTTCTGTGGAAGTTTTAAGAGTTCATGGTGGGTGAGTGAGTTATGAAGAACGGACGACGGTGGACAGAGCAGGAAAGAGACTTTTGTCTGAGGACAGTAAAAATGTAAACAAATAACAACAAAGGAAAGGTGCTTAACAACTGTCTCTGATTCTGTATTGCAGCACAGCCCGGTCAGTACTGCCTGCATGTAAAGTCAACATTCAAGTCTATTAATATGTCAGCCATGCGTCTCTGCTCTGCTGTTGTCTGCTTATGTGCTGTGTCTCCTTTTCCATCCCAGACAAAACTTGGCCCACTAACTGAGGCGTGTGCTGCCTTTGACACACCTGTCAAGAGCACACACGCACACAGACACGGCATGGGGCCACATGCTCTCACACATGCACCTACAGGCCATAGCTCAGCCTGCGTGTTATTTGTTGAGGAAACATGAGAGGAGCGTGGGTCCTGTGCTCTGTGCTGCTTTAAATATAGACCAGAGAGAGAGAGAGAGAGAACGGCAGGAAGGCTGGTGACTGGGGAGGGGGGAGGGGGAGGGGGAGGCGACCACATTAATAAAGTAGAAATCATTTATTTTTAATTCTCCACTGAGATCTAATTACCGCCTATTTTTAAGACCCTGGAGAAAAAAAAGGTGTATTATTTTTCATCGGGCTCCTTTTTCTTTCCACAATTCTCTACCGGTGTAACGTGGCAGTTTGTTTAACTTACATGATGCGGTTGCCACGGCGCCTTATTAGTGCAGAGGTGAGAGTGAAATTACACTAACGTTTGTCTTAGTGGGATATTAAAAGGGGATTTTTACGAAAACCTGGGAGTGGAATGGCGGCCTCACACACTCCCCCATGTATCCGCTCTCACACCCTTCCATTGTCTCCCTATTAGATAGTTTGGCTGTTATCTCGTTTCGATGGCGACGAATGACAGCAATGCTCAAGCCGAGCTGAGCTGGAAGGTAAACAGCCTGGCACCTATTGGGCCTGGCAGCATGGATGACAGGAGGGTGCTTATGTAAGTCTTAAGTGTGCAGTAGGTTTGATATTGACAATCGAGGCTTTGGCCTTTGGCTGGGACATAAAAAGCCACTGATGGATTCATCTGTCTGGGTGGATGGATGATAGTCGGCGGCTTCTGTGCCAACAAGATCTGCTTGTGAGTGTAAAAAAGCATCAGAGCAACAATCACTGCTCCATTTGGCCCCTAAGCTTTGTGTAAATGTTTCCATTTCATTTCTGCAGCACTTAAATGTCTCAACTTCCTCCAGCTAGACCGGCTTTAAGATACATAAGCAGAGAGACGGACGCAGACCATAGAGCCGGGGTGTCAAACTTGTTTTAGTTCTGGACCAGATTCAGCCCAATTTAAACTCAAGTGGGCCGGATTTAGTAAAATCATAGCATAATAACCTAAAAATGGACAACTCCAAGTTTTCCCTTTGTTTTAGTGCAAAGAGGTACAAGTTCATATTGCAAATGTTTACTTTTATTTATGTATAGTATGTGGAAAGCTGTGGAAAGCTGGGGAGAGCAAATAGAACAAGAACATCGATTTGAGATGATCGTAAGGCACAGAAAGCCTTTAACAGACGGGGATTACATGAGACAATGATTTACAAAAATATCTGAGAATCTATCCTCGGAAACTCACCTTCGTGAATCGCTGAACCGACGCTGATGTGGAAACGCTGCATTTTAATGTCGGGATGCCGTCACTTCGCGGGTCATAAAATCGACATGCGTTGTGGGAAATGTAGTTTATAGACAATGTACGCTTAAAAGCGGCAAAGAAGTTTATTTTGCATTCGCGGCCCACTCGAGTTTGACACCTTAGCCGTAGAGGTTTCCTCAAAAACATCCAAATCTCCTGATCACCTGTGTTATCCATGTGTCCGAGTCGGGCGGTGTGTTTGCAGACCGCAGTGTGTTTGTGTGTGCAGCGAGCGAGCGAGTTAGTATTCTCTCTCTCCTGCTGCTAATTGTCCTCCGTGCTCTGTTGGTCAAGGGCAGCAACAACAGCAGCATACTGCATGCTGAATGCCTCTCCATCTCTCTCGCCTCTCTGTCCATCTCACAATTGTTCCACCTCTCATCCCCGCACATTCTCCGTCTGCATCATCTAGACCTCAGAGCTGTTGTTGTTGGGGTTGCATAGTGTAGTATACGAGGGCGATGGTGAAGGCTACATAGCACTGCTGTGTGTTTATGAGCTGCAGTCTCGACACTGTGTCAACAAAAGCAGAACACTAAGAAATGATTCATCGCCGGGCTCTTGTAACAGATTGTCTTGGCGTGTACCTAATAAAGTGGCCGCTGTGTAAGTGTCCCAAATGCATAAATCCAGTGCCATTATTGTGGATTATTCTGTAACCAAAACGGAATTGACAATACTTCAATAAACCGCAGCAACAATTATAATGATTAATTGTCTACTTTGATCAGATGATGGGGAGTTTACACCAAGAATCCATTATATTCCATACAACGCTTTATGTCTTTGTGATTTTGCTGCCAATCACTGTTTGTCATGCCAGTGGGTATTGACAGCCATACACACTGTATAGAGGGGGAAGCACAGTTCTTCCTGTCAATGGATGTCAGTCTGCATTAGAGCCATGAGGAAGCACTGCCATCACTGTGCAGCATATCTGTCCCTCTCCCCTGCGGCACCATAATGGCATAATATACTGTATGGGGGGATTATGTAACTGGAGGTGGAATATTAATGAGCGTCCACTCAGGAGGAGGGAAAAGTGGAGGGACAGATCAAAGCCCTTGTCCCCCACGACACACTCGCTTAAGCTGTGTGTTTTGTGTCTGAGTGGTAACAAAGCAGGGAGAGGTCACACTTAACATTTACACCGTGTCTACTGCTGCTGCTGCTGCTGTAGCATTTGCTCGCTTTGCACACACAAATGCCTGCGTGTTTGCCTTGTTTTTTTCCCACCCAGTTTTCGTGTGTGTGTGTGTGTGTTACACAGTGAATATCCATTTGGGAGGCGTGTACTGCATGTCTGTGTTGACCCCATTGTGGCGTTCTCTAGCAGCCCATCTGCCAGGTCACAGCACAGCGGGCAAAGGCGATCCTGACTTACACCTACTGCTCCAACTAACAGTCTCATAATGACCTCTGACCTTCAAAGCTGCAATTTGTTGACCAAATTTAAGTTGCGCTGCACCAAATCCTCATTGTAGCTGAGAGCTGCATGTTTGCTGCATTCACACTGATGTTGCCAGACTATTGTCCCACAATGCAATACAAGAAGGAAATGGCCACAGTGCATTCTAAGCATATATTGCACAGATGAGTATAAACTGTATATTATAATATCTGATGTCTGTAATCTTATGTCAGATATTGTTAGATTTGTTGCCTTTCATATTCTTTGCAGGCATGTTTTATAAGCTTCTCCATGCTTAAATCAAATCAAACACTTATTAACACTGAAGTTGGACTTTGACAAATAGGCTCCAGAGACCCACGTGGCCTCTGTCGCACTCATTACAGCCAGGAGATGAGAGTGTCTGACCAAATATTTCAGTCCGGTTCCGGCCGTCCAGAGCTAACCCATTACTGTGAAACTGTAACTGTCAATGCCAACCACTCCTCCTCCTCCTCCTTTCTCTCTCTCTCACACACACACACACACACACACTGCTGCACACACTGTCAAATAGACAAGTCATCATCAACTACAAACATGATCAATAGCACTGTGTGTTCATTCAACCCGCTGGTGATGTTTTCAGGACAGTCGATAAACTCTGATGAGAATGTTGCTGGTGCTTTGTTGTTGCTCTCTTATGATGCTGAAGTGCAGCCATTGTTGTTGTTCTATTGTTGTCAGAAATATTTTTTTTTTATAAATATGATCTTATGCTGTAGATATTTTTAGAAATGTATTGCAATTTCAATGAAATTGATCATTATGCATTTGCTGTTTTTTCGCAGTTACATCAAATATACCACATAATTCCCTGCAGGTTTGATTTTGGGTGTTTTTGTACAAGAGGCTGGTTCGTCTGACTGCTTTCACATCCTGCTATGGTTCAGTTCATGTGAGAGTCATGGCACCACGGGCCAGACTGTGATAGATGACAGAGAGGCCAGGCTCCCCGGGGTCGCTGGTTCAAAGGATTCACTAGTCTAAGCTAGCACAGAGCTGTTTAACAGCTTAACAGATGGATCACTGCTCCTTCACTCTTTAATTTAGGATCAGCATTTCCACGTATCGAGGTAATATAGGTCTGAGCCAGAGTCCTTTTGCTTTCAATTGCTTCGGCTAACCTGAATGTACTGTATGTTCTCTTTGCTCAGTAGAGACTGTAACCTGTTTAGTGATGAGGGAAGGTTATGTGCTCGGTGTGTTAATGTCACCCATGGGTGTTTGTTTTGTCCCATCTTTAAGTAATTATTTCAAGGGAGAAGGTCATGAGGGAAAAGCCATAGAATCACATTTACATGTTCTTTCACCATTTATTAATTCACCAAATACAGTGAAAATGGCATCATAATATACAATGACTCATTCTTAGAATGTCATGACATTTTTGTTGCTTTTTTGCTTCATAAAACAATGTTTCATTATTGAAAATATTAAGGTTTCATGCACAACAAACCATATCCAGTTTCTTTGAAGTAATGTTACAAAATAAACTAAATTAAAAAAACAGAACTGTAATGTCCAAAATCGGTCAAATAACAACGTGTTATTCGAGGATACTTGTAAACAGTGCAATAAACTCTAAAACTGCCATTTTCTAACAAATTCATCAACGACGCTTAAGTCACAGTATACGATTTCTTAATAATAGTTTAACATTGATGTGTGCAAAAACCCCAGACACATTCAGTTAGTCTTTAAAAAACCTCCAAGCCTCGATATAGAATAAGACCAGTCAACCAAATCTCAGTCTCATCCTGTATATCCTCTCTGAAGTAGAAATATTTTTGTTGATGAATTGTAAGACGATAGACTAGCAAACAGGTGTCAAACTCATGGCCCGCGGGCCGAATCTGGGTCAGATCAGGGTCGGATCAGCGATTCACGAAGGTGAGTTTCCGAAGATAGATTCTCGGATATTTTAGTAAATCATTGTTTCATGTAATCTCTGTCTGTGAACGGCTTTCTGTGCCTTACGATCTTCTCAAATCGATGTTCTTGTTCGATTTGCTCTCCCCAGCTTTCCAAAGCAGTATCCAAATCGCTCTTTTACATTCATTTCCAGCTTGCTACTTTTCAGTAAATGCTGCGTGTGTGTTCTGGAAGCTGTTGTGGAAATGTATGTACATTTAAAATCATTTCTAGATCTTGACAAGTTGTTTTATATATACCTTATTGTTATTGTTGTTTATTGTTGTGATCGCACTTGTTTTACTTAAGATATTTCAGGTTGTTCATAATAAGTTTTGTAACAAGATAGTTAAATAAAAGTAAAGATTTGCAATTTGAACGTGTACCTCTTTGCACTAAAACAAAGGGCAAACTTGGAGGTTTCCATTTATGGGTTATAATGCTATGATTTTACTAATCCGGCCCACTTGAGTTTAAATTTGGCTGAATCTGGCCCCGAACTAAAACGAGTTTGACACCCCTGGACTAGCATATCATTTAAATAACAAATATTTAGATATAAAAATACAAATATGAATTTTGTTAAAAAGAAGCGTGCCAGGGTAAGAGAGTGGTGGCACCAGAGTGAAAGTTCATGCAAAGAGATGGAGAAAAAAGTTGAGTATTAATTTATAGAAGACATAACACGACGACTTTTAAAATGAAAAGAATCAAATCAAAGAAAACACAACTCTTTTCTTTTCCCATCAATTTCATGACTATTATGTTAAATATTTACTACAATCTCCACATCTCTGCTGGCCTCTATCCACATTAGAGAATTGAAAATGCAGAAAAAGGAAAAAGGCAGGAAAAAGAACAGTTTGAGCTACATGCAGGGGCCAACCTGCACCCTTCACCTCTGAGGGGTAAGAGGAAGAGGAGCAGGGTCCTCTTCAGTCTGCGGCCTGATACCTTTGAAGGTTTGGGGGCCAAAACAAACAGGGTTATACTAAGGAAATTATTAACATTGCACCGTCCTCGGATATATGTTTGACATACTATAGGTCTCCTCTATGTAGTAGACATAAAAGTTTGGTTGGTCTGTTTTTTAAAAAGCAACAGCAACAGGAATGCATTGGCTCAGTGCTGAAAGGAACAGCTCCCATGACCGCACCGCCGCCGACTAAATCAACAAAGCAAAGCGTGGGGGGCGGGGGAGGGGGAGGGGGGGGGGGGGGGGGGGGGGGGGGGCTGACATGACAGCTTAAGCTACCTACTGTACAACTTATTATTGAAACAGGGGTTTGGGTTCAGCCTCCGGTTTGCAGTGTTTTTGTTGCTTACAGCGCTTTTGGAAAGAAAGAGATGAAGTGATGACGAGTTCATCCATCTTTACAGTCAGCAGAGGTTGAGATACAGAGCAGGTGTCCGCCATCTCAACATCTTGCTGAGCAGCAGTAGTTTAAAATCGGGATTCGTTTGGAGAATTGCCAGCAATCCCATGATAAATCTCGCTCATTTTTCCAGAGTCTCTCCATCCTTCCTTCCTTCCTTCCTTCCTTCCTTCCTTCCTTCCTTCATCGCCCCCTCTCAACTCTTCCAAACGCCTTCTCCATTTTCCCTCCTTCCTTTGCCAGTCGATTTCTCATCTCGTCCTCGCTTCGTGCGTCTCGTCGCTTCTCCTGCAATCCTCGAACATGCACAGCCGACAAGTGCTTTAAATCGGTGATCAAAATTAAAAAGTCTGCAGGTCTTCGCTCACGTTTAAACACCGGGAGACGACTTGTCTGTCATCCCCTGCAGGACCTCGTCTATTCGGTCGTCCTCGATGACCACTGAGGGGAGAGAAAACAAGGGGAGAGGATGTTTACTGACTCTATGACAAACAATCATCACTGAGTCTTATCATGAATATATAATAAGTAATGTGGTCTTTTGTCTTCTTTGTAGGTGGTAGCGCATTGAAATGAGTGAAAATGCTGAAATCTAACTGCAGTTCAGATATAAGTAAATATATCGATACATGAACATCACAGTAAATCCCCAAACACAACGTGCGCGCATTTGAACACAACACACTCTCAGTAATGGCGACTAGTCAGGCTGATCCAGGTTTAAGCCTATTGTTTGATGGGTGCGGGAGGATGCATCTTTGCAATAAAATGTCTCTAAACAGCCAGAGCAAACCACGGAAATCTCCAATATCAACCATTATCATAGCAATATTCGGATTTGGATCAAAGTGATCAGATCAGATTAGCAATCCCAGGAGGAACGTATATCACGATTATTCATGTTTTGTTCTACGTGTGTATAGTGTCAGTGTGTGTGTGTGTGTGTGTGTGTGTGTGTGTGTGTGTGTGTGTGTGTGTGTGTCAGTTATTGTGACAAGTGCCAATCATTCATTTAAGCCATCATGTATTTACCTCGCTTGGCTCGGCCGATTTGTCCGAGCTTCGGGGGTCTTTTCGCCTGCGACGCAGAGAAAAAGGCGTTTGTGTCCTGCAGTCCGCAGCTAAAGGACATCTGACTGACCTCGCTGTCCGCCCCGTAGCCGTTCATTTTCCCCTCGTTGTATGGCAGCACCTCGGACATTGTGGTACGGCGGAGAGATGGAACAAAAGAATCGAATTGTTCCAAAGAATATTCTTGAGTAAAGTGGTGAATAAACAGCAGGATGGAGCAAGATCCCTCTTTTTTTTTAGTGGTAGTTGCGGTTGTCCTTGCCGGGAGCCTTTGGGGGGGTATAAGGTGGATGTGGATGGTCGAGTGACGGTGGGGGTCTCTCTGTGGTCTGTGGATGTGTTGCAGCTGCAGGTAGAGAGAGAGGAAGAGAGAGCGAGAGAGAGAGAGGGAGCTGTGTTCTCCTGTGTTGCTGGCTGATGTCTGGTGAGGGAAGTGGGAGATCCCGGGATCATAAAGGAAACCCAGGCAGAACGGTGAAGTCATCCATCCGGGTTTGAAACGCGCGCGTGTGTGTGTGTGCGTGTGTGTGTCTCTGTGTGTGTGTGTTTGTTCGTGTGGTTTTGGGGACTCCGAGTGCTAGAGGAGCAAGAGTGACACCAACAGGCGGAAAGTGTAATCGCAGGAGTGGAGGAAGATGCGCACTTGGCAAAGTAGATCCTTATAAGGTGGATCCTTAAGTGGACACAGTTATCTAATGCAGCTCCTTTTATTATATTACGACACATAACACTCATATTTATATAGTATCCTTCTAGTTCTGTGTTAAATGCATCACTGTATTTATATCATGAGGTTTTATATGTTACACGTTGGAGAGAAGATGTACCCCTGACATAAAAACATAGTATACATAAACATAAAGCATAATAACCTATCAATGGACAACTCCAAGTTTTCCCTTTGTTTTAGTGCAAAGAGGTACAAGTTCATATTGCAAATGTTTACTTTTATTTGACTATCTTTTTACAAAATTTGTTATGAACAACCAGAAATTTATGAAGAAAAAAAAGTGCAATTACAACAATAAACAATACTAAGAATAAGGTATATATAAAACAACTTGTCAAGATCTAGAAATGATTTTAAATGTACATACATTTCCACAACTGTAATGTGAACTGAACTGACTCACTATCCATGGATAACTCCAAAAAAGTCTTGGAGGAACAGAGAGTTTAATTCTGCCTGGACAATTACAATTTGCTTTCACTGACAACAATATAGGAGATTAGTAATAGTAATAATAAATAATAATGTGCTTGCTTTGTGGCGAGAAATTTGAATGAATAAGAGAAGTAAAAGGCAAAATGTCCAAAAACATTGCCAGAACACACACGCAGCAAGTACCAAGCTGGAAATGAACGTAAAAGAGCGAGTTGGATACTGCTGTGGAAAGCTGGGGAGAGCAAATTGATCAAGAACATCGATTTGAGAAGATCGTAAGGCACAGAAAGCAGTTCACAGACGGAGATAACATGAAACAATGATTTACTTAAATATCCGAGAATCTATCCTCGGAAGATCACCTTCGTGAATCGCTAATCCGACGCTGATCTGACGGCAATGTGGAAACGTTGCGTCTTAATGTCGGGATGCCGTCACTTCGTGGGTCACAAAATCGACATGTGTTGTGGGAAATGTAGTTAATGGACAATGTACAATGTTTGACACCTGTGTCTTAGATCAAACCTTCTTTTCACTGTAGTTGCTCTCCTTGGGTCATATTCAGTTCTACTGTTATGCAGATCAGACACAGCTGTATAATCCTTAGAAACCTAATAGAACCATTGAACAGTTTTAGTTAAAATAAAAACGAAATAACTCTATGATTGTTTCATTTGGCCCCTTAAACCCAACCAGCCCTTTCATTATGATATGGATTGACACTGTTTTCACCAAAAGATGATTTAGAAAAGGTCATCCATGCTTTTCATTCTGTTAGACTTGACAATTGCTGTTACAAATCACAGAACCCAGCACTCAAACATAAAGCCAGACCGTCCCATCTGCACATGGGAGACGGCCATGAAACTGTCAAGCTGCCAATTTGTAACACTTGTTAACACTTACGTGTTAACACTCCGTGAAAACAATAATCCATAATGTAGATTGTCTGTAAACAAACAAATTCATAAATTGAATTTTTCCTTGTCCCCAAACACAATATTGTCCTGGCTATGTGTGTCAGCAAAAATAAGTTCAGCACCATGGACAGAGTTTTTATAATGAATGTGTATTTTTAGGTGCTCAAATGTTGTATTAATTCTATTTCAGCATCCACTCCTCTCCCATAGTCTGCCATATAAGCTAATATGATTAACTAAGATCTAATGCTTATAATTGGACAAAACCCATTTTTTATATTTTGTACTAGGTCCAGCTGGTCAGCCTTTTGCCGCTATAAACATGTCGTACCCTTGTAGTTGTGTAAAATGCAACGTTCCTTTGCTTAGCTGCTCTGCTGGGCAGCCAGTCAGCATAGCTGGCGGGAGAGAGTGAACAGCTGACAGTGGTGGGATCAGCAGTGTTCTGTTTCTCCTCCAGGATGAGACAGATCAGCCGCAGACTCTCAGCAAGCTTCTGCCTGCTGGCTGCCCACAGAAATGTGGCACATGCAGCCCTCTGTAAAACATACTTACTGTGTCCTGACAGAATGCCTGTTAACGACCAGTTTATGGAGGAGGGCTGCACTAAGAATACACACTGCCAACAACTTTAGAGGTGGAAAAAACTACCTAAATGGCTATTTAGGGGCAGGCCTGGCACAAAGCCCTGGCATAAGAAGTCAAAATGTAGGCACCTTCTAAATGTAAATGTATTCAATCTGAAAACCATAATGAGCTGGGCAACACCCAACATAAATGCTAGGAATGATTAATCATACTGTATAATGAAAATGCTTGACTCCAAACATATCTGACATTGACCTTTCACACTATGTGAGGCTATAGTTTGTCAAAGATCATAAGTCTGCCGCTTCATTCCAGTATGATTCCTCAGGGATGAATCACAAACGACCTTTGAGGCCAATAAACTGCCGCCTCTAGCCGTCACCAAACAAGCCGTTGACTCATGCGGCGGGGTTCATGTGAGGGCCAGGGATTTCACATGATGTCATCAGCTGGCAACACAGTTACAGGCCATGAGGAAAAATGTGACCTGGTGCCGTCCATGTTGCCAGGTGCAGCTGCGCGCTCTAGTCGGCTATTTAACCCAAACCCTATGCATGTGTTGTATGGTCTGCTTCTGGTGTTGTATGGTCTGGTTCTGTCTTATATAACATCAATCTATCAGGATGAAGTGCAACCGCTCTTCTTTTTGTTTGTTTCTGCTTCAATTGATCCTCTCACACTCGTTTCAGTCCACATGCTGTGATCATTCCCTCTCTGTCTCCCTTTCTTCTCGCTCTACTTTTGTAGCAGGCAGCACCTCTAAAAGATCAGGGTCCCAAAATCAGTCCCGTCGTCTATGACAAGGGCACCCATTCTTAAGTGCGTGCGTGCGTGCGTGCGTGCGTGCGTGCGTGCGTGCGTGCGTGCGTGCGTGCGTGCGTGCGTGCGTGCGTGCGTGCGTGCGTGTATACACCTCTGCGTGCACACAAGTGTATGCTCTTGAAACACTGCCTCCAATTACAAATGAATCACTCAACGCTGAGTCACTCACCCCCTCCCCGTCTCTTTCCTACAGCAGACCAACCGCTGCTGAGCTTACACACACACACACACACACACACACACACACACACACACACACACACACACACACACACCTTGTACGTACATGCTGTGTTCCTCCTTCAGGAGCACTTACCCAGGAAAAACACCAATGATAAGCTAAGAGCCAAGATCCAAAATCAATTCCCTGTTTGTGTTTATTTGTGTGTGTGTGTGTGTGTGTGTGTGTGTGTGTGTGTGTGTGTGTGTGTGTGAATGTCCGTGTGCATGTGCGTGTGGAAAGCTGAACATCTAAGGGAGGGGACAAGGACACAGACATATCCAGGCACTTTGTGCATCCTTTGTGTGTAATTAGAGGATAGACAGACACCATCTGCAGTCATGGGCGTATCACTGAAAGTATACTGAGTGTGTCATCATGAAGATTAATGCTGTTTGTTATTCTGCATAAACATCCTCCAGTAGATGGTGGGGACATTGGCAGTGTCCCTGCCCTTTGGATCGGCAAGCACACAGCTGACACAGAAGCACTCACAGCTGTAGTCTGCGGCAGAATGGGTCTCTGAAGGTACAGTACGCAGCTGCACGCTCTTCCTCCCTCACCCGACTCCTCCTCTTAATTACAGGAGAGGCCAAAGCTGTAATCAGAAGTGGTCCAATGCCTGTTAACGCCACAGGGCATTTTAAAGCAAAATGTGTTTCAGTTAATTACTAATAGAGAGTGCAGATGCAGGCTAGTCCAAAAATAAAGAATGGAATTGAGTTTGAAACGCTCCCCCATTGAGAAGTATTATGTCATTCTGGGCAGATGGCGCTCTATGAATACACAGAAATCTGCACAGACTGAAGGAAAATCTTTAAATGTGACTACTGTGATTTATCCCCCACTTGCTCTCATCAGGGAGGGGCGGTTTGGTTTGATGATGAGCAGAGAAGCTCTGCAGTCACGGTGCAATTTAAGAAGTAGGTCACTTCTCACACGTTTCCCAACATGTTAAAGGCAGATGGGTGACAGCAGTAATTATCGCAGGGGGGCCAGCATGCTGTGGCCATTCTCTATCTCTCTTTCCCTCTCCTTCTCTCTCGCTCTCTCTCTCTCTAGAGATGCAGCATCTGAGAGTTTCTTCCTCCCGCTGTCTGCTGTCATCCTCTCCCCTGTCAGTGGCACCACACACAAGGTCATATCCTGTCCAGATTTAGAGAAGCTTTTGCTGCAGAATCCTACACCATTTGGCTCTGTCTGCTGTTTGTTCTGCTACTATGACAACAAACCTCCTTTTCAGTATTATTTACTGAGTCCAGTGAATGCTGACAACATGCATATTGACATTATTGTGTCATATTTTGCCTGCTTATTGATTCAAATTAGCCAATTGAGTTTGTATTTGCATAGTTAAACAGAAGTGAAATCCATACTGGCTGTGGTTGTTCTTGTTGCCCTCTAGTGTCCAGAGCCACATAGTAGCCCACAGCGCCCATGGAATCTATAAATGGAATGCGCTGTCTTATTCGTTTTAGTGAATTATGACGTACAGTTTCAATGATACTGCAAGACACCTTTATGGTGTTTAAGGTAATCTTGGACAGAGGTTTGACACTTATTGTGACTATTTCAACTTCACCTTCACTTTCGCTTCTAATAAATTTCACCCAAGTCTCGACCAGGGTTGTTCCCTATAATGTCTTCCAGATTTCTTTCTTCGAACAAATAACATGAGGTAACTCACTCACAGAAGCACAGCCGATTAAAGGATGATCACATCACACTAACTGTTATTCAGCTCTCACAATGGATTACGTGGCATCCACTCCACCATGAGTGTCAATTTAAATTTTCAGTCCAAAGTGAAGGACAATGGACAACTAGTGGCAGAAACAGTTTTGTCAAAAGTAACATACAGTGAGGACAAAACATTTTCTTCATGTTTGAGATAATTCAGCATGAATTCTGCATTTAAAAAAACAGTACACAACCCCATTACATCATCATTGTAATGTCTTATCATCCTCTTAATTATGGAATTGACCTGAAATGAGCAATTGAGTGAGCACAGTTTGGTGGTCTGAGAGGTCTGCGAGTGGTTCAGTAATGAGTTTGAGCCACAGCTGTTGCTCTGCCCAGAGAGCTCATGAAGAACTTGTCAGAGTGAGCCCTTATGACCGCTGAGGAAGATTTATGAGAGCCTCTGCCCCCCCCTTCACCTGCTCCTTTCTCAACCCCACTCAGACCTGGTGCTTCATTCCAAACTCCCCCGTGTCTCCTCCACGTCCCCAAACCAACACGTCCCTATTAGTTTTTCACCAATCTGTGTTACTGTGGAAGTCTGGAGGTGTTTTTTCATCTATCTGCCACTCTCTCTCCTCTCCGCTTGTTAAAGAGATGACAGAAATAGTAAATGCGATGATTCACTACGCTCAAGTCTTTTCAGATGGCAGGTGCTGTCAACAGATGTACCTACAGGAAAGAAGCATCATTAATTCATATCATCTCAAGAGTCCTGCGAAGAAACTCTCATATGTATTCAGACCTCAACTGCTTCCCTATTGTTTGAGAGAAGTGTCAGCCATTTGATCAAACAGCTGTCATCAGATAGGCAGAACATCTTGACTCATCCACTCACTCCCTGATCCAACTGATCTCCATCAGATGATCTAAAGAAGTTTTGCTTTATGAGTCACTTCATTTGATAACTTTCAGACATGATGACAGTTTCTGTGCTTCTGTTATTCAGACACATTGGATCAAATTAGGGGCTAGAATTTAGGCTGGAGAGCAAGACAAAGACTTAAAGGAGTGAGGATTTCATGAGATTGTATTCAATTCACCTTCTTACTTCGGCCATTTCACTACTTAAAACACACGTGCACGGTTCTCAAACGTGTGCAAGACGTCATGACAATAATGACATCTTGAATGATGCCATAGTTGTCAATTATGTCAGTAACAACAATGACATGAAGTTATTCATGATTCCATTTATTTATTCCCCCTCCCACTTCTATAATTTGGAAATTCAGATAAAAGAAAAAAAAAATGCAGATTCTGTGTAAATGAAACGAAAAGCATGCAAATACAAATGCTGGATCCCTGAACATTATTTCTGGCAAGTGTCGAGGCAACTGGTGCACCTTGTATTGACACACGCACATGCATACTTGTTTTGTATCCTGTCAAGGACATCTGTGTAAAGGTTGGACAGTTAGTTTATGAAATAACAGCATAATATCAACTATATTGGCCATAAATAACCATTGCGAATTGCGAATTGTTTAAAGACCAGAGTTAACAGTGTCCACGCCAAAAACAAAAAACAAGAGCTCAAAAAAAAATCACATTTCAGCCACACCAGCACGACACTCAGATCATCAAACATGAACACAAAACAAACATTGCAACATTGCATGTTGAATGAGGGCAAGAAATGAGGATTTTCAGGTGTAGTTCCCCGGTTCACACAAGGATATGGGTTTGTGTGAGTTGCATTTTTCAAATACATTTTACAATACAATAATATTTTTGCATGGGTAGCATTTTGTTTTAGCTTTTCTGGATTTTAATGTACTAATTGCCAATGCAACAGGTAAAATAATCTTTCGTGAGCGCTACGACGTCGTGTCACTTGTGATACATCCCAAACCTTTTTCGCGTTTTTGTCCCGTTTAAGCTACAATATCTCATCCAAACTTCTGCAGGTTTGTTACTGCAATATAGTTAGTATGTTCACCTAAACACCTTTTGCAACGTGACACAACGCACCGCGCGCTGATGCTCTAACCGCCACCGGTCCTGATTCGATGCATTTGATTGATTGATATGTACATGTAATGTGTGTGTTGAATTAAACATTTAAACATCAGATTTCTTGCACTTTTAATAAAACATTTTTGTATTTTTTCAATTGACTTGTCAATTATGATCATGAATCCTTATGTGTCCACAAGTAAGCACAATGTAGATTCAAGGTAGATTGGGAGGCTGCACCTTCATACATATGTACAGGTTAAGACTGTCGTAGGTTTCAAAAGAGTTTACAGTTGATTCTTTGTGAAAAGTTCTTTGTTAGAAGAAAAGTTCTACGACACCACTTATCGCCCACATACGATCCTGTTCCTTCATCCCTGCCCAAGACCAAACAACCATTCAGCCTCTAATGAACATTGTAACAGCAGAAAGGCGACCCCATGAGGTGAAATCCTAGGAATCCCCACTGGTCTGTCAGAACTGCAGAAACCCTTCAGATGAGAGGTGAAACGCCCTTACTGGTAAGTCCAGTAGCCTCAGATCAGAAAAAGCCTGTCCCCTAATGGATGGAGGTGGAAACAGGACCTGGCACTGCCCCCTAATGGTGTAGGTCAGGGGTCTCCAACCTTTTCCTCTGAGAGGAGATTTGACAAAATAAAAAATGTCCGAGAGCTCATGTTTTACATTATTCATTTTTTCTATTTGTTTTTATTGAAGCAAACATTTTCCATGACATTGCGCATACAATTATAGGATATTTTGGAGATAATTTTTTATACAGAAAGAGGGGGAAAAGGAGAGAGAGAGAGATAGAGAGAGAGAGAGAGAGAGAGAGAGAGAGAGAGAGAGAGAGAGAAAATAGGCAATTTGAGGTACAAGTAGATTGAAATTGAAAAAGGCGGAAGCCACAGTCGCTGGAGGTTTTGACAACATGGCACAGTAGTGTGGGCGCAGAGTCCAGGATGGCATCAGTGATGTTGATGCGATGATCTCATAGGGTAAATACAGTTTACAGGATGATGTCAAACAGCAATGTAGGCTACTACAAATCACATGATAGGCTGTGGTAAAGAGAAGGAGAGAAGAGAGAAACAAAAAAACAAAAAAAAAACAAGAGAGGACATCCCACCCAGAGACTCAACCCAACCCCGCAGTCACACAACTGCATCCCCCGTCCTGGCCCGCCTGGGATGTGACATAAAATGAAAACATAAAAAGGAAGTGTTGGGTGTTCAGGTTTTCAGTCACTGGTCTGGCATAGCCTGTAGATCTGTGAAGTAAGAGAGAAATGGTTGCTATCTCTGAAAGAACTTATCAGTGTGGCCCCTCATAGTCTACTTGATTTTCTCGAGTTTAAGAAAACACATCATATCCTTCAGCCATTGAAAAATAGAGGGAGGGGTAAGGGATTTCCAATGCAGGAGCAGGCGGCGTCTAGCAAGGAGAGTGGTGAACATGACCATTTCCTTTTGTGAGGTGTTAAATTGGCATGAGTCATATGGGGTGCCGAAGATGGCAATATGAGGGGAGGGTTGAACTTGCATTCCCCATATGGTAGACAATGTGTTGAAGTGACCGGATCAGTAGTTGTGGAGCCTGGGGCAGAGAAAAAACATGTGGCTTAGGTTACAGTGAGGCTTCAAACATCTATTACATTTGTCCTCCACGTCTGTCTACGTTTCGGCCAATCTGGATTTAGAAAAATGGACCCTGTGTACGACCTTAAACTGAATGAGAGCGAGATGAGCACAGGACGAGGCAGTATGTAGATTGCGTATGAATTCGTCCCACCAGTCTATGTCTAGATGGAGTTCAAGCTCAGTCTCCCAGGCAGCCACTGTTTTAGAATTAGATAGGTCCCTGAGGTCCAGAATGTGGCAATAGATCTCAGAGATGGTCCCTCTTAGTGGTGTCTTGAACGTTAGCAGGTCTTCCCACATGAGTTGAGGGGGAGGGGAAGGGAAGTTTTGGAAATTGCTGCAGGCAAGTGTCTGATTTGGAAGTACTTAAATAATTGGTTAGCAGGTAGTCTATATTGAATTGACCGATTGGAGAAGCTATTAAAACTGCCGACGAGTACAGGTCAAGGAAATATTGTATGCCTTTGTGGTGCCATGCTGAGAAGGAAGAGTCCAAGAATGAGGGGGGGGGGGGGGGGGGGTGGTCTAATATGGGCTCTTTCCAAGCGAAGAGCGATCGTTTTGGCTAAGATCTTAACATCGGCATTTAATAGGGATAGAGGTCTATAGGAGCCACAGGCGGTGGGATCTTCACATACAGAATGACTGTGTTGTCAAATGTATGTATTCTTTGAACCTTAAGCAAGCTACCCAGAAACGGGTGGCGAGCTACTGGTAGCTTGCGAGCGACATGTTGGAGACACCTGGTGTAGGTACAGCAAGTGTTTTTCAGCATTTAGATTTTTCGGGCAGCCAGGACAAGCCTCTCGACGGCTTAGCCTCAGGAAAAGGCCTGCTGGTTATGGTGTTCTGTTTCATAAACCCCCTGACAGAGCTCTGGAAACATGGAGAGGAAGAAGGCCCCTCCCTGGTAGCCCGGAATTGAACTGGGTTGATGGCAACACCAGAGCCCACAAGGTATAGCATTGACCGTGTGCGCCACAGATCTAATACAGACAGCGACTCTGTGGGCTTTTCACTCTTTGCTTTTGAGCTGCACTTTGAGAATCTGTATGCCCATAACATTAGGCAAGGCCAGGGATCAAAGCCACAACCTCAAGCTCTGTGTATCAGTATTGATCATGGTGAGCCACATGGCTGGTTACCATTGACGTGTAAACTGTTACTCCTGTTTTTAACTGGAGGAGGGCGGCCATCAAACATCAAGTAAAGACAAAGTCCCATTTTTCTCACACACATACTTATCACACACACAACGGGCCTTGAACTCACAACCTTGTGGTCACGAAATATCAGCTTTAGATGCTGAGCCAATGAGGGGTGAAGTTTGCCAAAACCTTCTTTGGTGCTTATGCTCTTCTGTTTTTAGGTGGCTTCTTGTAAAAAAAGAGAATAACTTTTACAGTGAGAACACACTTTAAAGTTAACTTCTCCTCCCTTTCTGTGACATAGTAGACATAGGGGAGCAAGAGAATATCAGGCCTGTTCAATGTTTCTGTCACAATGCAAGATTAGAAAAACAGTAGGCTCCTCCAATTAAAAACAGGAGGAATATTTTTACAGTGGACTGTAGGAAACAGATATTTTTTATTGAATTATTTTTTTTAAACATTTATTTATATTGCGCCTCACGATAGCATCAAAGTTTTGATTTGTTAGAATCAAACTTTAATTAGCTTGGTGGCCGGCCCACTTCTGATGTATAAATTCATCAGCGACAAGCTGGTTTCTTTGCAAACAAAATTCCATCTACATAAATGAAGCTAGCTTGTTGACACTGAAACACTGTCTGTTACAAACACTCCATATGAAATAGCAAATAAGGCACAGAACAAACATACAGGAAAACAAATCTCTATTGTACACTCCAATTTTCCTCATATGCAACTTGAGTTAAAAGAAAAGTGCCTGAAACACAACTTGTTTGCTTAATTGGTTTGAACATGTTATTAAAAGAGTTCAAAATCCTTAGAAGTTTAGTGTTTTACCTCCAAGTGGTTACCTTTTTAGTTCTAAAGTGTAAGTGCAACAGTTTAGTGGTGTACAGCTGGCACAGGAAACAGAACTTGTCTCGGATTTCAGTTTCACTGAGGTCACAGGGTCACAGGGTCACAAAGTTGCCTTCAGGCCTGGTAGATGGGCACCACTCTATCAATGGTTTGCCTACATATGGGGCAGGTGGGCTGTGGAAGGGCCTGGTAGCAGCGTAGGCAGCAGCACACGTGCCCACAGTTCAGCAGAACACACTCCCGTGGCTGACTGAGGCATATCACGCAAGAATTCTCTACAGGTCCTCCATCCTCTGAGCTCTCCGACGCGGTACGCAATCTGGGGCCGTCGCCCTGCAGTGTCTGAAACTCCCGCCTCTGACGCTCCTGCTCCCAGCGCACCTTCAGCTTGCAGTAGTAGCGTCTTCCCGCCCAGAAGAGGACCGCCGCGCCCGCCAAAGCAAAGATCGATGCAAACACCTGCCACGCCACCGCCTCCCTCACCTGCTCTGCTCGCAGGGTGTCGAAGTCTGCGGCGGTTAAGAAGTATTCCGAGCCGTCAGATGGGGGGCGAAGTGCCAGTGTGCGATCTGTGTCCAGTATCAGCTCGCCTACACCTGTGAGAGTACAACCCACCTGGGAAAAGGAGGGAGTTCTGTAACATCAGCATTTACATTAGCCCAGTGATGATACACAGAATTTCCAGTTAGTATCTCAAAAAGACTGACCTTAAGCATTTCCTCCGTCTCCAGCTGCCCCTTCGGTTTCTCACCACTTAGGTATTGTCCTAACATGTCTGTGAATCCAAAAGTGGCCTGGTGGAACTTCTCATGAGTGATCTCCATTTGTAACCCGGAGGCCTCCAGGGGACCAAGGACCCGGACTTTGGCCTCATCCAATCCCACCAACGTGAATGGCGCTGAATTCACAGTCTGATACAGGACTCGCTCGCTGTCTGTCCTGCAGCAGGTGGTGGAGGTTAATAAAGATGAAATGTCAAATGTGACACTGGTATTGTGTCATATTTTGGGACCTCAAATTTTATGCACCAAAATTTTGTTTTATCTGGACAGCCAAGAATTATGAATTCTTGGTTTAATTCACACTAATTATCCACAGCAACATTGCCTGAAATGTGGTTCTTAAGCCTCATCAAATCTACATGAAGTTACAGATTTGTATTGGCCATTGATGTGTTGTTGTGCTGTATCGTAATTTTGTCCTGTGTAATTATCCTGATGTAGTTCTTACCAAGTGCGTGCAAAGCCATTCCACACAAGTTTGTGTTCTCGCAACATGAATTTCTGAATCACTCCAACACATTCTTCTTGGAATTGGCTCCTCAGAGGTGTTCCTATAGGTTGCACTGTGCCTATAAATGCATGAAAAAACAAACAGCAGCATTAAATCTACACATTTATCAATGACGAAACTAAAGTTGCCATACAAGACTAGTTACCTTCGATGACAGCATACTGCAAACATTTTCCTGGAGTAACATCCAAAATGTCTTTGAGTTTTCCATCTAAGGTCAAGTGTGGAGCATCCTGACAACACAAGAAACAGACTTTATGAACAAAGGTTTCAGGCTCCAAGGATAGAAAACCACAGTGCAGGATGGTCATCCATTATAATTGGAACATGGAAAAAAAATACCACAACAGTAAAATAAAATACAAAGTAAACTCCCCTACTTACACTGAGTTTATCTATTGCCTTCCGCTTCTTCCAGTAGACATAGTAGAAGAGGCCTGAGATGGCAAAACTGGCCCCAACACACACTGCTTCAATACTTGTCACAGGAAATTCCTCCATTCTCTTTGGGTCTTCAATCGTTTCCTTGGGAGCTGACCTGCACATTGAGCAAAGCAATCACATTACATGGACAGGTATTCAACAAGTTACATGCAAAATAAAGATAATGCTTTACTGTGTTAAATGCAGTTACATCAGCAGCAGAGACTGTGGCTATGGTTACTACAGTTAATAAAACAGGTAAAGGTCTGAGGAGGTCACTTCACTGCTTTAGTGGTTGACCGATTTTCCAGATGAGCTTGTGACCTGCTGATTTTGGTGTTTGCTTGTAGTGACTGCAGATTGTCCCGTTTGGGTTCACAATGACACATCATCGTTTTGTCCTTTAATGTAAACTTCACATTAAATGATGATGTGTCACAATGACACAACATCGTAAACATTAAATGACAAAACGGTGATGTGTCATTGTGACTTGTTGTCGTCCCTTTATTGTAAAGGGACTGGTATGACAGTAAAACCTGAGCAAAATGAATACACTCCGGTTTTCAATGAGTGCAGTCGCTGCACCAAACCGCCGACGCATACAAACTAACCAAAACATAACGTTCCTTCATCTGTAACACTCGTATTTGCTGATCAATTTCGGTAAAATACCTGCTACCTAATATTGCTGAGCCACCAAGACGCACTGTGACCTCTACGACAATGTTGATATTTGCATTCAGACCATACATGTAAGATTTAATAAACCACAATAACTAGTTCTATTAAAACGCGATTAATAGTATATTCTTTCTTTACCTAAAGGATGATCCTTGAGGTTGGCATACCCGGAACAGTTGGCTCAGTTACGTCACGTGACCCCGGTAGTGAGGGCAAATAGTAGTTCCTGTGTCACGTGACAGGATCTACTCGCGTCTCTGACATGCGCAGTACGACCACTAGTTCATACACGTATTTACGCCGAGATGGCAGGCGGAGGTGTGCGGAAAAGGTCTGCTGGTCCTCCGTCCCCACTATGGGGAAAACTCCACGCTCTATGGCAGGACAAGCATTTAGTCCTTTTCAAAACAGAGTATACGTTACTGGTCGTTTCTGTTCTGTGGTTCTTGGAGATTGGGATCAATATTTGGGTCATACAGAAAGTAGCATGTAAGTAGCTGCACGGCTAGCTAGCATGCTGTCGCGGTTTGCCATATTTCCGAGCGTAACTAAACGCTAAGTAGCTAGCAATAGCACGCTATCCTACTTATTGCCACCTGTCACCGGGAATTACTGTCCGTGCATGACCACACACTGTGTAGCCCGGGGGGGGTTCAACGACTTCTCTAATTTTACAAGTTGCTAATATTAAAGCTTTATGTACCGCAACATGTAACGTTGTTAATGGCAGTGCCGCTTAATACAAACTATTCAGGTTAGGTGTAAGTTTAACATTATTTTCGTATCATAGTTTCGATATTTATTATGTCTGTTATTTCTCTGGTATGTACTGTATGAAATGTCCATTAAACATTGTGACAAATGCCCTGCACAAGCTTCCAGTCTCTACTCATGTCTCTAAACGTAATATTAGATTAACTTTGCTGTCAAATGAAAGAGATATTGTTTTGAGCGCAAACATTGAACTTTGTTACGTGTTCAACACCTAAATCCCTGAAATTATTGTTAAAATTTTATCTATTAATTTTCTATCACTTCACTTTTGAATAGTTGATTAACTGTTTCAGTAGTAATTATTTACTTATAAAGCAAAATATTTCAGCTTTATGGGTCGGTGCTTCAAACAATGCTAACTATTGTTTTAAGGCTCTGTTAACATGCAAGGGATGTTTGTTACCTTCAAAATGTATAGATTAAATAAAACAAAATCAGCAATGAATCATTAATCATACCTTCTTAATCACTCTCGATCGTTGGTTTTTGTCCTACATTGCAGACACAGAGATAGACTGGGAGGCCTACATGGATGAAGTAGAAGGAGTCATCAATGGGACTTATGACTACACAGAGCTCAAAGGGAACACAGGCCCCCTGGTGTGAGTTTCACAGCAGTGCTGCAGGCCTCTTCAACACACACACACAGTTTAAGTTCTCTATTTTCCTTTTCTCCTCGTAGGTATCCAGCTGGATTTGTCTACATCTTCACAGCTCTGTACTACATCACCAGCCATGGGGTGAACATCCGTCTGGCCCAGTACCTCTTTGCTGCTTTCTACCTCATCACACTGCTTCTGGTCTTCAGGATATACAATCGCACTAAAAAGGTAAGTGTGAGGTTGCGTACGTGGCAAAAGCCTCAGTTATCATGCTACATGTGTTCGTCATCTGCATACCCTTTACTCACTTGTTCACATCCATATATGTGTCCAGGTTCCTCCCTACGTCTTCTTCTTTGTGTGTTGTGCCTCTTATCGGATCCACTCCATCTTTGTGCTGCGCCTGTTTAATGATCCGGTTGCCATGATGCTCCTCTTTGGGGCTGTTAACCTCTTTATGGATGGATACTGGACACTTGGCTGTGGCCTTTACAGGCAAGTATGGACTCAGAGATATCTTGGCTTCTAATGTGAAAATGCTGTATCTTATTCATACATCTTTATGTCTTATCAGTATGCTTGACATCTGTGATATATTGAAATTACAACTCATTCTCCCCCTTTTTCTGACAGTTTAGCAGTGTCTGTGAAAATGAATGTGCTTCTCTTTGCTCCCGGGCTTCTCTTCCTCCTCCTGTCTGAGTTTGGTTTCGTCAGGACCATTCCTAAACTTTCCCTCTGTGCAGGCATACAGGTAGATTCCAAAGTGTTCCTCAATTTAATCTCCCATTCTGTTCTTCAGTATGTGGTGACACATTTTTACTGTATTGTTCAATGTTGTTCATTATTGGTGAACCTCATCTCTGAACTCATCTCTCTTACTATCACAGCTGTTGCTGGGTGTCCCGTTCCTGATGGAGAACCCAGTTGGCTATGTCAGCCAGGCCTTTGATCTGGGCCGTCAATTCATGTTCAAGTGGACAGTTAACTGGCGTTTCTTGCCAGAATGGCTCTTCTTGAATCGCAATTTCCACTTGCTCCTGCTGGCTGCCCACCTGCTCACCCTGCTGCTCTTTGCCCTCCGTCGGTGGAAGAGGTGAGACAGACACGACTGTGCCAACGTCACTGTTGGCTGGATTGATGGAGATGAGATTGTGTTCCATCACACTGCAGGCATTGGCTCAGTCAGTCTGCATAGTGCGTCATACAATCTTTGTATGATGTGAATCCTTCATAAAGTATCAGTATGGCTTACAAATGGCTTATTGTGTGCCTTTCATTGAAATTTGACCATAATCATCTGACCCTTGCAGGGTGTGTTAAGATGTCCTTACAGTCAAATAAATATAATTATTGTTTCTCTTTAAACAGACCTGGAGACGGAATTCTCGAACTCCTCCAGGAGCCAGCAAAGAGAAAAACCCCTGCTCAGAAAACCACTGTTGATCATATCCTTTTCCATACCCAACTGACTGTTTACTACTAGAATGGTGGCTTCAAACATATTATGCATAACAAAGAACCATTAGAGATAATGATGCATTAATTATACTATTGCTGTCAATTCTAAATTGCTGAAAAGTAGAACATAAATTGAGAAAAAATGTCAAAATAGTGATTAGTCAATCAATGACTAGATGTCCTCCCTGTGCTCCGTGGTCGGACCTTAACAGATGATCACAGATAGTTCTGATTCTTTTTACCTCTAACTTCATTGGCATGTGCTTCAGCCGTTCGTTGCACTACCAGTTCTATGTCTGGTACTTCCACACGCTGCCTTTCCTGCTCTGGAGTGGAGGTGTGGAGAAACTGGCTCATCTGCTCAGGTAAGAAGAAACCACACCAGTATTAGTTTTTACTCTGAGCAAAATCTACAGTATGGTAGATCAGCAAAGGCTCAGCGCTTTGTTCTGGTAACTCTCTGTGTATCATGTTCACACAGGGTCCTAATTCTGGGTCTGATCGAGCTGTCGTGGAACACCTACCCGTCTACAGACAGCAGCTCGGCCGCCCTTCACATCTGTCACGTTGTCATCCTCCTCTGTCTGTGGCTTCCTCCCCCCCTGTCGTCAGCCCCAGCCAAAACACAAGATGCATCCGTTAAGGACAAACGCCACTGACAGTCTGACCTGACGCAGCTGTGGTCTGATCAGCCTCCGTCCTCAACCCAGAAGAAGGACACAGCCTTAAAAAAACAAAAAGAGTTTAAAAAAAAAGGAGCTGTCTGATGCTCCTCATGTCAGCTCACTGCTTAATGTGAAGGAGGTTGATGTGTGGGACGCCTTCTTTGTATGTGTTCATCACATGCAGTTGTGGAGAATGAAGGAGAATATAAGCTCAGATTCTCAGGTTTCATTTCATATACATGATTGGAATTGAAGTACATTGCTAGAGTAGATTGTGAATGTTGTGCTGTGTTGAAAGATATCTTAAGAATTTGTTACAAAGGGCATAATTTTACTTAGTTTTGATAAATTATGTTCTGCACATGATTCATCTACTTTGATCATGGTTAAAACCTTTGTTTACTGTGTTAAGAGAGCAGTATAGTAAAAGATAATGTCATTAAAACATCATGGAGCTTGAACTTTACCCACCCAAAGCTTTGAATTGATTGTACATTAAAGTATTCTTTTGTACAAGGCCAAAATCATCTTGACTAGTTTTACAATTTTCCTTTGATTTGTAGAACTAAGCTGTGGACAATCATGGTTAGGTTTTAGTTCTAATTTATTGGTTTGATTATAGATATCATCTGTTGTGAGTGGCTTAATACACACTCATCAATACGTATGAAGTTGTACTGTGAACAGTGCACCAGACTGAAACAAAAGGTGACATTTTATATTAAACAGATATGACAGTGAACTTGGATGCTGTTTTGATTTTGAATTTCAGTGTTTTTATTATGGCTACAGTACATTTATTACTTGATGGAATGATTGGTGGAATTTATCAAATAATTAAAAAAGGTAAACTAAATAGACTCATGAAATGAAGAAAGGCATTCTTGTGGTTGCATTAAGTATATTGATAATAAAAGGCCACTTGGTCTTAGTCAATTCTTGACACAATATGAAATCTTACATCTTTAGAGTTTTTTATGTGCAACTTAGAAGTAGAATGAACTTGGCACTGGGATATTAGTTGGACCCTGCAGATAAAACAATAACACATACTTTTCCACATAAAGGCATGTATCTTTGGAGTTGCTATCATCAATAAGATGTCAGTAATGCTACATTTAATTAGTGATAAAAAGCTGGCTCAGGTTCCTTAGTAATGATTGTCTCACATATTATTGGGGTTATAACACAACATGTTTAGCTTGATGTTCTCATCCCAGTGGCGCAGCAGCAGGAACAGCTGTCTGGCTGCTCCCTTCAGTCCTGCCAGGTCCACTCCCTCCGGCAGCTCCTGACAGCGCAGCCAGGAGTCTGCTTTTGCTGCAACCAGCTCCCACTCCATGAAGAAACCAGCGCATCGGTGCTCGAGCCAGGCAAGAGCCACGGCTGTGGCCCAGGTGGAACCCTCCAGGTCCTCCTGAGCCAGTTGACTGAACCCATGGAGGTCAGCAGCCAGAGGATCAACCGGAGAGCCATCACACACTTCTGTCTCTGACCCACGGCCGCTGTCTGCCTGGCCGTGGCTTTGACTCTGGGTGAGGGGAACGGGCAGCTCTAATGAACCTTCCTCGGAGCTGGGAAGGTCAGGTGGGGAGGTGATGGGCCCTCGGTCAGACAGCTGCCTCCGCTGAAGCCTCGGCTCCAGTATCAGAGGTGTGTCATCTGGAGTGTGGTGGAAAGGCGGTGCAGCTGGTTTGGTCAGGGAGCAGGAGGAAGGAGAAAAGGTAACATGGTGACCGCTAGCAGCACCGGGAGGTTTGGCAGAGGTCAGTAAAGACGGAGCGCTGGGGGATGTGCAGCGGAAAGGCGGACTGAGGCTGCGGCGGTGAAGGCTGTAGGGTGAGGCTCTCTTCAGGCGGTCCAGAGGGATCTGGACACAGTCGGAGTAGATCTCTGTCAGGAGGAAAGCTCCTGATGCGAGCTGGAGACGCACCTGAAGAGACACCATAGATCAATGGGTAAGGATTAATGCATAAACTATGTTCATATGTTTGTGTATGTGCACCTCTCACCAGTGGCAGGTAGTCTAGCGTTTCAGTTTCTGGGTGTTTCTCCGTCTCTGCAGACAGACAGTGGGACTTGAGAGGAACCTGCTTTCCTGATGAAATGGAGGACCTGAGTCTGCCCAGTGGGAACCTGGAACAATTATATACATTTATATAAAATGCATATATATAAATATATATAAATGCAATATAAGCAATTGACAGTATGAAGGAGCCTGTACACAGACAGAGACCGCATATTGCGGTTGCATGGACAGTTCTAGCATTTCTTCAAAGTTCTCGTCATTTATTTGCCTGCCCACAGCGCAAAGCCACGATGTGAAAGCCTCACCTGGCGCCAAAGAAGCTCTCCATCGACTTGCTCTCCACAGAACGCTGTGAGCGGCTAGATGTGGTGGCAGATATGGCTGGTGAGCTGGCAGAGTAGGAGTTACCACCTAAATCTGAGACAACAGAGTAGAGGCAAACAGAGCATGCTATGGTTTAATCAGTGCAGTGATGAGGTAATGCTTCCATACTGGGGCTAAGCTGTCAGTCAGTGGCATGTTGATGGATATAATGACGTCCGCAGAAGGAATTGGTGAGTATTTTTACATGCAGGGGTGAGCAACTGACTTACTGGAGTCCCAGGATGTAAGGCTACATGGTGAAGCAGGAGTGTCGTCTCTGTCTGTGAAATATAAAGACTGTTGATGACCTAAAGCTAAGCATGAACATTAGTAAGGTCTGAAGGAGGTGTACGGTGAGGGTTACGATGATTGACAACGGCAAGGTGTCCTTGCACAGTCTAAACGCAACTACCTGTGGAGTTCCAAGTGTCCTCAACCTCTTCGCTGTCTCTACTGGTGCGTCGTCTTCCCAAACCTACAGAATAGGTCCTCTGCCTGCGACTTGACTGCGAACTGCGTCTGTTCCCCATATGCACACCTAAACATGTACACACACACACGGCAAAAAAAACAAAGTCTGGTCCACCCAACCCACCTGTTATCTGAATTCAAATCAAATAGCCCACCTGTGTTTTTGACATCCATGCCATCTTTTAGGCCTTTGCTGGTGTTGCTGTCCGTAGTAGCGAAGGTTGTGTACATGCAGATGATGTTACAATGCTTACTGGTCTGGATGGCCTTCATACGGAATCGCTTAGCTGAGCCTAGGAAACAATAAAACGTTAAAGCACCTGAACACTACTGCAGTACTTCAGACAGTGTAAACCAGTGAAAGAGGGACAGAGTTCACTCACCGTGTTCCATATCATTCTCCTTCTCTGCCATTTTCTCAAAGTCTCTGATAACCGAACGCGCAGTCAGTTGGTGAATGATCTCCTCCCACTGTTCTCCACTTCCCCCCTCTACTCCTCCTCCTCCCCCTCCTCCTCCAGATCCCCAATCGTCTGTTTCTTCCTGGGCCTCAGGGGTCCAAAGGTGCCCCAAGTCCACAGTGACCTCCCAGGAGACGGGCTTTCCACTCAGCAGGCCGTGAATGAGGGAGCGACACTGACCTGGTGGGGGATCATCTGGGGGAACGGCAGCGAAGAGGTACTCTGGGTCTGTGAAGCTGTCCCAGTCCAGAGGAGAACCAGGGAACAGGAGTCCATCTGAAGGTCAACGAAACAAAGAGATACGAACAGGATGGACGGACAAGAAGAAGATCTGGACAAGGACGCATTCTTAATTCTATAGCTTACTGGAGTCAGTGAGGCTTCTGTGAGACAGCGTCCCTCTTGGTGTGGGCTTTGCCTCTCCATCACTTTCATCAAGCCTCCCACCCAAGGTTTGGTCAAAGGAGACCCTCTCTAGAGCTCTCCTCAGGCGATGCATGTCCAGCTCACCCTGGGGTGATGAGAAACTCCGTGCTGCCATGGTTGAACGGACCAATGCCTTTTGTCTTCTACGGGACTCCTCACCTCCACCCAGACGCCCACTCTGGTTATACAACAGTGGGAATCAAAAAGGTTCAAGACTAAGTAACTGAATTCAATTTAATCTAACATTATCATTTATTTACTTCTTTATCTATCTATTGATTTTATTCTCACCCTTTTTAGTCCATTTTCACTGGTTTCAGCTGAGAGGTTTTGTTGCCAGTTGGGGTCTGCCCAGCGAGACAGCGCCGTCATCTGTTCTAGGGAGGGCATTTTTTCAAGGCCTTGGGGCAGTGACCCTGTATCCAGCAGGCAGCTGGGGTGAGAGTCGGGGAGGTATTGCCCACCTGCAGAGTCAGAGGTAGACGGGTTGTGTGTGTCTGAATGGGAGTGTGTTTGCAGACTCCGCTCACTACTGAGGGAGCAGCGAGTGAGGACGTACTGCTCCTGGATGTAGGAGCTCTCCTGAATCCTCCTCCTCACATCACTGGACCAGGGCATGTCCACACCTAGAGGGGAACGCAAACACAGAGCAAGTCATGTGGTAATGTTACGATTTTGTGTATCGACTCGTTATCTAACTTTCATACTCCATTGATGACCGACTTACTTAAGCTTGGTCCAGTATCTGTGTCTTTAGCACAGGAGAACTCAGAGGAGATTTCTCTGGAGATCTCCCTGAGTGCCTCCTCCAGCTCAGTCCCATCTGCACTTATCACCACAGGCATGAGCTCTGAGGCAGAGGGAGGTGAAAGTTCATCGTTGGATTGGCCAAACACTGAACCTGTGGAGCCACGATGCACACCTTTATAGCCCTGTCCCTGAGGCTGCAACATAAGAGAGTTTGATAGGAGATTAGATGAATGCAAACACATGCATTGTTCAAAGATTGAGAGCCACATACCTCTGCCTTTTTCACGTTGAAATTTGTCATATTGTACAGGGTGCAATAACCAATGAGGCGGTTTCCAGGGTAGAGAGGAGGGATGTCATTGGGTGACAGAAGAGCCTCCATGTTTTCCGGCAGGTACCAGTCGATCCGGACGTCGGTTAGCACAGGTTCAAACGCCTTTTTCAGGGACTTGATTAACTGCAGGGTTAGATTGAATACATCTACATCACATTATTTCATTGTCACAAAATCGTATTCATTTGTTTGAGCAGGTAATATCATAAAGCAATGATTTATATATTTCTTGTTATGCATTTTCTCCAGTGGGTGGCAGTGCTATACTATAGTGACCTTAGGTATGAGTCTTTCTTCTTCGTCCAAGAACTCAGTAGTCCCTCCTGTCAACTTGGCAACACCCTGCAGGAGCCTCCTGCAGGCTCGGGGACCAAGGCCCAAACCAAAGCATCTGCAAAGGTATCACTGATGTTAAACTCTAAGAGACCATGGACATGAAATAATGCCTTCTCTTTACTCAGCCTCTCTCATGCTGCTGAGTGCTCCTTGATGCTCTGTGCGGCTTGTCGTACACTTTAGTGTCTAAATCTCTTTCTTGCCGTCACCCTCTTGACATTTGAAGCACCAAAAGCATCTATTTCTGAAACCTAATGGTGTGTGCATGCCCCCTCAGGGAAGGGGAATTTAGAGCCGTCAAACAGACAGTATTGGTATTTCTGGCACCCATAGGGCTCACAAGCCATTTGGCTAATTGAAGGTTAGAAAAGAGCACAGGACAGAATAATTGAAAAGAGAGATTCTGACTGCAGGTTCTAAAAACAGCAGTCCTGTCTCTGCACTGTACGAATGCCTGAAGAGGAGGTACAGACAAATACAGACAAATACAGAAAAAGGAACTTGAAATGATACACATAGAAACGTCATACAAGCCAACCATCGTAATCCTTTGGTTATAGGGTCTAGATTGTAGTTAATGCATCAAATCTAGATGAATTATGTCAGCGAGAAAGCAACAAACCATGTGTTGTTACAGAGACACGTCAATACAGTGTTGAAGAAATGCGGTCCGACAGGAGAATACTAATGAGGGAGAAATAGAGTTAGAGAGTGTGTTGCTGGAGGCCAGAGTGAAACCAGAGGGGTGTGACTATCACTGCAGAGGAGAGCACTTTACGGAATTACTGGGTGGGGCTGAAAATACCCCGGCCCCTTCTATTCTTTATTTACCAGTGTTTCAGTCTTAATCAGTTCTTCAAGATGCCTGTTTGTTTCCCCTTCATCTCAGTCTCTCTATACTGTACATTTCCTCCATCACTTTGTGTCTGCCACATCTCTGACCTAACTGTATGCGCTGTCACATCCCAACTATAGAATGCATCATGAGTGCTTGATATCCACCTTATACTATGAATTTCGCTTGATAATGATTTAATTTTGGTTATGGACCCGTACCTGCCAGCGGATGTGTTCCTCCGGACCAGCTCCAGCACTTTGGACACGTTGCTAATGGTTCCATCTGTGACAATGAAGACCTGGCGTGGACATGAGCGTTGCATTGGCTGTTGGTACACCCACGATAGCGCCCCCAGCAGGTTGGTGCCCCGCATGTCAGCCCTCATCCTCTGGACGTAGTCAGAGGCCTGCATTAGCGTGACCTGTTGTGTGTGGGTGTATACACAGAATTACAGACGCTATCAGGTGGGAAACTCATAAATCATCAAGCATCACACAACAGCGTCTGTCCAACATGGTGTTGCCTGTGTAAATGTGTCTATGTTGTTGAGATAAATTCCCTGTTCGATATCAGGTGGCCCAATTACTGTGTAACGTGGGAAAAAGAATTGAATCCGACCCTTGTCTAATAAAGGCAGAGTAAACACACACACTCATTAGCACCTGCTGTTAAACTGCCTCAAATCACAGCGTGGACAAACACGCCTGACAGGAGGACATTTCCTGCTGGAGTTAAAATGCATGAAAGGTCACCATATGCTGTGCACGAGGTGCAAAGGCTGTTGTGTCCTTTCAAACCCCTGGTTTGGCTAAAACCTGATACTCTGCTACTAAGGCAACCCAAGGAACTGACCTATTCCCCTGATTACTAAGGAACAGAAAGAGACAAAAAGAACAGATGGTCCTGCAGGATATCAACTTTCAGGAAACACAATTCAAAATGCCCCAGTCAGCGTTCATACACGAGAAAACTAGCTATGGATTATGTTTTGTATTTTGTGAATTAAACGTGAACATAATTCAGATAATACTCTAATCTGAAATTAGGTTTAAAACCAACATCGGTGCAGAGCTTGCTGGAGGCAAACAGGGGCTTGATGGTGGTGCCGAAGCCCACAATGTTGAGCAAGGTGCCAGCAGGGAGACTCTTCAGAGCCACGACCATGCCTTCCTAAGGAAATGGAAGAGAATAGATAGGATGGAGGCCAAACAAGCATATATCACTTATTTTCCAAACATTGCAGCATTAAGTCACACATATATTGAAACACTTCTACCTTCTAACCTTAATGCGATGGATGTTGGTGCCACTCATACTGCCGCTACGGTCTACAAGGAACAGCAGCTCTCTGGTGGCTTTGTGCAACTCCAGAGGTTCACACAGCAAGTCAGGACAGAAGTTGAGCATCAGGACGGGGCAGCTAAGAATGTCTTTGTGGTGTCGCTTTCTCACAAACTCAAGCTGCAGGCAAAGAGAAACATCTGCACATCAAATTTGATCACATGCAACAACAAAATCACAAAGGGGGGTATCATTGTGGGATATAAATGTAAAATTTCCAAAATATATATGGTTTCACTAACCTTCCTGTCAGGTTCTGAGTCTTTGCGGGTACAGCGAATGAAATCACGGCGGGAACAGAGCTGCTGTTCATATTGGCTGAAGGTCAGCCGACCTCTCTCCAAGATGACCAGTGGGCTGTGAGGTTCTGTGGAGGTGTTTTTTTTTAATGGAGGTCATAGTCAGGGTGGAAATGACAGAATGAAGAATGAAGACAATTAACACATGGTGGACATTTGTTTGAGTTATTCACCACTGAGGTGCAGAATGATCTCGATGTGTCTGTCATATGGATGCTCCTGTGCCAAGGTGATGTATGTAGCAGAGGCACTTTGAGCACTGGGGTCCGCATCTGCCCTCAGGGCATGAGTGGGGCTCTCCAGTCCTACAGTGAAGGAAGCGATACAGACCGGAAATAACAAATTATCAAGAGATTTTAAATGCATATAAAAAAGTAAATTGATGATAGCTGAATGGAGACTCTATCATCTCTCTAAACCAAGACATTCTGCCTGAGCTATTGTTGGTACCTGCCAATAGGCAAGCCCCTCTGACCAGCAGCTGGAAGTTGAGCTCATATGGTGCCAGGTTGGCAGCTGGACTGGTGAAGATGGCATGAACACACTGCTGCTCAGAGCCCAGGGCCCGCTCTTGTTTGCCTGAGGTGGCACCGAAACAACTTGTTGGTCTGAAGAGGAAATGTAAAGTTACAGAAATGTTGTGCAGACATATTGTATATAATTTGTTGCTGCTTATACAGTAAATATTGTTGTGTACCCAGTTTCGTCTGCTTTTCCTCCATTTTCACTTTTGCTGGCAGTCATCTGTCCCTTAACAATTGGGGTGAGCAGTGTGGGGTAGACAATGCGGATCGCTCCATTTTCTAATGTGGGAAGTTCTAACGTGGTGCTTATGATTATAGACACTATATCCATGGGACCAATTACTCCTGTGCCCACGATGAAAGTGGTTCTTTCCAGATCTTCATCTAGTATCAGATGGCCTGAAAGGTAAAATACAACTTTACTCACATCATTGAAAGAAAACACAGACTAATAAATCAGCCTAGAAATCATCATATAAAGTCTGGAAAATGATTATTTGAATCATTGGTGGTTGCATGAGATATTCTCCAATATTCATGATAGTTGCCAATATGCTGTGATATTCATATGGACCTCAACTTGAAATATGTTTGCACTTAAAAGCCATCTCAACATTAGGCAGGCAGCCAATTCTGCTTGGCCCTGTCCTCCGTCCTTACTATCCTCAGTGAGGTTAACACAGGACAGAAATAGAAATTTGTATTCAGCTAGAGACCAAAGTATTACAAAAGATTTGTGATTCTTTTACAATGTATACAATATATACCAGTAAACGTTTAACAGGCACAATAAAGCAGATGTGAATTAATAAAGGAATCTTTCTTATTCATTAATAAGGCATGTATTGTATCAACTCTTATTCATCATCTGCTCTATGTTTTATTAATGCTAAGCTGTCTGCTGATCAGAGGAATAGTGTCCACTAGCAGTAATCATAAATGGATCAGGGTGATTACTGCTCAATAACGACAATGTTTAAAATGAAACTGTTTGCTTATTTATTAGAGGGGAAACTGCAGCATGGGCAAAGCTGAATACTCTCTGGATGTAAAGTTCATACAGTAATACCCTCATGAAATTGTATCAGAGAAATATACGAGCAGTCCTCTATCCTCCCTTGCTCACCGTTGGTGCACTGCATATCCAGGCTGGAGCTCCCGCAGCAGCCCCACTCTCGGCCATTCCCACAGTGGCCATCAAGAGCCGATCCAGGGCAGCAGTCCAAGCAGCAATCCTTCAGCTTCCCTCGGCTCTGGATCTGCACCCCCAGCAGCCTGCCTGCAATCACGGCTTCAAAGCCCACCACAACCTCCTTTTCACTGAGAGGGTACACAAACACACCTATAAAAAGGGTTAAACATACAGAACATATGTGCAAAGGGTCCTCAGCTCATACTTGACAAATTACATTACAAAAATGTACGACATATTACATGTACAATAGCTTATGCTGTATACTGTGTTTTAAAATATTGAGCTTCTTTCCTCACTGTATTACTAACTATCCGCTAAGCTTAATTTGATCATTTAGAGCCGACAAGATTTATGATTTAAGCTGATCATTCCCTATATGTCAGAATAATATGTTGTACCAGGTGAGCACCAGGTGATGAGTTCAGGACAATAAATTGATAAAACCAAATAACAACATGATGCATTTGTCCACAAAATTTCAAAGCCAAAGGGTCTTTCTTACACACACAAAAAATGAAAAGGAACACTGAAATAAGTATTATTTTATACACTGAAATTACCGCACATTTCATTTTGTTGACAAAATGCATATGAGTTTATTATTTCAATGGACTGAATGAAAATTAAAAAGTTTAAAAAGTTACTGTACACAAATGGCTCTTTGTCATTTTGTCGACATTGTGCACAAAATGAAATAAGGTGGTACTTGGTTTCATCATGAATATATGATACATATATTTGTTTGACCTGGTGTCCCATTCAAAAAAGCCCATGATTCTAGCAGCTTAGACTACGTTGATCGATCCATTTGGCAACATTCATTGATCCCTTGGGCGAGACACTGAGGGTTGTTGTTCTAGCAGAGCCTATAAAGCACTCAAGATTATGTTGAGAACAAAATCTGAGCTGATTTTATATGTTCACCTTATTGCTCATTTTTATTCTATGAATTACTAAGTATTAGTTAATACAGCTAGGAGAGATGTTAATTAACACTTTCCCACATTCACCTTCAACAGACTCTGTGTCAGTGTTGGCATATGTAAGTTGTGCGGTGATGCCCAGGGAGCAGCCATTTGCACAGGACTTGATGCAGGAGGCCTTGAGCAGGAGTGGTTCCCACGTGGAGCGGTTTCGCAGCCCCACCATGTTCTCTGGGATTCAAGCTTCCAGTCAACCTCCACTCTGCCAGCTGCTGGAGTACACAGAGGCCCAAGAAAGGTGTGAGCAGGGTCAGAGATGAATGTGAGGGTGCATTTAAATCTTCTCATTTTCCATTCAGTGTGTAATCGCAGTGATCTTAACAAACTGAGCTCTGCCCAAGAAGCAAAATGTATGAGCTCTTAGATGTGAAACCAGGCTATCTCCTCTCTTCAGATCCTTAGCAACTGGTTGTGATGGTTTATGTGTAAAAGGCTTGGTCAATTATTAACAGTGCAGGTCAGCACTTCCCACCCTATTTGCTTCACACTTTACACGTGCCATCAGTAGCCAAACTTTACACAAATCCTACAACTTACAGCTACTGTCTGGCCTCAGGGTACCAGATAGTAAGAAATGATGATTATAGACACAAGAAACAAACATTAGCTAATCCCCAATTTCCCTCCTCACAGATTCCATTTATGTAACTAAAGCTGCGGCTCATGATTCTTCATGACTGACCTCTGATTAACTTTAAGTGCAGGTGCACAGGCCAGCCTGGAGATCGCGGCTAAGTGCACAGAACTGTATGTGTGCACATGTGTCGGTGTGTTTGTGCATGTGTGTGCGCGTGTCTGCGTGTGTTTACTGTGGTCCAGGTAATGGTCTACCTTTCTAACAAGATCAACAGCCTCCATCTGGCTACCGTGCTCTCTGCTTGTACTGGCAAATAAATGCCTGGTTTGTTAAAGTAGAGTGAACAAAACCAGTCGGAACACACACACACTCACTCACACACACACACACACACACACACACACACACACACACACACACACACACACACACACACACACACAGGAAAGGAAAAGTACAACACAGCCACCGTCCACCCCCCACCACACCCCCCTCTAGGCTACTGAGGCTGTGGAACAAGCATGGTGGTCTGTGTACCTTTATCACCGAGACAGATAATGTACTGCAAAGATAATAAATTAAATGATGAGTTGTGTGTGTGTGTGTGTGCCCATACATGGTACAGAGAGGATAATGTACATGCACTCATAAACCGTAGAAAGTTCAGTGGAAAAATACAAGGCAGGCTGATTTACAAACGTTTGCAACATTCAAGCCTCATCTTGGTGAAAGGCCAAGAAAAAAGAAAAGATTAAAAGTGAAGCCAATGCAGTAGCACAGCAGTCTCAGAGTCGCCTGTGATGAGCACACACTGCAGTCCCCCCTGAAAGACAGTTACAAGCCCCACATTATGTGCAAAAACCAGACATCCACACTTACTGTTCAGTGTTGCATCCGTTCATGTGTGTCTGTGTCCAGCCTGTGCATCACTCCTCCGTCACATCTGCGCACGGGTTTCCCGATGCTACAACCGGTAGGAGTTTTCCTGATAACACATCCTGCTCTCTATCTCCACCCCCCCCTCTCCTGCTCCCTCTCTCTCTCTCCCCTCCCTCCCTGCATCCCTCCACAAACCCACCAGTTGCCCTTTTTGAAAAACAATTATTTCACAAAATGTCACTAAAACACAAAAAATGTGCAGAGCAACATTCAGCACAAATTCAATATCACTTGTGCGGTCAATTCTTTTATTCTGGCATTATTCCATTAAATAGACTCACTTCCTGTTTTGGGCAAAACAAAAATACTGCATGGTTCAATAACCAGACATGCTGTTCTGTGCTGACCTACATCTTCTGTAGAATGAGTTTACCTGCTCTGACCTAAACCACAGATCTGATCGGTCACTATGATCCCTAACATGCTGCTCAAGCACACACACTCATACAAGACGCTTAGTGAGGCAGAGCCCTGCTTTTCGTCCAGACAATTGGCGGTGATGGTAGCAGCACCATAATTCATGGCTAATGGCTCAGCCAGAGGGAGGGAGGGTGGGGTGGGGGTGGGGGTGTATACTCTGCCTCTCCCACCGGGTCATCAGTGGATATGGGGAGGTGAGACCACAAACATGATCATGACACAAACAAATCTTTGTCCAACAGATGTGTTCAGTTTTGAGATGAATGGAGTTACATATAGATGTATCATTATGAGACAAAAAATAAATAAAGACTAATCCTGAATGTTTCACAATATTCAGCCTGCGTGAATTTATAACAATGGTGATGGAGTTTAATGATGATCAATAGGCAGGGATCAACCCCTACAACCACCTAATCTACATCATGATTATATATTTGGGGTCCTCTGGTTGCATCATCCTATTTCATAATAATCCAACCATGATATTAATCACATCGTATTATTGTCATGACGCAAAAAAGGTGAGGTGACTCTTCAGTCTACTAGTGCCACATTAATAATAAGAAAAGTCACTGTTATCATGGTCACCATGGCATCATGTAGGTTACTATGACATCATCATCCCATCAATCATACCCGGGTACCAAATGTGTTGAGCTACTCCAAAGTCCAACACACTCACCTATAGCCTCACCCAGAATGTAGATTCATGTAATTACACATACAAGTGATTATATGATTGTTTTGGAAATAAATGGGCCAAAAAAATCTGTTTTTTTCTGAAAGTAAATATTACACATAAAGAGCACACATGTGAATCAAGGACAGTAGCTGTTTGTTACTGATTTTATTACTAGGGCTTTGCAGGTGCATGTGTGTATGTGTGTAATAGGTAAAAGCAGAGAGAGAGAGAGAGAGAGAGAGAGAGAGAGAGAGAGAGTACCAGAAGGGCAGAATAGTGAAAAAAACTCTTCTTTGATGTTTGATATCTGAGGCACTCTTTCAATCCATGGTTACATTACAGACTCTCCCAAGAACTCACAGCTTTAGTGCATTACCAACACACTTGTTTATGTATATTTACAGCTACAATCAATCACTTGAACTATTGTTCTACAATATTGTATTGTCATTGTTTTGTTTACTTGCTTAAGGCGCCCGAGGAGCAGCTCAGGTCCTCTTCCCGCTGTAGTGGCTGCGACTCCTTCAGGGTATTTTATTCCCTGTACTTCTGTGCATCCCATAGGTAATGTTTGCTCAGTCAAACATCACATGTTGTTTTCTATCTTATTTAAACATTGGCAACAGATGAGTCCTGATTGGAGCAGAATACAGAGCCATCTGACAAATGAAGTTTAAGAAGTGTGACACTAGATGTCAGTGTTTTTGCAGCTTAGTGGTCTGGGGATCTCAGCTGTGTCTTTTTCACACATCCCGGTGAATGAATTCAGGACAAGGCTTCAGATTTGTGTGTACTAACAACTTTCCCATACTACGCTAATGTGCTAATTAAGAATGTTTTTGAATTATACCAAATATTCCATTTCTCCGTTCGGCCTAATGAACAAATGTGGTAATTATAATTGAATCCAACAAATTCAAATCAATCATTCTCATTACTCCTCCTTCCATTGATCAAGAGTTAGTTGCCTCCCAGATCTTTGATGGGCTTTAACACAACATCTACACAGCACCTCAATTTTGTTCCTGACATTAGCTAATGTTTATTTCTTTATGATACTTGAGTATTTTTTGCCACTTGCATTTATTATTAAAAGATAATGTTTTGTGACTGTGTGTGTATTTATAAACAGTAAATGATCATCCAAACCCTCATTAATGTTGCGTTTAGGTAAATTTGATATACTGCTTTACTAAACAGTTGGAGGTTTATGTGTATCTAATGGCAGTTAATATGATTGTTGAGGTCATAATAGATCTAATTAACAACATGTATAACAATGACCCAGTACAGGCCTGAGCAGGATGGGGGGTGGGAGGTTCAAGTGTCTGTCTGTGTTGAAATGTTGGGAACTCTGTCTTCTCCCTTGTGCACCCTACTGACCTAGATTTCAATTGTCTTCTGACCGAGACAATGGGAGAATTGGTTTCATAACTGAACACAATACCTGGGTGTTATTCAACACAATTGTTGTTAATGTTCTCATTGTCGTGTGATTTAGCGTTGCGCATTGTGTGTTTTGTAATGCAACATCCTCACACAGATCTCCAGTCTGGCAACAACATAATTCACTGACTCACTACAATTTATGTCTATATATCATATTCTAGACAGTCAGAAAACTAATAACAGCCTCAAAAAACAGACAGAAGTATATATTAGATTAGAGGCTTACCGCTGCTGGTTAGGGTCCTTGGCCTTTGTAACTGTCCTTCTGCGTGTACGTACCATTAAAAAAACAAAACAGCAGCACTACAAGGGAGCATTATGTCACTGTGTTGCCTCACTTGTGTTTTCAGCCTTTTATCCATATCAGCTCCCCATGGTGTCATACTATAACAAATCAGAAATAAAGAAAGAATCAGTATCTAACAGCAAATTTATATGTTTTTGTGACTTAATATTGTTATCAACTGCTGCTGTTTTAACACGCAGTGGCCCTTCAGTCCTTTTTAGAACTGAGTTCTTCAGAATTCAACATGAGAAACTTTTTACTCATTATCCTTACCAAGTAAATATTTGGCTGCTATGATGACTGTTTGCCAATAAACCAAAGACTTCAACCCCATGATTCAATAACATCACAGTGCAACTAGATGATGATAACATGCAGGCTGAACTTCTCCACTTGTAGAAATAGACGCAGGCAGGCAGAGGGCATGAGAGACAGAGAGAGAGTGTACTGGATGGGTAGAGTGAGCGGAAAGGACATCAAAGGCAAAATGTATGGAGGGAGAAGGAATGAAAGAGTTGCCGCCTGTTTGTCCCAAGCTGTTCCTGCTCTGCTCTGCCTGATCCTGCTGCTCTCAGATCCAAGGGCCATTGTGCCGCACGGGCACATGGAGGGGCCTGGGGCACAACGCGTACAACATACAGTACATACAGTACACACCGACAAACCAGGGCTCTAAAAGAAAGACATTTAAGTATTTAAGTTATCTTGTCTATCACCCCAAACAGCAGTATTAGCTGCACAAGCCTTGACTGAGGCATAAGCACACTCACTCACACGTATGTTGTTGGGAGTGTGTAGTCTGCTGTCAGCTCTTTGAAATTGTCCCGATAGATTCTGCACATCTTTTTTTTTTCTCATTCAGCCAGTTAGTTGCCGCAGCGATACGTCCCCATCAGATCTGAAGCGAGAACGTCCTCCATCAGGTTGATAAGCAAATCTGCTGCAGACATCTCAAACATACAGCATTTGTAACTTTCCTTGGTGATGTTAAACATTCACACATGCAAAACTGAGATTTTCCTTTATTTCCCACTTTTTGCTCAATACACTGATTTTATGATTGGAAGAGTGAATTTCTTCTCCGAATCATTTCTTGACATCACAATCATCAACACTCTGTTACTGTATCTTTATGTAACTAAAAGTGAAGTTCAGCAGAGAAAGACAAAAGTGATGTGAACTGACAATATTTTAATGGGGGCGATAAAAGAGTGTAAGTGATCAAAGGAGGCGGCAGCCAAGTGATGCCCGGGGGACGTCTTTGATGCGGGCATCCTCAGAGGGACGCTGGGGACAATGCCCTCTTTGATGGGCATGGAGAATGGCAGACGCTTCCCCCTCTCTCTCCCTCCCTCTCTCTCTCTCTCTCACACACACACACACACACACACACACACACACACACACACACACACACACACACACACACACACACACACACACACACACACACACGTTGTCCCTCTCTCACTCATGCCTTCATCTGTCTCCTGCTCACTGTCTGTCTTCCTGGTCGACATCTCCGTTTCTCCACATTCCTCTCCACTCTGTCACATCAGCACATATTCTGAAACATCCTAAAGTCTCTCTCTGGTTTATTCAAACAAGACCCCCCCTCCACTCTCCTTGCCACTCAGCCAATCACTCGGCCCTTCCCCTCCCCCCTCTCCCTCCCTCTTGTCTCCCTTCATAGAACCAAAACTCTTTGTAATGTCCAGCCTTGGCAAGTTGCACCCGATTTGCTGTCACAGTCTTAATGAATTCATCTGTTTGTGTATTGGCCATGGGAGCATTTCTCCCTCCCCCTCTCTCTGTCCCTCTCTCTCTCCCTCCCTCTTACCGATGTCCCCCCTGGGGTCTCTATATATACCAGGGACCACTCCAGGCAACTATTGTTTCTCTAAGTAAACTTACAGACAGATGCTCTGCACCACAGTGTGTGAGAGAGCACAGAGAGTCTGGAGGAGGGAGACAGAACCAGACAATACGACCGGGACACAGTGAGGACGCAGACTAGCCTCCACTCCAGCACCTCTGCATCCTCTTCCTCGTCACCCTGTGTGTCTCCTGCCTGTTTGTGGATTGGACATCTGATGCCCTGACACCATGCTTCTGCTATTACTGCTACTCATGGGGTTGGACTGCTTCCTCGGAGCGCCGGCAGGTAGAGAGGTCTACAGGATGCCTCAGAGCACACTGAAAGGTGAGGATCTGCTCCTTCATTGCTATCAGATTAAGAGGTGGAGGTTAAATGCAAGATCAGTTCTTCTCTTCTCATCTCAGTGAGAAGCATGTGAACCATAACTAGGAATGATGTGATGCTTCCAATGAGATAAAGACATACGAAAAACACACACACACACATCTTGTTGCTGAGCTGGTCCACACCCATCCTCTTTGTGAGAGTGTTCTCTGTTAAGTTGGATAATTGTTTGAGCGCTGTGTGAGCTCATCTGTTGATGAAGCTGGAGGTGGCCATCCTTTCGTCATCAATGATGTAACACTGTCTTACAACAATCAATGTATTATAACAATGGACTTCATGACATGACATCTTCACACACTCACACTGTCTCCAGAACAGTAAGGATTTGGAATATTATCACGTTTCTGGTCTCCCTGACGTTTGCGCTCTTCTAAGCAGGTTTATCAGAGATTGATCCGTAAAGATCACAGTGATGAAGGACCTCTGGCTGAACAGAGCCTGTGGTGATGGCAGTGTGTTTAGATGCAACTTCCAGCAGCCCAGTCTGTGTTCCATGCCCGCTAAGCCCTGGCCTTCTAATTAAGTCTTCAATCAGCACTGTTGTTATTAGCGGCCTGTCCTGTGATGTGGTGTGGCACAGAGGGGGGTTGCAGGGTCGGCGCGCCTATTGAAGTGTGTTTGTAGGAGCCTCACCAGCACGCTGAGCGTGAGCTAGCTTCCCTAACACGCTGCCAATGAGCTCAAAGGGCAGCATGTGAAAAAGGGTCTAATCACACACATACCAGAGGGCTCCATCAGTTCATACAAATGCTCACATACACAGCGTTCCCACAGTAAACCACAGTGTTCCATGTAATGACCTACATGTGCTTCCTGTTGATTCACAATGACATTTTTTCTTTCATGAAATTGCGTGATTTGTCCAGATTTGTGTTTCTAATCTCTATATTAGTTGTGTGTCTGGTACGTTCCCTTGTTTCTGAACATCACCTTTTTATCTCTTTTTGTTTATTTCTCTCACATCTGTTTTCAACCTTTCTGTCCTTCATTTCCTCCTCCTTTCTGTCATCTCCTGCAGCTCTATCTGACCGTGGCACTGTGATTTTGGAGGCAGCCATGACCAGCGCTCTGTCTGCTCTGGACCGTGCCTCATCTGAGAGGAGCCGGGCCGAGGCCAGCTGCAGGGGCTGCGTTTCTTGTCTGTTTCAGGACTGCGGACAGCAATCTGGATCCTGTTGTGAGTACAAAATCATCCCCCATTATACACCTCTACCTGGTTCTGTTATATCAGCATCGTGAGTCACACCGGCAAGATCTTTCTTCTTTTATCTCCGGTCCCTTCACCTGTCACGTTTCTCCGTCCCCCCAACAGCGTCTCCTGCCAGTGCCTTGTCAGAGCCCAGCTGTGACGTGATCAGTAAAGCCCAGAAGCTGCAAGGTGAAGCAGAGAGGAGCTGGGCTCTGAGTCAGGCCTGTGCATACTACCAACACCGCTGCCCACCCGCTGACACAGACAAGGAGACCTGCATCAGGATCATGGGTGAGAGTTGCAGTGCCCGCGTTCTCCAGTGCAGCCTGCTTAACACTATGCAGAACCTGGAACCCGATACGCAGCCACATGCACAGGGTGAGGGCATATGTGTGGTCACAGACAAGTGCTGATGCCTTCATATACATTATCACACTTTCTCTGTCAGAGAAAATCAGCAAAGAGGCTTGAGGCATTTCCATCTGCTTCACTAATCCATGTTTGTCTAAAAGTTAAAAGAAATTGAGCCATTTGCACAAACTTGACCACCGATGTCTGTCTGTCCCAGCAGCTGTCTGTGGTCAGAGGTTGTCCACAGCCCAAAATATGACCCAGCCTCGCTCCAGGATTGTGGGTGGCTCCCCTGCTTCTCGGGGCAGCTGGCCCTGGCTGGTCAACCTGCAGCTGGAGGGTGGTCTGATGTGCGGGGGAGTCCTGGTTGACAGCTCCTGGGTGGTCACTGCTGCTCATTGTTTTGCTGGGTAAGTGAGTGTTTGTGTGTGTGTTACTGTTTTTTGCAACTGTAGCAAAACCACTTTACCTTTGGCCCTCATTCAGTTTCTTTCTTGGTCATTGTTCTGTCCTCTGCAGCAGCCGCAGTGAGAGCTACTGGACGGCTGTGGTGGGAGAGTTTGACATCACCAAGACTGACCCCGATGAGCAGATTCTCAAAGTCAACCGAATTATCCCTCATCCTAAGGTAAACACAACACGAGTACAAGTCGATGTTATCCACAATTTCCCTGCTCAACAAACAAAAGGGAGAGAAAAAATCAATCAATCAAACGTACCATCTCCTCTTTCTGCAGTTCAACCCAAAGACATTCAACAACGATATCGCCCTGGTGGAGTTGACGTCCCCCGTGATCCTCTCCAACCACATCACCCCAGTGTGTCTCCCCTCTGGCATGGAGCCCCCAACTGGCAGCCCTTGTCTTGTGGCAGGCTGGGGCTCCTTGTATGAGGGTGAGTTGTAGCTGAATGACTCATATCAGTTTCACTTTAGTCCTAATTGTGGATTAGCCATCTGCTTACACACCCGTTTCATTTACCATCTTTTTTACTTCAATCACCCGACGACCACGTGGGCATCAATAACAGTTGTGTCTGTACTCACTGTAGATGGTCCATCTGCTGATGTTGTGATGGAGGCCAAGGTGCCTCTCCTGCCACAGAGTACATGTAAGAGCGCCCTGGGCAAAGAGCTGGTCACCAACACCATGCTGTGTGCCGGCTACCTCTCTGGAGGCATCGATTCCTGTCAGGTGGGTCAGAAAAAACAAAATTTTACTGTATTTTTAAGCACAATTTAGCATTTGCAGGCATCATTATCTTGCATTCAGATATACATTATGTTCTGTAGGAGATTCTATATCCAGTGTTTGTTCTGCAGGGAGATTCTGGAGGCCCTTTGATCTACCAGGACCGTATTTCGGGTCGGTTCCAGCTCTATGGGATCACCTCTTGGGGAGACGGCTGTGGAGAGAAGGGCAAACCTGGAGTCTACACACGGGTCTCTGCTTTCTCTGACTGGATTCAGGCCGAGATACAGAGTGAGTCTGGAGTTGTGATTTATACGGATATGTTTATATGCAGGTGAAATCCTGAATTGTTTCTAAAATGGTCCTTTGTGCCGTCTGTGCTCGTCTTTGTGTCAGGGTCGTTTGGGAGTCGTGAGCCAACATGTATGGAGCTTCTTAAGACGACAGAAATGTCTGAGGAGGAGCAGAGGTCAGAGTTCAGCTCTGTTTGTCGCTTCTACTCCCTCACCTGTCCCCCCCGTCAGTCTGCCAGTGCTTGTAGCCGCATGGCAGAGGAGAAGTGCCTCACACGCTTCAAAAAATGCCGTGAGTACCAATTTGTTGGATATGGAGTCGAATCTGCATTAAATATATTGTAAAGGTGCTTTGAATGAACGCAGTGCTGCAGAGTTTCCTCACCTGTGTCTTGCTCTGTGCCGTGCAGAGTTGCGTTCATTCCTTCAAACACTATTGGACTTGCTCCAGCGGGCAGAGGACTTCATCAGGGACAAAGTGGATTTGACTTTCTTCACGCAGACTCTTCCTCAGCTGGTGGAACATATCTACAGCATGGCAGTAACTCACACCAGAGAGAGGAGGGACCTGGGTCTGACCGATAGCTTCACACAGTTTGCAGGTACACAATTGACAAAACATGGTTTTGCGCAAACACACAGAATCACTGCAAACACACTGCACCTGCTGAATGAAATTAGTCAGTCCCTGCTTGTAACATGTGTGCTATTCCTTGTAGAACAGCTAGATGGCGCTTTGTTCCCAGGAAAGCAGGGTCCTTCTCCAGATCCCCCAGCTTTATTCAGAGAGGTGGGCCCCTTGGTGGATGACTGGGAAAAATACCTGAGAGACCTGGCAGAGGATCTGGACGAGTCGGATAATTCGTCCACACCACCGAGACAGGAGGACAAACTTTTCCTACAGGTAGGGTAGTGTAGGAGAGTGTGTTTTAGGGCGGTAGTGGACAAATGAAGCTGTCACAACTGGATTTTTAAACTCTAACTTTATATACTGAGGAGTTCATCAATTCAAGTTGTGTCCTCTTTGTTGTCCATGTTTGATGCTTCTCTGAAGGAAGTCAGTTTCTCTCTATACTGATGTGGATCTAGTTGATATATTGTCTTTTTTTCTTCAGGCTGATGACTCCTCGTTTCAACAGCTGGAGGAAAAGTATCAATCAGTTATCTCAGCTCTTCGCTCCCAGCTGGACTCCAAAGCTGCTCCTCCAGTTCTGCACCTGGACTCAGATTCTCTCACAACATCACCTCCTCCTACTGCCTCTGCTGGAGCACAGGTCCAATCCCGTCCCTCCTCCATTCCGCTTCCTTCGCAATTACCGGCCCTGATGAATGACATTCAGAACTTTAGGACAAAAGATGCAAGTCTGACAGGAGACATGAAGCTGATCAGTGAAACCTCTGATAGAGAAGTTTTGCCTGAGCGAACCAAACGTGACACATCGGAAGAAGTGACAGCATTCTTGCTTCCGGTCACGCCAGTTGTTGCAGGTGACCGCCCAGCGGTGACCTCTGACCCCAGACGCTCAAGCCTTCTTCGAAAACACAGGAGCCTTCTTCGCAAGAGGCAGATCCCTGGAGTCAGTGGGAGAGGTACACGTCTGTCCCAGCTCTGTCTTTCCATGCATGTGTGTCTCTGATAGATGATATTTCTGATTGAAATGTCTTGCCTTACAGTATGTCCAGGAGTGAGAGAGTCCTCACAGCATGTCAGCCAAGTCAGAGACTCTTACCGCTGGGTTCTGGGAATCCCGAGCAAGAGCCTACGCATGAACTTCCAAGAGGTAAATAATCAAAGAGAAAAAAGATTAAAGAAACAGATGAATTGTAACTTTGTAACTTACGTCTCTCTCTTTGTCTCTCTCCTTCAGGTATTAGTTGATCTGACCTCAAAGAATGATCGAGGCCTTTATGAGGCTCGGGTGAGAGCCGCAGTGGGGGGACGACCTCTGACCTTCTACAGTCTGGTGGGCCTGGAGAATGAGTCGTTCTACCGCAGTATGCCGAGGATCCTGGCTTTGGCTCTGGAAGCGCTCAAGACTTGAAGACAAGAAGTGAGAACACACAGCTGATACGAAGGCGATGGAAGAAAGAAGAAACCAGAGTTGTCTCGGGGCTTCAGATCTTTCACACCATGGAGACGACACACACACACTCACACACACTTTGTCTTCCATCGTCTCCTTTAAAAACTATTTTTACTTTTATTATTCTTCCCATCTGAGAGCCTGACAAATGGAAACACAACCATGAATGTACTGAGCCGACTGTTGACCATCTGAGCCGCATGTGTTTAATACGTGGCTGGGAACACAAACTTGTCTAACTTATGCATTTGTATACAATTATAAATTATTCATATTTTCTTAACGTGTTTTGCAAAGGGTGAGCCTCTTGTCAAGCAGACAGACTGTATATATGACCTGTTATCTTTATTCTCATCCTATTTATTTGTATAAAGAAAAGCCTTTGTATTTTTGTAAAAAACAAAAAAGTTTATATATACAGTATGAATAAAACTGTTATTCAATCGCCTGTGATATTGATTGTTGTGGTGTAATTACATTTTCTTCAGATCTTCATGTGAGATATTTAAATGAGCTGACAGTAATGCTGCTAATCCTACTGTATTCTGTTGCTGGTTGACAGCAGAGGAGGTGGCAGCAGTCCACTTTAGATCCAGATTACCCTCTGGAGATACATCTGATGCTGATTGGTCCGTCTTGTGACCCCCGATCGACCTCGGCCCTCTGACCCATTAAGGGAAATGCTTTCCCATCAACACAGCAGCTGCTGGGTTGTCGCCCCACCTCCTCCTCAAACTCTTCTTATTCCAGGACAGCGGATTGTAATTGGACCCTGAACTAGGACGACCTTTAGAGTCTCTTGTTGTGTGTAACACCATCTGTCACAAGTCCCATCACTGGACAACTGCTACTTGAGGAAGTTTTACTTTAGCGTCACCAACATTCATCATCATCATCATCATCATCATCTTCACGTTGTGTTTTGTTCCTGCGCCTCGGCCGCACGAGCTCAAATAAACCAAAGTAAGAATTTAAGTCTGCTCGCTAATCTCTGCCGGTTCTTATCGGGCAGACCAAAGTTTAAACAAGGGATACACAGGGATATAAGTGTAACAGCTGAATAAACACACACACCCACCCACACGCACACGTATGCTGTTGCTGCAATGCATCAGCTGTATTCCCCTCTCTGATTTGTGTGCGTGTGTGTGTGTGTGTGTGTGTGTGTGTGTGTGTGTGTGTGTGTGTGTGGGTGGGTGGGTGGGTGGGTGTGGGTGTGTGTGTGTGTCTGGCGTTTGGTGGGAAGTGCTCCTCACAAAGTATTTTTTTGACACAAACACACACTCACACTTCCTCCACTTCTCTCGGTCAGTCATCAGAGTCTGTGTGCTGTAAATGACGAGTGTTAGCACCTGTTCCTTCCATTTACTGTACTGCTTTTTCGCCTCTATCTTCCAGAACATCTTTCAGATCATATGTTTGGATCCCAACAATAGCCTGCTGCCTTGAACTTGACTACAATACCCAAACTGTACATGTGGTCTTTCCCGTTTGTGTGTGTTTGAGTGTGCATGCGTGCGCACGTGCGTGCGCGCGTGCGTGCTGTTGTTTTGACAGCTGACTATGTAGCACTGAAAATACACACTTGGAACTAAACCCTAACAATCATCACCCCAATCCGCCCCCCCCTTTTACCCCACCATTTCTGTAGCACCTCATCCCCCTCCATACCTCTGCTGGGAAACACACACACACACACCCACCCACACCCACCCACACAAACACACACACACACACACACACACACACACATATATTCACGGGCCAAGTGCCAGCAACATCTTATTTGCATGCGTGTCAGATTAGTTGTCATAGCTTTGTCTCAAACAGCGAAGCGCAAACAGACACACTGATGGATTCTGGACGTTCACTCACTCTCTCACTCCTCCTGATGCTGTTTGTGATCTCTGCCACAGGTAGGAATGCTGCTCCTGTCTGGATATGTGTCTACGCTTTGGGAGGAATGCTAGGAGTGTTTGGGAATTTCAGGGCGCGATTGTAGGAGTTCACTGCAGCTCGGCAAGTCGACATACTCTAACTACTGGTGAAAAAGCAAAGATACTGTACATATTTTGTTCTAAATATATGACAGGGCAGGTGTGTATGTTGTGTCTGGGTGTTTATGATTTGATTTACAGTGCTGTACTCGCGAGAGGTGTTAAATGAGATTTAAATCCCTTGTAAATCTCAGAAATCTGTCACAGAAATTGTAGTCGACCACATGTTAATCCCAGCGTGCTCTGAACACTTGTGATAGACAGTGAAGTGACTTGTTACCAGTCAATCTCTGACAGATTATTCATGTGATTAGCAAATCTAAAAGCAACATTAAAGTGGGACTCAATAACTGGCTTTAAATTTCAATTTATGTGTCATGGCAAGATCGATTCAGCATGTAAATCTGTGAAAATTACCTCTACGGCATTAAAAGGCTTTTTCCTGTTGCTGCTTAAGACTGTAAATTTGAATATCACTTCCAAAATGCAAAGCAGTGTTGACTCCTTGTGATGTCATAGAGGTGTTTCCCTGCTTAACAGTGCTCCTCCAATAAATTGAAGTTGGTATGTAAAATTGGTATCAAGGTCAAAATTTGAAATTGTTGTATTTGTTTGACATGATATTCCAGTTTTGCCCCATTTTCTCTCTTGCCATCATTCCGTTTTATCGTTGCTATTTTCTCCCTCCTCTCCTTGCATCCACAGCATCTGCAGTCAACCTGGAGGGGGAACTTTTCAAGGATTTGATGAAGGGATACAACAAGAACGTGAAGCCAAATGAGAAAAGTGGTGACATCACTCAGATCTTCTTGAAGATGACTCTGACCAACCTCATCTCCCTGGTGAGCAAAGTTCACCATCGCCCTATTTAGTGTTTTTCAATTGTGCTTTAGTGTAAAAAAAACCAAAAAAAACATCATAAACATCTGTCCTCAGAATGAAAAGGAGGAAGCACTGACCACCAGCGTCTGGATAGAAATGGTAACTCATTTTCTCCCTTGGTCTTGCTGTTATAGTGGTGATTTGTAACTTGCCGTATTTCCGTGTACAGCAATGGTGTGACTTCAGGCTGAGATGGGACCAACCCCCGAGATCAGCTCTGTACGGTAACATCACCTCTGAGCTGCGTGTCCCCTCCAAGAGCATCTGGCTGCCTGAAGTCATACTGGAGAACAAGTGAGTGTGACTCCTCATGTATAGAATGCTGGTCAGAATAATAGAAGACTGGTCAGACAACAAGCCATGGAGGTTTGTTATTGAGCAAGGCACTCATTCCTGCTCTAAGCAACCTTGCACTTTGCATCCAACCCCAAATCTTCAAATGCAAGTATACTATACAAATTAAAAATTGAATGAACATATAACATGTGCCATTCCAGATTGATTTGCACATCTTAGAGGCCAGTTTTGTATTTTTCAGCTCCATATGTACGTATGCGGCATGGATGCTGTGTGTCTCTGTGAGTGTAATGTCAATTCACTGTGTATAGTGTGGATGGACAGTTCGAGGTGGCGATGTTCTGCAATGCTCTGGTGTCTCCTAACGGCTGTGTGTACTGGCTGCCTCCTGCCATTTACCGCAGCGCTTGCTCCATCACAGTCAACTACTTTCCCTTTGACTGGCAGAACTGCACCATGGTATTCCGGTAAGTATAGACCAGATTAACATTGAGCACTCCAAAGCTATCTGTTTGGCAGGAGGAATGTTAGAATAGAAAAGTTATTTTTGCAGTGAGGAAATACAAAAGGGGTTATTTTTTCAAAACTAACAATTTAGTTATCACTGATAAAACACATACAGTAGAAATCTAAAAACCTTAACAATGCCAGAACTGGGGCTCAAATCAGGAATCCTCCAGTCGCAAGTCTGGCACTCTATTATTCAAAATATGCAATATATATATATATGTATATATAAATATATATATATGATTTATTTCAGACAGATATCATGTCATAATTTGGGGTCACGTACTGTAAACGTCTTCCATCCCGTCTCTGCAGACGGCCAGGGTCGATGCTTCCAGCACACATGCTCCTGTTTCTCCCTGCTGTCCTGTAAAACAGAATAGATGGTTGAGTTTGTTGTTGTCCTCTCGCTATCACCAGCTCACAGACTTACAGTGCCAACGAGATTGAACTGGTGCTCAAAGAGGAAGATAACCACACATTGGAGTGGGTGGACATTGACCCAGAGGCATTTACAGGTACGGTCAAACCAATGGAGGAACTGTATGCAACATTTAAAATACGTAAAGTAATCATGCAAAGTGAACAAATTTGAATTCTGTGTTGTTAGAGAATGGAGAGTGGGCCATCAGACACAGAGCAGCTAAAAAGCTCATCAACACTCAGTACACCAAAGATGAGCTGGGCTACCAGGAGGTGGTCTTCTTCCTCATCATCGAGAGAAAGCCCCTCTTCTACATCATTAACATCATCGCTCCCTGTGTGCTCTTCTCCTCCCTTTGCCTGCTTGTCTTCTACTTACCTGCCAAAGGTGTCTTTTTTCTCTCTCGCCCTTTGAGTCAACAGTCCTCTGACTTATACCAGTTCTGGAGAAATGGAAGCACAAAACACAGAGGTCCCTGAATGAGTCGCTGTTTGTTTTTAATTTTGCAGCCGGCGGTCAGAAGTGCACCATGTCCGTCGCCACTCTTTTGGGCCAGACTGTGTTTCTCTTCCTTATCGCCAAGAAGGTTCCGGAGACATCAAAGGCAGTGCCTCTCATTGGAAAGTATGGACACATCGCTCAAGATTTCACCTCAGTCTTTATTGTCTCTGTCTCACTTTGAGTGTTATGATATTATAATTTGTGGCTTTCAACTGCAGGTATCTGATGTTTGTGATGTCAGTGACCACCATGATAGTTATGAACTGTGTGGTAGTTCTCAACGTGTCGCTAAGAACACCTAACACCCACATTATGACAGATACAGTCAGAAAGGTGAGAACTGCTTTAAATGTGTCCCTGAAGCTACTGAATTAAATTACTCTGAAGGAGTGAATATTAGAATTTGACCCTTTGACCCTGTGTCACTTTCAGATCTTTCTAAACGTCCTACCTCGCCTGCTGAGGATGCAAATGCAACCCTGGGGGCCAATAAGTGATGCCGCCTCAAAAAGTGGGAACGCTAAGTGTCAGGTCTCTGAGAAGAACGGAGTACATCTGGTGCCGTGTAGACGCCGCAGCTCCATGTCACTTATTACCAAGGCGGAAGAATACGACATGAACACGGCTCGATCAGAACTCATGTTTACCAGACTCCGAGAAAGAAATGGACTGATGAAAACAGTTTTAGACAAACTGCGTAAGTATTTGAGTCAAAATGTTTTGGGTTTTTTTGTAAGAAACTGCTAATTGTCCAAACTCAGGAGATTTCATACATGCTACTTGGTGTGTCATATGTAGACGACGGGCTTGAGGCAGGTACGACCGAACACATTGGAATCAGCCTGGCTAAGGTATCCCCAGAGCTGAAGCAGTGTGTGGCCTCCTGCAAACACATTGCCGAGGCTTCGCAACAGCAGAGAAACTTCCAGAGTGTAGGTTTATACATTGACACTCTCATCTAAACAAAATATGAGTTTAACGGGTAGTAGGCAACACTATCAGCAATATGTGATCCTTAGCGTTTTCTTCCCTGCAGGAAAATGAGGAGTGGTTCCTGGTTGCCCGGGTGATTGACAGGGTGTGCTTTATCATCATGGCATCTGTGTTTTTTGTCGGCACTATTGGGATCTTCTTGATGGGACATTTCAACCAGCCTCCGTCCACACCTTTCCTCGGTGACTCAAAGAGATACCTTCCTGCCTTGGACAATCTTACCGAACCATCAGTGGGAGACTTCCTGGTGTGAAATGTCCTGATGTGATGCCCACTAATGACTGAGACTGTGAGAATGGAGAGACCATGACTATGTGTATTTTCTGGCCTTGTTTCATTTGCTTGTGTGGGCCTCTGGACTGAAACAACGGTCACATGTGCTTGTTTAGTGTGATGAAGGATCCACTGTGCACTGGTCTCAGCTGTAACAATGTTTTATAATGTTTTATACAGCATGGTGCTGTATAACTAATTGTTCATTACAACAAACATGGTGTTGATCATACATGTCTTTATCAATAAACTTGCTGTTTTTCCACATTCGCCACTTCAGAATCAATCATCTTCGACGTCTTAACATCGTGTGTCACGTCTTTGTCGGTGCACATAGTGAATCTTATACCTCCCAGCTGCTACACCCTAAACACACACCCACCTCTGGAAAGCAGAATTTCAATTACATGGCTGACTGATGCCTTTCTACCCCCCAAACAAAAGGCAGATCCGGCTGGTTGGGATGGAAACCGAGTCAGGGGGTGAGACAGAGACCGAGCCAGGGACAGGAGTGGACAGCCACGTCTCCAAGCAAAACTTACAAAGCCAAATGTTCCTCAGTGGAAATCCCACACAAACAAGGACAGCTTGGTTCACAACAGCTGGTCTCTCACTCTGCTTTCCTCCTTTACATAATCACAGCCTATAGACGCCAACGGATTCTCCAGATGGTAAGCAAAATATGTTAAATCCAATTTTTTTTCTACAAGATGTTTGTACCATGTTAAAGATGAGGGGATGTTAGACTCTGTTGTTCTTATTTTGCACATCAGCTCTTTGTGGCCGAACTTCATTTTGGCACGACATTAATCTTTGTCGAGGAATATTATCCTTTGCAGTACTAAAGCTGCAGAATGTGGTCAAAGTGTGTAACAGGACAGTGTGTGGATGTGATGTGAATAAAATGAGGCTCGGGCTGGATGTTTACAAGGGTATGCTGGTGCCGGGGAAACGTCTGAGCGTGCTACAGTAGAAGAAAAGCTGCTCCTATTCAACTTTCCTTTATTCATTCAGATGTTAAGTTTCCATTGCAGAGGTGAAATGGCATTCTAGAAACTGCATTTCCCCAAAATTTGTAGTGTCAAACTCAGAGGAGAATATTCAACGTAGTTATAGATGTAGTATGTTTAGTACTCTTTCTGCACTGCTGGGAGTGGGATTGATTGTAACTGCATGATGACAGTACAGTACTAAGGATAAGTTGCCAGAAAGTGTGCAAAATATAACTTCAAATTTTTTTTTTAAATGCCATCTGACCCAGATCTCTATTGTACTAATCTGCATATCAGACACATTCACATACCTCCATATCTACCTCCAGTTTTATCCCATGTCAGCTGTGACCAATCAGCCTCTTCCCTTTGGTCAACTGGAGCGAGAGAAGCACATCCAGATGATCTTCAGAGCGTTCCAGAGCCGGCATGGGCCCTCCTGCGAGTCCCAGGACCTCACCGTACCCAAAGCTCCTGACCGGCAATCTGAGGAGCAGCTTCCAGGGTTGGCTGCTGAGGGGAAGATGGAAAATGGCCGAGTGCAGTCACCAGGAGAAGTGAGCAGGACAGAAGATGCGGAAGGTCTGGACTGTTTGGCTCTGCTGGATACAGTCAGTCAAATTAAAATCACTGCAAGACCAGAACTGCAAGGTCAGCAGAAATGAAGTGTTTTTGTTTGTCTAGGAACAGATTCTTGCTGTGTTTTTGTTCTTTCGTTTCAAGTCAATCAAACTTTCTGGCTGTAGGTCCACAGTGTGTTCCCAGGAGGATCTACAGCATCACCACTGGGGGCAGCAGAGCACAGCTGTTTGTGGCTGTGGAAGGTACAGGAGTCTGTTAAAATGCAGGTGTCTGAACTCAAAACTGCTACACCCTTCTAATGAATTCACTGTTATTCCTGTTGCACTTTGACCTCTCCCATCTGTCAGAGAGCTCTTGTTTGTGCCTCCAGTGTTGTGGTCCAGCTCGGGCCTGCTCCCTGCAGGGTTTCAACTCTCATGGCCACCAGGTATTTTATTTTGAAAGACCCCTTAGAGCGGATGCCTGCTGCCTGGGCTGCTGCCTCATGGAAATGAGGGCATACACACCGCAAAAGCATCTGATTGGCACCGTTTGTCAGAGGTCAGTCAGTGCGTGTGTCTGGTGTCCCTGTCGTGATACTAACAGAGATTACATGATGTTTGGGGAAAGTTTTAAACCCTTTAATCCATGTACTTTATCAGCAATATTTGGAATTTACCGTGTCAGACTGGTCAAATTATCCTGTGAGCCTATTTCCATGTTACTCCTGCACTCTTCAAAATAGACACAGGGCCTGTAAATAATAGGAGCGCCATTAGTGTTCCACAGAGACAGATTGTCGTCTAAAACAGGAAGAGTTAATGCACAAACCAGCTGTCTGCATAGAGCCAAAATGACCGAGCCGGACTGGCTTAGGAGGGAAGGGATGATGCTGTATCATTCCTAATGGGAATTATAGATAATGGGTAGAATGGCTCTGCGTCTTCAACAATTAACTCTAATTACTTCCTGCAAACGGCCTGTAACACAGTGGCAGACATCTCTGCACAGAAAATTGCGTCTTGACCAGATTCCTTCTACTATTGCAGAAAACATCCGCCGCATGAGTGTTTTGGTGCAGCAAAATCTATCTGAAAATGTGTTTGCGGTCGTTTACATTGTGTACGAACATGTTAAAGGTGGAGCATGTTCACTCCTCTCCTGGAAGTGTGCAATTCAGAGGGAGCAGCTACGCTCAGAATCCAGGGTTCCTGCTGTCCAAGTCGATGTCTCACAGACCAACAATTCCAGGTAGTAATTCCAGCGTTCTTCAACCTGTGTTAAATATGGATTTCTGCAGTCTATCTAAATTCTTCACATGGATTATTTGTGTTTATGCTGAATCATACTGCAGATCGTGTCAAATATTGGCGAGGAAATGGGAACAATTTGGAAGAAATGGCCTGGATTCAATGATGAGCAGAATATGGACCATGAATATTTTGGGTTAGAGGGTAAGTCCTACCTCTGGGAAACATTATCCCATTTTTATTTAATGCCATAATTCAATTTTTGGAATAATTAATAATTTTTCCCTTTGTAAATCTGCTAATCTTCAGTGCCGCTGACTATGGACTCCAATACCAAACTGTTGGTGCTGGCAGCCACATTCTTACTGGTAATCTACTACACTTGCCACCTAATATTTAGTATTTAAGTGTGTAAGATCCTCATCTTCTGCTCTTATCTACAGAATCACATGTTCTTTGAGATGAGTTGATGAGTAAAAGGACCTCTGCAGGGAAAATGGACATCACTGTAATTGGACTGCAGCTATGGAGGCAGGGCAGACGACTCGCTCAATGGCCCCCCGAGTGTATTTATAACACAATACAAAGGGGTTTTGTGGACTAAGATGTCCTATGGAAAGAATGAGCGAAGCAGAACCTGGCTTTCTTCAAACCACCCAGCAGCTGCCATCCGGTGACGCGTCCGTTTAGGAGAGAAAGTGACACTCGACCACTTTTAGCAGCAGATGCATATTTGACATTTATTGCTATAATCCATCAAGTTTTCATCCATCAGTTCTTCCTCTGACACACACACCTGCCACCACCACACACTCAATCCAAGGCAGCATTACTGGTTTTCTTGCAGACATTTTTTTGTTTTTTTAAAGCCACTTTCATGACACGGCTGCAAAAAACAATGACACCCAAGGTGTCGCTTTGAATCTGCGAAAAGGGAGGGAGGTTGATGGGGAGGGGGGGAGCTGCACTCCCCGACCCTGGACCCAGAGATTCTTTTTTTTCTCCCTACAAAATGGAAAAAAGGAGTGGAGGGGCCAAAGGGCGAGAAGAGACTCGCAACTTCAGACCGTCGTTACAGCACTCTGATATACACCTTTACCGAGTCCACCCCATCCAAGGTAAAGACAAAGCTGACAGAAGGGACATGTGGTTTGGGCTCGAGGCCAGGCACAGTGATATAGGCAGCTTGGCAGTCCGCTCTAAAAATACCGTCTGCCCACCACAGGATGGTCCTCATCCTTTGGGATTCAACTTCCAGGTCAGACACAGAGAATGACTTCTGACTTGATTAAGTGATCTTTGAAGTAGACCTCTGTACACAACAGTAGCAATAGTTCTAATTAAAATGAATAAATGAGCTGTAGTTAAAATACAGAAATGTAATAAAATAACTTTTACCTGCAACCCTGTTTCTTTGATTCCCATTAAAACAGATAAACATTTACTCCGTAAGAGGAAGTGGGATATTACGGTAAACAACAAAAATCTGATCTAGCAACAACAGACTGGTTCTGTTTAGCCAAGTACACTTTTGTCAACTTCAGTCACATCATCGCCCTCTGGTGGAGGGTGAGGAGATGTTACATCCTGCGTTTTTAAAAAATCCAGGAGGCTTCGCTCCTCTGTAAAATCCGCTCCTTTCTCTCGGGCGGCTTGGTTCCATTTTCTTTTGAAAGGCTTTCCTGTTCTGTTCCGTTCCGTTGTGACAAAGAGGAGAAAATGTCCTCTTGCCTCCATCCCTGACTTTTGCCCCGACTGCTTATCACACGGCGCCAATCCATGCAGAGGCATCCTTCCAAGTGGACTCTTCATCCCTAACACTTTGCGCACACACACCTACACACCCCACGGGACACAAAAAGACATCATGAGGCAAACTAAACAAATCAAGAGGACACAAATCGATTGAATCCACTTCAAGAGGGCAGCGCGTGTACATCGCAAGGCTCAGCGTCTAACTATCTAATCTAAAAAAAAGCTAGCCACAGTTCTTACCTTGGTGGAGACTGTGTCAGGGGTTAACGGCCACCGCTAGCAGTCACCAGACCATGGAAGTCTTCCCATGCTCTGCAAAGAAGGCAGAGGCAAGTCCATATCAAATTCAAAATATGGAAAATTATAACTTGATTGCTTCAAATTGAGAAAAGTTTTAAGTGAATAATGGCGTTTCATGCAGTTTTAACTACTTGTATGTTTATAACCTTTATTAACTGAGGATTTTGTAAATGTTTCATAACATGTATGTACATATATTTCACATCCATGTAAGGTTTTTGAGCATGCAACATGTACAGCATGTGTGAAAGAAAGATGGGAGAAAAAAATAATAAAACGTGGAGACATACATACTTAATGCTGTCTGTGTGTGTCTTGTACTCCATGATGGTGTTGGGCGGCAGGTTGAGGACTCGGCGCAGTGTGTCTCTGATGCGGGCAGTGGTCGCCTGGTCACTCGCCGTTTTGTTCCATATGGAGATGATGTCCTCCTGGGGTTTAAGATCACGTGAGAGCACATACAATTACATAAAGCAAATCCATGACGGACAAATACAAATAAAGCCTGTTTTGTGTCTGTACCTGAAAGCGTACGGACACCACAGCCCCACAGATCTCCTCTCCCACCATGAACTGCTCCCCCAGCATGGCCAGGATCAGGTTCTCCCAGCACCGTGACGCCAGGCCTTTCCTTAGACGGATGATCCACTTTCCTCCCATTTTATTGGCATCATCCTAAACAAACAATCACAAGGTTTCAGAGTGGGCTCTCTTTTCTAAACTCTATGGTTTCAGTGCTCCAAAATAGACACAGAATGAATCAGAACAGTGTACCCACCTCCCACATAGGTTTAATGCCTTCCTTAAAGAGATGGAAGTCACTGTGGCCAGTTAGGTCTCCTGGCCGGATCATGTGACTATAGAAACGCCAAAACTGCTCCACCTGGGGAAGAGGAAGACATTTGTTTTACATCAACAGTGGCAGTGGATAGAATCTTATGTGTTTACTTTAAACCACAGAAGACAACATGACAAAAGCACAGGCCAGTAAACACATCCATCACGAGTCACCTGTTACCATAGGTCCGGTGACAGACGTAGGTAAAAGCTGACAGTAGCTATAGGTTACATAATAATAACAAGAAGGCAAAGGAGATGAGCAGGAGATTTTTTGTATGTGATCATTTTTAGACATAGTGTATATCTAACAAACAAAACAAAAGTCGAGCGATGCCTTTTTGGTCCCAACCCAGTGACACAACAAGCCATGTGGCGATTACCGCCAGTGGGGAGGCATCAGAGGTAGAAAAGACAAAGGTTTAGCTTTGCGATAATGAGCAAACACCATATTAAGCCCTTTGCCTTTAAAGTTTAGTTTCAACACAAGGAAGCAGTATGAAGGAGTCACACACCGAAGCAAAGCTGCCAATCTGCTTGATGTTCTGCTCGTAGCTCTGGGTGCTTGCTGGTCTCCCTGGGGTACGCCGAGAGTACCAGAAGGTGTAGTTATACTGAAGAGGGTGCTCTCCTGCTGCTGGTACCACCATCTGCAGAGAGGGACACAGCAACTTTAGCTCAACCAGGAGCTGCAAACCCATGTGTCACTACTGACCTGTCTCACTGTCAGGCTCACCGCTGACCTGTCTTGACAGCTGACCTGTCTCACTGTCAGGCTCACAGCTGATCTGCCTCACAGCTGACCTGTCTCACTGTCAGACTCACCCTTTTCTTGGAGTTCTGTTCCTTCTCCTCGTCTTCTGTCTTTTCCTTCTCACCATCTTTCGGTGAGCCTTGGTCCTGGTCATGGTCTCCACTGTCGTCATCTTTTAGTCTGCAAAAAAGGGGAACACGGGCCAAAACACTTAATGTTCATGTGGCATTTTTGCAGACAAGCTTACCTTTAATTAGATGATTTAAAAACATGTACGACTGTATGATGCACATGCATTTACACGCCTGTAATAGACGTCTCCTTGTCGTTAAAGCCCTCCAATACACGTAGGTTAGCTATCGGCTCGTACTTGTGGCTATCCTTAAAGTTCCGGACATGGGAGTGTAGTTTTCGCCGAGCAAGCGTGCATTTCCCCCCGCTACCAAGGCACTCACACACCGAGGCTCCAGCAGAGGCCTGCGGGCCAGGACGTCTTCAACCAGCCAAAGCTACAGCTAACAACACAGCATATCCCCCAGCACAGAACCACTATTCTACTCCGTACTGTTTCTTTCAGTTACTTTTATACGCGGCGGTGTTTGTGGAACATGAGCGTGCATTAGTGCACGGAGCATGCCGGACCATGCAAAGCTGACACACCTCTCTTTCTACGCGCAGTTGTGTTGCGCGTACCAAGGGTGGGTTTGTGATCGCAACAGGGCGCCCATTATCTGCCACACATATCTCACAAAACTTTCGATTACTCACGCGTCAAATTTGTTGTTCATTATTTTCTTGGTTGGAGTCTTTCGGAGTCCGATCACAGCCTCCTGAATACCGCAGGAACGGCGACGCGCACACTGGATCCACGTGTACGCGCACGCGAGTGTATCGGTCAAATGAGTTCAGTGATTTTTACTTGTTCACCCAGAGGAAAAGTTATGAACCATCAAGGGAAAAAAGCAACACGCACAAAAACAAACCAGCACATCCTCACTTTATTCATCCCATATTTGAGTGGAACACAATAAATACAAAATAAATACTCAACAATGGTACCGCTGGAATCAGTTAATTATAGCTTTTGAAGTCCTGTTGATGTGGCTATAGTGAAGCAACAATGAGAAACCCTGTGATGTCTGTACATTTTCTCTGTTCGAGCACACACACACGGACATACACAAGTTACAAACAAAACAAAAAAAATCACTAGTTTCTATACTTTGATGTGCTGGCACCCAGTGTTGCCTCATCCCCGCTGTCCCCTCTTGCAGCACCTTCAAACCAAGGCACTGCTTTGGTTTGGAGTCGGTCGAGCGAGTGAAGATGGGGGAGTAAATACAGGCTACTCTGTAAGGTCCACTTTGACTTCAGGGTAAGTGGGGATGATGATATCTGCCAACAAGCTTGATCATCAAGGTCTAAAGACACGGTGTGCAGCCTACTCCACACCTAAGAACCCTGTTGTTGTGTGTACAGATATAAACAGTGAAGTGTTGGTATGGTGCTGGAGGAGAGCTGCGGCATGGCATGGCATGGCACGGTATGGTGTGGCGCGGTTGTTGGTTGGTTGGGCTGTTGGGGACAGTCCCCTCAGCTCTTGTCCCATGTGCCTCTATGAGGACCTTGATGAGAGAGCCCTTTGTTCTTAGCTGGCAGGCGCACCGGCGAATGAATGCGCGAGAGCAGCGGCGGCCCTCTTCAATGGTGGCTGTTTGTTTACACCGGCCGGCCCCGTCATTCTTCATTAGCAGCCCAACCCACCGACAGCCTCTGATGTTCTTAATCGCCGATGAGTGTGTGGCTGCCCCATCAGCCCTGAGCCTCACCGGTTCAGGATAAAGGGGGTATCTAGGAGTCCCGACACACACGTTCCCATTAAACATCTATGGCTGCCTTCTCAGTCACCGGCGGGGACACACACGCAAGCATGCACACACACAACCTCCGCAGTGAGGGTGGATGGGAGCGCTGGTTCTTTCATCGTGGGCCAAGAGGCACAGGGAGGTGAGCCGACGTCAGTGGAGCAGCAACACAGTCCCAGAGAACTAGCTCTGCATCACAGAGATGTGAGAGACCTGCCGCCCAAAGAGAGAGAGAGAGAGAGAGAGAGAGAGAGAGAGAGAGAGAGAGGACTTATTCAGTGCTGCCCTCTACTGATTGCAATAATGGATAAAAGTTTGATTTAAAGTGAGAATGTGACAAGTGATTCCATGATTTAACCTAAATTCCTCCAAATGAATAGTAGAGAGGGAGTGTTTGAGTATTTTATACTTCCATAGACGATGTCAAAGAGCAATGTGATAGAGCTCTTCCTAGATTTTAACACTAATTCTGTTGGCTTTCAATAACTGGCTTTAAATAAATGAATGCATTGTGACTAATCAGTCCAGATGTTATTTTGTCCTGAGTTGAGCCTGTCAGACAGGTCTTCTAAAACCTGCCCTGTGGCTGAGTCACTGCACCTCCGCCCTCTATGACTGAGGCCCAAACATAAACACTTCAGTTGAGCTGTGTCAGGTGTGGAGCACAGAGTAGGTGTTGCTTAAGAGGTACAAGTCATGACAAGAACTGATGTCATCTAATAAAACCTGTCTCTCTGACCTCTTGGATGGCTCTGCCTAGCCTTTCTTGACTTTTCACCACTTTTCTGAAAAGAAAGACACAGATGCGCCATTTTTCAATATGACATTCAACTATTTGTTATTACATGTGTAGTAGTATATTTAAGAGCAAAGCCAACCTGTGAACTCTGCGAGCCAAGGTGAGGGTGAAGTTTCCAGAGAGATCAGGCTGATATGTAGAGGGAACTATGGCGTAAGCTCCAGGAGGAAGACAGCAGGCCAGACTGACATCCTGGGTGTAGCAGTGTGGGACACAACTGGCCACAGGTTCCTCATCCTTGGGTAACGCCACCTCAGATCCCCCTGCTGCCACCTGGATACAGATATACGTATATATATATTTATATCTATATTAACAATCACAGCTAAACCACACTGTGTTCACAATCTACATCTTCTAACTTAGAGCATCTTTGTCGGAGTCGGAGTTGACAAAATTAAGTAGACGCACACTTTTACACACACTATTACAAAGTCATTAGAGGAATCTTATACTACCTGTGTATTACATATGATTGGAGAATGCAGATGTGTGTGTATGTGTTAATGTATGTCAATACAATGAGCACCATTTGTCCAAAGAAACATTGTTCAACGGTCCAGCATTTCATAAGGTGCTTTCTTTTTTTATTTGCATTACCAGAAGTTTAAAAGGGGGAAGAAGAGGAAGGAGTTATTTTCTGCACTTTGTACCCTTTGTACTCTTTATGTACTCTTACTTTGTTGTCCTTTGTTATGTACTTTGTTCCCCTATTGTATGTACTCTGTACCCCTTATTGTGTAGACTTTTGCTTTCTTGGATGCATTCTTGTTTTGCACTAGAGGGGATTCTTTCCTTTCATTCTCCACTCTACTGTAACTCTTGCACAGTAATGTACCTCGGGATGATAATCTTTTATCTTAGCTTCTAACATTTCACTGACCTTGTAAATGTGGAAGCCAATCGGGTAAAGATCAGTGTCATGGCTGGTCTGGTGCAGGGTAATCCTGACATTAACCTCTGACGTCGCTGCCGTGTCATCACACACTGTAAAGGGGAAGCAGGGGTTCTGCCAGTGAGAGGGGAAGTTCCTGCTTCCTCCTGCATTCGTTCCCATCACCCACGAGCCCTGGAAGCAAACAATCTCCCATTCTCCATCCGTCGTTGACGGCAGTGAAGGCGCTGGGCTTTTCAGGGCACTGAGGAGAAAACAAAACTATTTTGTTGTAAAATTATTCATTCAGACGTTTTTTTCTGGAAACCCTGTGTTGATTTATTCTTTCCTTTGATGGTTGTTTACCTGAGGGATGTGGGAGAGGAGGAGAAGACCCTGATGAGGAAGTGAGCTTCGGCTCCTGCTAGGAAAGTACTAGGGATCAGCAGGTAGTGGGCCGGCTCCAGCTGCGCGTGCAGAACCACCTCTCGCTCGTAGGCGTGGCAGTGAGTCGAAGCACATGGAGGTTTGTTCAACATCCGGCTCAGGTTGAAACGCTTCTTCTCCACCTGGCCAGAGTGGAACACAGATTAAGATGGGCAGGAGTCGACGTGCACATACCTTGCTTGATTTCCCCAAAGCTTCAGCACAAACCTTCCACATGTGTAGAGCGACAGCCTGGTAGTGCTGGTGTTTTGTGTTCTTGCTGTCCTTGCCTGGCATTTGTGTGTATTGCTCTTTCCTCCTCTGTTTCCTATGCTGCAGCAGGGACACCAGCACCTCTCCAGCCTCCGAGACTTTAAGCCAGAATTTGGGGTTGTTGCCATAGCTACTGCAGTTTCGGCAACCCCCTGCAGAGTGCCCTTTAATCCACCGGCCGGCCAGCTGATGAGTGTGTGTCAGAAGATTTCCTGGTACAGAGCAGAGGAGAGAGATTCCGAATGAATTCAAAGAGATACACCAGGTGACAGTATGAAGCTCTCGTCTGATCAATTTACCTGTATATATGCTCTTTAGGTGCATCTCATCACTGATGGGGTAGCCCACTGTGACATCATGAAAGTGGGACAGGAATTCGCTTTCATCTAACCAGAATTCGCCCTCAGCTGCCTTGCCCTGTAGGTCCGCAGCACAAGAAGGCTCAACCGAGTTCCAACCTGCACCACTGCTGAGAGAAGTGGCCAAGAAAGAGCAAAAACACAAAGAGTTGTCTCTTGGTGACTGAGGCTAAATAATAAATCTTTTGGGACATACAGACACACAGACACACGGACACACAGACGCGTGCTTACCTCCCTATCCAGGCCCCTCCCCAGCAGCATCTTCCCCAAGGGTTTCTGATCCTGAGCAGTCGTACCTGACCCCCCGACACCATCCTGACATCCAGCCACTCCATCACAGTCAAAGCATGGTACTGATCAAGCTCAGTGGCTCCTACAAAATGTACAGAGGCCATCAGGTGATATAGAACAAGATCTGTAACTATCTAAATCTGTATGAAATCACTTCACTGACCTCCAGGACTGCTGTGAGTGGAGCAGCTGAGCGCGCAGCCATCTTTCATTGGGTACAACAGGTTGAGGTCCAGCCTCCTGACCCGGTCACTGTCCTGTTCTGTTCTCGGCTCCTCCTCTGACCCGGCATCTCCCAGATTCCAGCGCTCAGACAGACCCCCGGTTAGATCCACCAGAGCCTCGGACACCTGTCCCGCCCACAGTAGCTCATATGAGCCATGGAGCCTAGAATAGAGGGAGAGAGACGCACATTGGACACGGCGGAAAAGCTGAGGAAACACCAGCGAATCTGCTTAAAATGGAGACGAGACGGAGGAAATCGCACAGCTTCCTCACTTGGCGTAGGCTTTCTCCAGCAGAGCGACCCAAAAGGCAGTGGGGGAGTGGCAGCGAGAGAAGCAGAGAGCAGAATTAACGCAGGGCAGGCGGTCATCGATGGTGACCTCCGTCCAGTGGCCCTGCTGCCAAAAGTGAAACAGGAAGGAGCCTCTGTATCTGCTGTCACCCCACTGCGGCTGGTCCGGGGGCAAAACCTTACAGAGGGTCACAGACTAAGTCAACAGTGTCAAATATGACAATTGAGACATCTGCCAAGTCTACAAAGTCAATCTGCTATCCACAATTCAGTATAAAAGCTTGCATACAGTCGATTGATGTCGATATGGCTCTACCTTGTTCAGCAGATGTTTGTTCTTGAGCAAGACAGTGCAGGCACAGAGAAACCAGCAGTCTCCTAACAGGCCCTGCTTTGCGTGACCCAGGTTGATGTTTTCTGGGAACAGAGTTGGTGACTGGCTGACCTCCTGGAGAAGTCCAGGGAATAAAGCAAAACACAAAGGAAAATAAGACTTGTACAGTAAGAACCCTGGGGTAGACATCTTTGTACTTAAAGCAGATGTAATTCCACTTACTACATTACCAAAATGGTAAAAGATCTATGAACACAAAAAAGGCTTGAAAGCTTCAAACTAAGCTTTATTGTGCCCTATAAAGTGAACATGTGTACTTAACAGATTCTAACTCCCCCCTTTTGTACATAGCAGTGACCTATTCACACCATAATAAAGCTAGATTAGCAAAATGTACTTGATGATAGACAGAATCATTAGGGGAATTATTTTAGGGAAGTTATATGGTCAAACAAATATATCAGCATCAGCATGATCGGACAAAAAAAAACAAATTGGAATCCACACAGGCATTTCCCATTGTCAGTGGCTCTAACCTGTGGACGCCTCCAGGTGACGTCTCCCCGCAGCCTGGCAACGGGTGTGGACCCGTCAGAGAGCAGAGACGAGTCATCACAGGGAAAGTCCCCGTCCTCAAACAGAACCTGATCTCCGTGCCATCCCCACGCCTCCTCTTTCATGGCTCCTCCTGCTTTCTATGAGCCCGTGCGTTACTGAGGCTGTCAGTGAAGCTCAGCCGGCTGTGAGCATCTTCAGCACGTCCTTCTTCATTTCAGCTTCTCTGGAAGTTACAAAATAAAAGCACAGTGCTGAGTTAAAAGGCTAAACAGATACCAAGACAAGTGTATGAAAGAAACATGTAAACACATACAATAAACAACAATATTTGAGTAAGGTTCATATTCCCTGCAAATGAAATGATGAAAAGACAATTATACATATAAACAGAGCAATAACAAAATACAGAGTTAAGTTTGTATCATTCTCTGTGGTGATCCTACTAAACCAAACCAAACTGAATATAACTTATAGATCAACATTTCTTGAATAATTACAGCTCCACTGAAACATTAAAACAAGCAGTAGAGCCCCTTTTAAGAGTTAAAGACTAACTTAAGCCCTCTTTCACTATTGCCAAACCTTTGTACTTCGTCTTGTGAAACAACAACAACAACCAGTCCGTGTCTAAACCACATAGCTAACAGATCTAAATGATAAACACTCCTGACCTTTGTTCAGATCTAGACCAGATAAGCGACCCAAACCACGCAGGGAGACTTCTCTGCAGGGTCGTGCATTGATGCTGCACAACTGAAGATGACCTTTATTTTGTTTGTTTGCTTGTTTGTTAAATTAACTGCAATTCAACTCCACATTTTATGAGGCAAGCCGCACTCGTCTCCGTCCTTACTGGTTCAGTTTAATCTATACTTTAGTTAAATAAACGTGATATAACACCGCATTGTTTCCACCACATGCTTCCAAAATTTTACCAAATGTTATAAATATTAAGATATAAGTGAATAGCTGCTGCATCTTACCTTTCTCCTGCTGCATCGCTCCTCATCTTTGATATTTACATGGCTAACATTAACAGCTAGCTGTTAGCTAATGCATCGATGTAGCGCCTCCTCATCGCGTAATATTATCATCGTTTTCAGCACTATAGTCAAATTCACAACGTCATAGTTTTATCCGAAGTCGTAAGACAAATTTCTGTCACTACACCCAAAGTAAATAAATCTTGATAAGTGTGAGATCATGAAATCATGCAGCTAAACTCTCTCCCCTTTGGACACATTGCTCTCTCATAGTGTGTGTGAATCCTTCCTGTAGCTTTTAGCATTGCTGCCACTTGGTGGTAGTAAGGTGAATTACACCGTTGGGCACGTGTACATGTACTGTATATGGATAAATGGTAAAGAAAGGTTAAAGCAAATAAATAACTTTTAAAGCCGTTTATTGCAGTTGTCAATGCTCTACAACATAAATTACATCAAGACAGTGGAACAAAAAAATAAAAACAAGCGCTGTATAAAACAATACAAAATAAAAACAGATTTATTTGCTTTATGATACATTTAATTCCTTAATTTCATTCATCTTCAACTCTCTTGTTGATTTCCTCGGGTTTTTTCCTTCTGGTGCCCATCATCTACGTTTACTATTTGGAGAGAAAAAATAGAGGCATTAGTATAACACAAAATTGAAGTATCGCATTTTGATTGAGTGAAAAAATATCTTACCATGGTACACGTAACATGGCTCTCTTGACCCACTCGATCTCAGGATTGGCACAGAAAGTCCTATTATCCTTGGTCAGGAAACTACAATGAGGACAAATGTTTTAAAATGGTGATATCGGCTTTTCGACGGGACAAGTTTTTTGTAATAGTGTAGTGGTTTCTGTGGAGAAAGTTTTCTTACACTGCTGCCTTAAGGTTGCAGCCATGTCTGGAGTCCTGGATTATGCAGCGTTTCAAAAACCTTATCGCAATAGGGGTCACTTGGAAATCCCCACAGCAACCTGGCTGAATCCCTTTAAAAGAGAACATCAAATGTCATGTCAAAGAACAAATCTTTAGAGACAGTCTGGCTTTTGAACATCTCAGGGAGCCACTGCAAATAGGAATCATAATGCAGCTATTCAGTTATAACAATTCAAGGCCATTGTCTCGGTGTGCATCGTGTAAAACTCAGCGCACAGCCTACTCACTGCTTTCACCCAGGGCCACCAGCATCACCAGCAGGACCAGAAGGGTTGAAAAACACACAGCAAGCTTTGCCATCTTGCCTCTTCCAGTAAATTGAGCGTCTAATCTGGATTCTCAGATAGAACTGACCTGATGAGGGTGGCAGGGGCGGTTTAAATACTGAGCGGAATGAAATGGAATTTCCCGTCACATATTGTAGAACGAGGCTGACCTTGAAGTGGTTTGGGGTCAGGAAGTCTTATACGGGTTACATACAATAATGCACAAAGAGACTTGTGAAACATGAAATAAAAGGTGCTTTGTGAAGATTCACTTTATGTTGTCATTGTGTTTGTTGCCCTTGAATCCAATCAGATCAATCATTGTGCACTAATGTGTAGTAATGCTGATCATTACACTTATAGCCTTTACTTTGCATGCAGATATTAGCAAAACGTTTTATTGAATTCTATCATTGCATTTTAGATACTATTATTACAAAGGCTTATAAAAGCTTATACAATTATTTTTCATTTGGAAAATTATATATTTACACATATTATATACAAAGCACACATATTAATCCTTTCTTCAGTGAAACTTTATTTGATATCTTCCTCCCACATAAACCTTCATGATTATAGATAGGATAACACAACAGTAATAAGTATAGATGAAGGCAAAACTAAAGACAACATTGTGAAGTTATAAGTTCAGATATTTTATGATCAGCTTGACTGAACCCAGAAGACCATGTCTCATTCTTATCTCAGTAACGATCAGTTAGCCAGATGTGACGTTACTTTCTATAAGATAAGATAAGATAAGATAAGATAAGATAAGATAAGAAAAGATAAGATAAGATAAGATAAGATAAGATAAGATAAGATAAGATAAGATAAGATAAGATACATTTATTGGCATATTACTTGCAACTCACGATCAAATCACACGCAATTGAAATTTGTCTTGCACCCCCTCTTACATATATCACACATAGTTGTATTAAATAAGGACGTGTATATAGCCGGATATGTGGGGTGTAATGTTCCGTCTCAAACAAGGTCATGGTCTGGTGGAAAGTAGATGTGATCATTTTGAAAGGAATTAAGAGCATCGTGACCTATTTTGGTTGCATGCATGTTCCTCCGACACAGGGTCTTCAAGTTGTTCTTAGTTTTCCTCTGACCTAGAAAAGGATGTCTAGAACATCAAACCAACCCACTGGTAACAGACCACATTCGTGCAGTCAGTGCAACTCAATTGTTTAAAGCACAAACTGTCTCTGAGCATCCTGACGTCTAAATGCTGGGTCTCATAAACTCATAAAAGTCTGCCATATCACTGGAGGGAGAGTCACACCTTGGACTTCATAATCCTGTTGTGCTGCACTTCATAATTTGTTTTGTCAAGATGTGGCGACCTGAAATACATGTGTGACCAACATCTTAACACTTCATTTCTGTATATCAGTTGGCTTCTAATTATGTTTTTTTGGTATATTATTCTATTCAATTCTGTTTCCTCAAATCTGCATGATGGTAGCATTCATTCCCACGGACTGACATTTGATGGATTGGTTAGAGAGTTTTCATACTTCCTTTTGGCAGGATCTCAATCAAAGCATGTTGGAATTTTTAACATGATAGTGTTGCTACAAACAACACGTGAGTCATTTTCTGTCTGCCTAAGTAATTGAAGTTTGACCAGGTGCCCAAATGGTATGATTTAATCAAAACTCTACTTCAGCTGTCACTCACGGATGGGAATTTTTGGTGGAACAATAGATGTGTTCTCAGTTTACCGCTGTGTCTTCTCTGAGTGGAAATAACCTGTTTCTCTGAGGGATATAAAGAGGGCGGAGAGCAGCTTCTCAGCACAGCCTTTCAGACAGCAGCCCAGCTCAGAATCCCTCATACCAACACAGAAGAAGACATGGTTCTCATCAAAGCTCCAGTGATGGTGCTTGTACTTCTAGCCATTGTTCTGCTGGCCACAAAGTCATCCGCAGGTATGAATTTAGTTTGCTCTTAGTCTCTGAGTGTGGGTCAACGTCCATCTCACATTAAGTTAGTTTTTTTCATTTGCATAGACAAAGCTTCTCTTTCTCTCTTTTATTTACTGTTACTGTTTCTTTCCTTCTGTTCAGGAATCTAATCAGATTGTCTTTTCTTTTGATTCACAGCACGTCACGGATGCTGCCACCGTTACTCAATGGGTAGAATACCTTTTACTATCATTAAAGGTTATTCAGTGCAGACGATTACAGAGAATTGCGGCATGGATGCCATCATGTGAGTAACATTTTATCAACAATTTATCACATTACGTTATGTTCAGCCCCTGAATGATGCGCAACACAATGTTGCACGTACACACATATATTTGTATATATAAATAAATACATATCCTCTTAAAAGCACGCTGAATTGGTTCATATTATACGTTTGCGGAATTGTATGTGTGATTAAACCTCTAAATACAGAGCAGTAAATTCATCTCTTATTGATTTTTTTGTTATAGTTTCCACACAACAAAGGGCAAAGCCTGCACCAATCCCACTTTGGACTGGGTGATGTTCTACGTGAATCGCTTAAGGTAAGAATCTCAAACAAGAAAAGGAGCAAATCAAAGTAGGAAAACAATGATAAATCTATATCATCAAATGATAAAAGCTGAACGAACTTCTCTTCATTATTGCAGAAACAAAGCACAGAACATTCACCTGAGGACCTCCAAAACCAACTGAGGGGAGGACGTTCACCTGTGTTTGAGATCCAGGAGCCAGCAACAATCCATGATTTTTTATAATTCTGTGACTTTAAAATATTTTGCCATGCAAGAAGGGTATAAGCTCAGTTATGGGAGCACTGTACAGACCACTGTAGTTATATTCATGTTGTTTATATATTTGATTATTTTTCTACCAGGTGTGAGATAAATAAAGATTTTTTTAAACAAGGAAAAGAATTTGTCTAATCAATTCATGTAAATTGTAATCTAATAGTTTTTTAAAAAACGTTTCCTTGCATCTCAATTACAACCTTTCAAACAATAGAACACACAGCAGTGAAAATCCAATGACGTCAGCAGGAGGAAGTTATAGGCGTGCGTTTGACAGAACAAGTATTTCCTCATACACACAGGCTGCTATAATGCTGTGACATGATCTACTTACCCTCTTGAACCTGGATTTTCCTCCAAATCTCCCTGTCAATATATCTTTCACACACATTTCAACTAAGTTCAGCATATTCAATATTTTTAGTTTGGATCAAATATTTGCACAATCCTTGCCTTCCTTCTACTCCTCTTCCATGGATCTATGCCCATCATCCATCAATAAGCAGACTAATGTCCCTTACTTTTTGTCCTTATAGAGAACAAGACCCTTAAGTGTATTGCATGGGGTAAATATAATAGATTTGGTGATGCAACTGAGGAGATGATCCCTGTAATCAACATTTCACTATTAAGTTGTGGAGTATTGCGTTACATTTAGGGATTGCCGAAAGTGCTGTTCTCCACCTTTTCTCATTGATCAAAATATGAAAAATTAAAGGTTTAGATCAATATGTATAATTTAGAGTTTCTAGATATCTTGAATAATGTGTATAATGTAATAATAATGTGCTCTCGGCTTTCCATCAATCCTGTAAAAATACTGGAAGAGATGATTTAAAGTGTAAATCATCTCTTCCAGTATTTTGCTCCTCAATCATAACGTGATCCCTAAATATAAATGATCCTCTTTACAAGTCATGAAAGAAACTCTTTGAACGCTAGGTGGCGGTATAATCACTTCTTAGAGGAGTGTGAACACTTCTTGACGTTTACTTCTGACAGTACTGCTGCTTTAACGTGATTTGTAAGTGAAAGGTAACTATCACAGCATGAAGGTGTTAAGAAAAAGAGAACATGCATAGTGGACCTCAGCTGCATCTCTACTGTTTCTTGTTTCCTTCATCTGAACCTTCTGTCGGTGCTCAGTAGGGTGCATCATAATTTCAGGCCCTGTTCAGGACGTGGTCATGAGTTTTTGTCCATCCTCCAAAATCTGCCCATCAAGCATTGCTTTTGGTGACAACACCAAATCGTGACAAACAGCATTTTCTCTTGACACATGAATCCATCCCAACTGACAGACTGAGGCGACGCTCCAAGCCACTATTACATCACCATCACTGTTCTGCACCAGTGCACAGAGTGCTTTTCTATGAATAATACAGAGACTGAGGAGAGAGGGACAGGGCACGGGGCTCGCTCGCTCGCTAAATGACAGATAGAAATGAATCGATATGGAATATAGAAAGTTGAAGATGAGGAAGAGTGGAACTAGAAGGGGATTAGGGAGCGAAGAAGTGCTGGAACAGAAAGTCTCTGCTGAAAATCAGCGGGAGCATCTGTTATATGTGCTCTGAAAATCACAAACCAAACTAGAAGCGTGCTCATTGGAGCGCATACCTCTGGCGGAGGACTTGAAATGATAATAAACATAATATTTTCCTGGATCTAACGCCAAACATTAAAGATATGAATCAGCATCATCTCAGTGGCTTTGGAATGTTTCTTGTTATTTATTTGTGACTGTATATTAATTCCATTAACATGCACCTCTCCAAGTATGAATTTGATCTGCAAATTGCATCCATTGATAGTTTATCATGGGGTCAGCAGGGCTGATGTATTGATATATTTTGTATTACTTTGATACCATTTACTTCGATAACATGATTTTACAAAAAAGGACATTTCCATCCGGATGAAGTCACATTATCATCATCATTTATTTGGGTTATCATTTTGTGATATTCAAAATATATATTTTAACTTTCTTGGTCCATAAGTCTTTGAATGAACCACTATGGACCCGTGCTGCCATTTCTACAGGCGTAAGAATGCACCCGGAGGTCACCCTATAGAACAGTGACGTATGAAAAGGCTAAAATGTCACAGCACAACACATTCTGAGGCAATGATGAACATGTTGGTATCAAGTCGCATTACGAGGCTTTACAAACCCTTCCATCTATCCTGTTGTGTGGATCCACATGCGCCCATTCAAAGGCCTACAGCTCTGTAGATGTCCACAGTATGTGAATTTTCAATACAAAGTTCAACATAACTATAAGGAAATTATGAAATATTGTAAAATGACCATAGTAGCCCTAAAATAATCCTAAATGTGATGTGTTCTTCCCTCGTCCATGCTCGCCTCCTCCAAGTTCCATTAAAATGTGTTCAAGCAAACCAACCAAACAAAATCATATCTTCCTCAGTGGATGTAATCATCACAGCAGACAACAGTGCTTTGATTCTGTCATTTTATTGAGTTAATAAATCAACCACTTCATCAAATGTAATCTGACATTTGCCTATTACAGATGCAGGGACTCGCTGCATTAATAAGTGATAAGAGGACGCGGTGTTAAGAGTTCATTTTGAAAGCAAGGGTAAGAAAGATGGCGTCCTGAGGGACGACGAGTGACGACTGTGCACCTAAGAGAACATGTTGGGCCTCGATCCCAGCGTGGCGGTAATGACGAGACCCGGTTCAGTGAGGTGAATGATCTGAATGACGGAGTTTCACTGAATGAAAACGGGCGCCGGCACATTTGCAGCAGTACCTGGAAACTGGTTTATACAAATTGTTTGCTGCCGCAGTTAATCTCTCTCGCTTTTGTCGCCTCTTTGTTTTTCATTCCTCGCAGAGTTAACGCCGAGTTAACCGAGCGCGCTGTATAATTAGACAAACAAAAAAGGGAGGGGTGAAACATCTAAAGGAGAAGAGACTCCAAATGATTACACATTCACTCTGCTTCCTTCCCCCCTCGTTGCACACACAACCGCCAATTAGAGGAGAGGATGAGGACAAGCCAGCAGCCAGTAGTCTATTTGTGTCTCCGTCTTTCTCTCTCTCTTCCTCCTTCCCCCCGAAGACTCCCAAGCGCTGGGGAGGGAGCAAGCGCAGAGAGAAAATAGAAGTGAAAAACAAGAACTATATAAATAAAGAAATCAGAGAGTTTTGCATCCGGTTAGTGTTTTTCTGGCTGAGACGCGAGTCAGGCAGATCTGGGCCACAGTTGCACTCATTGTTCAGTGAGCTTTTCCACACAGTCCAACCCAGCGACAGCAATGAATGTTGATTGTGACCTTTGCTCCTCGGGTATGATGGAACAGAGCGGCGGTTTTGTGTGCTCGAGTGTGTGCGCGCTGGCACATTTGGCTCTGACGCGCGCCCACAGCCATGCATTCTTGTTCCGCTTCTGACGTAGTCTGAGCGAGCCGCGGGGCACAGTCAACGGTCGATGGTTTTAAGTCATCCATACCAAACTCACCGACAGCGTTGAATGTTGGCCGAGGCAGGCAGAAAGGACGGACGGTGGGCGAGCAAGTGTGAGCTAAACAGACAAGACAGGGAGAAAGGAGGGGGGAAGGTGTGTGTGCGCGTGTGTGTGTGGCAGACACAGATACAGAACCCGTGATGTCACTCAAACCACAGAGGTCAGGTGGCGTTGCAGAGGGACACGATGACACAAGACAGTGACAGAATGAAGCCACTGTCCGGAGGACACTGGGAGGAAGCTGAGGCTGACATGAACCCCGGTGATGTGCTGACAATGCCGGCAGCGCCCGGCGACCCGGAGGAAGAGGGACGTTTCTCGTCTTCCTCATACCAACGGCGGCATCTGAAAACACAGACGAGGAGGGAAGCCGTTAGTGTAGGGTCACTGTTATAGCACAGGCACACACAGACAGTATTTGCGGCATTTACATGGCTTAGGGACGATATCACAGGACCCTGCTTTGAGCCCATCACGGTTCTTGCTGCGATCTAAGCCCAAGAACAATGCGGCGCTATCCCACTGTGCGGCCGAGCTTTGACAGGCGGCCTGCGCCCCGGACGCTGGCTGAGAGCTCCTATTGTCAGACGCGGGCCGCTGCCGGGGAACAACCGGCTACAGTGTCACCACACCGCCGCACAGACTTAAGGGGCTGACGTCAAGAGGGTAAACGCCGATTGGTGGTCATTGACCCCCGCCTCCCCAGCCCAGACTTTAAGGTGCTGATGTCATCGAGCGGGCTGGCACACATCCATTTCTCCGCCACGGGGGGGTGGGGGGTGGCAGACATCAAAGCCAGCGTGATAACGCGACAGCAACAATGGCTGACTAATGCTAGCTGTTACTGCAGCTATAATTCAGAATCTCATAAAATGGATACTTTCACATTGTGGTGCACGTGGAGCCTCTGCGTCCCTCTGATCAGACACAAAAAGGCACCAATCGACTTGTACCATCGCAGAGAAATCGTTTTACGGACGCCGGGTTGCGCAATAATGTCGTTTAGTAGCATACACACACGCACAAATTGACATCAAAGTCCAACGCAGCTTTTTCAGTTTACCAGTCTCTTTTCTCTCAGCAGCTCAGATAACAGATTAAATTCATTAGTCATATCACAGCTTCTACACTCAGTCCCCCACACACACACTCACTCACTAAGACACATACACACACAGACACACACACACACACTTCACCTCACCCAACAATGAGGCATAAGATGAAAAATAGGTGGAGGGTCGAGGGAGAGGAGAAAAGGCGGCTTTGCCATGGCAACCCCAGTGTCAGCCAGCCATTTCTTCTTAATCCCCCCCCACTTCAATGTCGCGCCCTCTGAGAGACCCCCCCCTCCTCAGCTGAATATTTCTTTTGTGTCGAGGGACTCCGTGTGTTTGTGTGTGCATATGTGTGTGTGTGGGAGGGATCACGAAGGGGTGGGGTAGCAGGGTGGATTGGGGTTAGGCGGGCAGGAGAGGGGGAGATCATAACTAACCCAGTTTGAATGGGGGGCCAAGCTGGAGGCCACAGAGTCTCAACATTACACAGGGGGTTACAAACCAGAACACACACACACACACACACACACACACACACACACACACACACACACACACACACACACACACACACACACACACACACACACACACACACACACACACACACACACACACACACACACACACACACACACACACACACACACACACACACACACACACACACACGATGGAGGGCGGTAATCTTTTGAAATGGCAGATAATTACACCATATGGCAAACAGCCGGGAGAGCCTATCGGACGCCAAAGCCCCACACTTGATTCTCCACCATGAAGCTCTGTGGCTCTACCCGTGCAGGCCACTCCACATTACTGACAAAAGCGGTTTTGGAGGAGTGGGTGGGGAGAGGCGTCAGCTGCTAGACAACATAAAAAGGCTCTATTTGTTCCTGACAATAAACGTTCCCCCATCCCGGAGCTCCTCCACAGCTGCAGCCAGATAGGCTTTCATTCCTTACTGCACACTAATAGACGGCCGCTCGCTCCCTCCTCTACTGTAAGTCCATTCATTCCGAGGGACAAAGTTCATGAAAGGCTCCGAGTCCCTGATACAGAAGGCAGAATGGAAAAGTGACAAATGGCGGATCTGTGCAAGTGGAGGAATTTGTTATGAGTGACAATTTCATGTCAGACACACAGTTTGAACATGGATACCTGATGATCTTCGCGGAGGCGGCGGTGTCTGCTTTGACAGGAACAGTGTGAGCGTCTACAGGGAGAAGAACAGGGACACATGAGCGGCAGAACAGTACAGACAGACGACAGACAGACAGCGTACAGACTGTATACATTTACAATCCCACCCTGCACTCCAAACTTTCCAGCTCTGGAAAAAAAAAAAAAAAAAACTGTGCGGTGCATCCTCCGGAAATCCCGAAACACGCCCCCGCCACTCCTCCCCCCCTGAGGCCGTGGGGGTTGGGGCGGCGGAGGTGCCAGCGGTGCGTCTCTGGGGTGGTCTGATGTGGCCATGGGCGAGGCTTTAATGTAGCTGTGCGTCCACTCCAGTGTGTGTACTGTACGCTCGCCTGTAATGACTAACAGACCCCGCAGTCTGTCTGCAGGGGCCTCTCAAAACACGCCATGCCTGCACACACACACTCCAATTTAGTGGCAACTTCCAGACTTTATTGGAAGTCTTGTTTCCCAAAATATATAGGAAAGGTAGTTTTTTCATAGTGGAAAGTGAAAAATGGGGCTTTTGGGCCTCCATGGTTGTAAGTTGACCCCTGTCTGTTTGATTGATTATGTAAAGTAGCTTTTTAAAAGGCAAATCTCAATATACAGCAAGCTCAGGGGGGTTGCCAAATATTACAAAGTTATCCAGCTACTGATTGCAATCTGTATAGTATTGCGATTTTGTTAACATATTTTGCTTGATCTTGCTTAGAAATAAAAAAAAGGTCTTGTCCACAAACTTTTGACCTTTTTTTAGTTTGCAGTATCAACATCTAAATGTATTATGCATCAATTTTATCAGTGTGACAGTTCCGAAAATCGTTACAAATTAAAAGAATGTAGTTCCAAATTCCAACCCTGACATGGTTCATTCAGTAGAATATGTTCATCATTTCCTTTCCTAAGCTATATCACACTGCAGCCCATTATGGCTTAATGCTTCAAGAGGCTTCCTACTGACTTCAGCATTTTAACAACTCCAGCATATTCAGTCAGTAGGTAAACACACACACACGTTTTAGAGGACAGTGCTCACGCATCATATTTCATATTCCACAACCTTCGAATATAACTTTTTCAAAATTTGCCATCCTGCCCCGTCCTCATTACCGCTACTGAAGCCTTCAGTGCCACAACTAAACTATTTGTGATTTGATTTTGCAGCTCCCAGCTAAAGTAATTTCTGTTTTCTCTCCTCCGTCTTCACGCTCTCAGCTGTGTGGCAGATCTTTCTCACCTCTCTTTGGAACAAAATGTTAGAAAGATGAAGAAAAAAAATCTCATCTCCTTCGCAACCCTGTGCATCTATTTTCAACTCCGTGTACCAACTGCAAGCTGAGGGACGCTGTGAAAAGCTGCTGGGATCACGTGCCGAGGTGAGGAAGTCGACAGGTGAACATGTAAATACCCAAGACAAAAGTGGTGATACGAGAGGGAAAAAGGGTAAAGGGACGCTAAAGTGATGGGTTCTAGTCCAGTCTATTAGAGAGCAAAGGGCACAATGTAACAGAAGGCGCAGGGTCCGTTCAACAAGTGCAAAGACATGAGCCAAAAACAAAAGGGCGCAGAGCATAGTGCCTTGGGTCCGATTGGCAGGGTGGGGTCAAAGGGTGACCCCTGACCTTTTTAACCCGGAGGAATGTTGTCGTGCTGGTGCGTGTATTGTTCCAGCCTCCCTGAGGAGCCCCGGCCATGGCTCAGATGAATGTGAACACTGAACGTTCCCAAGGGCTTCTACTTCTATCCCCCAAACCTTCTCTTTCTTCCTCTAATCCTTTCTTTTCTCCTCCTCCTCGGACTTCGGCAAACAAAAGGTATCAACAGGTCCGCGCCTCATCAGTCTGAAGTGCGTGCACACACACCCACACACTAGGAGGGACACTAACGCGGGTGCAGGGCCGGCTCGCTCGGCCGACCTAAATGACCGACAATGACCCGGTAAAAAGCTTCCAGGGGAAAACAGCGCAGAGGAAACAAGTCTTTGCTCCGTCGCCACATCAAATGAAACTGCGGCGTTTATTGGTCTGCCTTCCACATCTAAGAGAGCTCAGTATCTTAGGGCAGTCTGGCTCTGGAGGAAGTCACCAGCAGTGGAAGGAGACTGTCAGATGAGAGGGTTCCAGACAGACAATTACTGCCCAGGTATGTCCTTTATACCCACCTAGGGCCGGTCAGAGGAAATGGAGGAATTTATGATGTCATAAAAAAGCGCCAGAGGAGAAGTGCCTGAGAGCAGGTTGTCTCTGGAGCTCGAGCCGTAGAAGTCTCCTGTGCTTTCCCCTCCCTGCTCCTGTGCCACCCGACGCCATCAGCGAGTGTGTGGCATAGCGCAGAGATAGTGAGTATAATGAGTGTGTGCGTGATATACACTTCTAACATACAGCAGGAGGTATATCATATGTGTTCATAGTGGCCACGCCCATTCGAACCAAAGAAGCTTTCCCACCACTTTCATTTGTTGTAGCTCTTCCCCTTACAATTATAGGTCCCTTGGCACAATTGGACCAAGCCGGACATCTTTTTGTATTTGGCTATGATTGGCTGGCAAATCCTTCAAAAAGTGCTGCAAGTCGGGCGTGAGTTCGACCATTCGACCTGATGGTGGCGCTGTAACAATAGGCGGACAGAGTGGAATCAAAAGTTTGCTGGGTGTCCTATTTTGAGGACTGCAAGGCCTTGGCGGAGGTATGAGCGCTAATGGGTGCCACTGTAGTTGCAGAGTGAAGAGAGACTTTGCAGGTACGTGAATACCACCGACATCAAAAACATCAACTTCAAAGCAACACTGGTCTGCGAGACTAAGAAAAGTTTAAATGGTGGATTTGAATACAACAATGTGAAATTGCGACATAATTACATCATTCAACTCAAACCGACAGTGATAATACCTTGGGAATAATGTTAGAGATCATTTTTGGCCAGACTGAGACCCAACAGAAAAAAAACACAACTTTTACAAGGGAAACGCCATCTGTCAGTGTAAGCGGGTGTAACGCAGACAAAGCCGTGTTTACTGTAAACACGACTTGCCGCTATAAGCAGCTCCCTTTCATCTTCATGTACGTCTATGCGCACAAATAAGACGGAAAGACACACACACACTTTGCGGGACTTGTTAAAGGAGGAAGAGAGAGAAGGTGGTTATTTGCTCTACAGCCTGGCTAAGGAGGTGTCCCATTGTAAAGAGGAGTGGCTGCACGGCCCCGTTTCCTTTCATCCCTCTCCTAGAGGCACGCTGCCTTTGTCTCGCCGAGGACACAACAAACCCGGGCCTTCGCTCCCTCCCAGGCCACGCTACGCCACTCAAATACCTGGGAACCAAACGCCGGGATGGTGGGAAAAAAAACAAGAGGAGTGGAGGCGGAGGACGAGTGAAAGAGGAGGAAGAGGACGAGGGGGGTGAGGTGTGAGCCAGACTGACCAGCTGAGAGAAAGGAGCCTGTTAAATAAAACCTGTTATTAAAGAAAAAAAAGGAGGGGGACGCTGCACAAAGGCGTGAACACCTGGTACCAGAATAGACTTGAAGTAAAAGATGTTAAACTTCACAAAGAAACAATTTATTATATATGATTTTACAAACTTCAAACTGAAGCTGATTTGTAATGTTCAGTCACTCTTTCCTGTGCCGCTTAGGTGCACTGAAGCCGCTGTGAGTTTAAGGGCCCCGTCCAATGTTGTTTTTTTTCCTCCTCCCTCTATTTCTGCACTTTCACGCCAGCTCAGCAGAATGAAGGCAGTTCCTGTATACGAGGCACTGTATAGGGGTGAAGCGGGTTTAAGTCCTCCCTAAACCCACCACAGCTGGCTGAATGTAAAGTTTTTTTTTCTCCTTTCTGCACGTACCAGTCCACGCAGTCGGACCTCGCTGTCACACCTCATAAATCTGAGCTTGCGCCACTATTTCACGTCTGGGGGGAAAAGATAAGGCAAAACGAGGACAAATCGGGGGAGAGAAAATAAGATCGTAACCATTCACATGTTGGAGAGGGGGGGGGGAGTGAAAATCCTACAACAAAAGCACTCCGCCTGGCTGAAAGACTTAATGGCGCGCCTCCAGTTAACTGAAAAGGAATGCGACTGTAAGAAAATAAATGGTACTTTAAGGACAAATTGCTCCAGGAAACATAATAAAGTGAAAATGCCATTGATGGATTGTTAAAACCATAATCCTCTCTCCATTTCTAACATTTGTAAGCTGCATGAGAGGGAAGCAAGGACCCGCAAGTTTATTTTCAAGTAGTCCACAAAGAATGCCTGCCATTTCCTGGCGTTCCCCACTTCCATATGAAAGCCCCCCCCCCCCCCCCCCCCTTTCCTTTAGGAACAATGGGAAAGATTCCAAAATTTCCATGGGGAATTTCGCGTATGGCGATACAATAAGCGACGTGTTGCGACAGAATTGAGACGAGGTCGCTTCTCTCAGCAACAACATCAACTCGAGGCTAAGTGTGAAGTTTGGTCTCAAAGGTAATATGATGAAGATTAAAGGGACCCTGGAGCTGGAACATCTCACCACTGGTCTCACCTAAAGATGCTATTTGTGCATCTAGTAGTACAATTATGAATATTTTGTGCTACTTTTTACTACAATTCCACAAGGAAATACTCAACTTTTTGCTTGGGTAACTCACAAACTCCAACCAAATCCTTTTTGATCCTAAATCCTCAAAATTGAGGGGAAACGCATAACTCACAATCATTGTTTTACTCATAATAAATGTCAGTGTGCAGAGATTTGAGGTTTTAATGGATTTCCCCCAATGTGGCAGAAACAAACGCCTGACTTCATTAAGCGTTGCATGTTAGCCGAGCGCGCAGCATGGAGGATTGGAGAGCAGATGTTGGGAGGTTAAGGTTTGATCCGCCCAGGTGACAGTGAGTGATTTCAGGGCTGGGTAATGACTCAGAAGCCATAATCCTTTAAACACTGTTCACTAATCCATAACTTCACCTCAAATTTAAGATAACACAAAGAAATAATTTTGGAGCCGGGCAGACACAAACACCCACACACACACAGATTGCATGCATAGTCACATGCGGGGGTGACAGTTTGTTAATTAACCGAAAGCTTTTGAATCTGGAGTGAAACGAGTTCAAATGTCATGTGCTACTGAACAGGTCAACCGGCTCCTGAAAGCCACCTGGCTTGACCTGAGGAGACCTGAGCCTGTGGCTAGACAGGAGGTCAGAGGTCATCTACTCATGGAGATAGGCAGTATGCCGCGAAGCCTCAGGCAAAGTGCAAGGGTCCTCATTACCTAACCTTTCCATTTACCCAACACACGCATGAAGGTAGGAACATACATAAACACACACTCACACACATATGGACAAGGGTTCTTACTGCTGTGAACTCTTGATGATGTCATTCACCCCCAAATATCATTTACCTTTGATGCACGAATGCAATTCGAGTGTATCTGCTTAACAGCTGTTTGGGCCGGTTCTCCCATCACCCTCTGCTGTGTTATAGCCTGAGACAGAGAGAAGAAAAGAGCAGGCGTGATCGTTAGCTCTTACTCATCATGCAGTTGGGACCTATGCTTTTTATGCTTTCCAGATGAGTCAGACGGGATGAAAAAAAAGAAAGGACTCACATTGTTTTTGAATGATCGAGAAGGATATTGTGGGTGTTAGGGAGTCATGTGACGGCGGAAGAAGGGATCCCTGATGCAAGCCAAATCTGATTTTCGCGAACAATATGAACGTGTTGGGAAAGCACTTGTCATAAAAATGTTCTAGAAATCCTGTTGAGAATGTTAAGGAGGTAACGTGCAACTGTGATCCACGGCCCCTGCTGTGATGGCAGGTTGGGCCTTCGGCATAATTGTAGGGTGCACTGATGAAACTCATCCAATGCGATAAGGAGCTGTGCAGGAATGACGATCATAGTCCCAACAGCTCCGTTTCCACACACTCCAGCAAGAATGGCAGAATTCACCCGCTCCACTGTAACAGTCCACTGAGGGCCATTTCACCGTGAAGACTAAATTTAAGCCCGACAACAAACAAGACGCTGTTTCTTTCTGGTTGAGCAGGGAAGGATGCTGCTGATTCCCTCCACGAGGGAGGAGGCTAAAGTGAATTATGTGTAAATCAGCCATGAGAGGGGCGGAAGTAAAGAGGTCAGAGCTGATCACATCAGCACCATCAGTACATTCACTCGACCTCATTCTCTCTCTAAAGACGACCTGGACCAGACACAGACGGACCACTGTTTTATGGGAATTAAATCTGGTTACCTCACCAAATATATCAGCATTAGGTTAGAAAAAAACCCATTTTCATTTATGCATTTTTTCCATTACATTTAGCAGAGCCTACACTCCACAGCCAGTAAAGTGTAATGCTGCACTAAGCGTCTAGACCCACTATATCCAGATGGGAAAAGAATTTATGGAGACTGCCTCATTAACCTTAAGGCATATTAGTGCTTGGCACTGCACGCTAAGAGACTATGCAAAGCATTTTCTAAAGTCTAAAAAAACTGTTTCAGCTGTATTAAAAACCAGCTGGAGGGTCAACACTGTGTGGCACATTAGGCCTGTGCGCCCCAAACTGAGTGTGCGTGTCTGCTTTTGATGAAGAGCGTTAATTTGGTATGTGTGCATCGTGTCAGAAAATGGCAGTCTGGTTGTTTTTGCCATGTGCCGGAGGCCCAAATTCCGGGAGGAAGTCAGACGCGCAGAGCCTATTTCCGAGAATGCAGGATGCGCAGAGCCATGCGTGCAGTCTGCTCGCTTTAAGTCAAGTTTTAATTACGTTTCCAAACCATAATAATCGCGGTTCGTGCTGCATTGAGACATTAACCCTCTCAGACATTTTGGAAGTGTACACTTTGTGCTGGTGTCTGGTCGCAGGATGTGGCCGCGTTACGCACCCGTCCGCCCAGACGGAGCACCATGAGTCATGACGGGTGGAGGCTCGGTTTGTGTGCCGCTCTTCAGGTGTCTCAGTCGGACTCTTTGGGCCAGGGGGCCGCTGTAATACCGATACAGTGACAGATGGTGCACACAAAGCCAGTGCGCATTGTTCAGCTGGAAAATAATAGCCACCATTTATCAGTGAGCAGGAGGCTGTCTACGGTGTGAAATGAATTAAAGTTATATTGTTTGGGGAGCGATCGAATTAGATTCCTACAGATCCCGCTGAATGTGTTGTTGTGTAGTGAAAACTTTCCTGAGAACGTCGTCACCTTCGATCCGTACGTGATACCGTTCATATGTCCGGTAAAGCATAATAAAAGTTAAAAGGTTGTATAAATGGAGGTTTGGTGCGGGACGGAACGCCTTTAGAGTCACAAGGATGCTCTTACGAAACGCAAACCTTCCCTTTTCCCCACGGACACGCTGCAAAAACCCACATGCGCTGATTTGGAGACGCGAAACCGCCTGATTACAAGTCCAGACTTCCAACATGCTGTCACCGAGTTTAACATGGACACATTTTCATCCAACCGTGTCCGTATAAAACAGAAAATTCACATTTTTTTTCCACAATGACTAAACCAGCTAGTAAAAAAGGGACAAGAAAACGCCAATTTCATACAATTACGCACAGCGGTAAATGGCAATTCCCCGCGACATATTGCGTCAGCTTGCACGAATTCTATTGAGGGAGGATTAGACAAAACGCCGAGTCCAACACTCACGATTTCAGGCTAAAAATGTGTGCACTTTACACGGTGGCATACTTACAAAGAAGCCGTGGCCTGTGCGCGGAACAGCGGGGTTGTCGCTCCAGCAGAGGCGGACTGGATGGTGCGTTAGCGGCTCGTCTCAGTCTGCCACTGTGGCATTTTCACTCTCATCACTTCCATCCAAAATCAACTCCAACACCAAGTGGAGTGCCTATACCGGTGTCTGATCCACAGCTCACGTCCGTTTGAGAGGCAGGGAGGGAGGGCATCCGGTTTAGCTGGATCACCGGGAGGACCGGGATTGGTTCAGAGGAGATAGTTTGATAAAATACGAGCCTGCCATTGGACGATCTGGCTGCGGGGAGGGGGCTTATGTGCCGTGTATTATTCAGGAGAAACCGGGTGGGGAGTGGAGGAGGAGGAGGAGGGAGGAGGAAGAGGAGGAGGAGGAGGAGGAGGATACTTGGGGCAAATGCAGACAATGCCCTGTGTCTGTCTCTCAGAAATTCAGTTTTCATGGGTGAATTTCATTAACTCATCCAATATGATTCCAAAGAATCTGTCCATCTTGGGAGTCTGACAGTCACATTTCTGGACACTTGCATGTGTCTGGGCCGGCCAATACTGCTGAAAACCCCCCTATAGTACTAAGTATCTGTATGACATCATTGTACTAATCTAATAATAGTCTTTTCTTGCTGGTGTGGTGTAACAACAAAAGCTGCAACAACTTTAAGTTTTCATTATTTTTCCATCATTTGAATTCATTTTAAAGTGAAATATGTAGAACAAACGAGTTTAAAGGGAACAACTATGAATAATTAAAACAAGCTTTATTATTCTAGATCAAACCTGTCTGGGGTGTATGTGTGTGTCTGTTTGAGTGTGTGTATGAATGAGGGGGGGTTGTGTGTGTGCGTACATGTGTGTCTCCTCCCTTCTGTATGTAGGCTACCAGAGAGCTAGAACTGCAGAATTTTCCACACAGGAGTAGGGAGGAAATGGTGCATGGATAATTCTCTCCTCCGATCCTCTGGTACTCGCTCGGAGAGTACTCAGCTGAATCAATACTGCTCAAAGCTTTCTCATGTTCCCCCTCTCACATCAGTGCTACTGTGGGTAGGAGCTGTACTACCACAGGAGTGCAGGCCGGTTCACGTTAGGAGGGATTTTGTAGGGAGATGTTGCTTTGAATGCAACGCTCCCACAGTCCCCTATAGAGGCGTAATTACAACACTACATCACCCCTGACCCAACGGGCCCCAGGAACACACACACACACACACACACACACACACACACACACACACACACACACACACACACACACACACACACACACACACACACACACACACACACACACACACACACACACACAGATTCACATTCGTAATGCTGAATGTGAGAAGTTAACCTGCATACTGAGTCGGTGTGTGAGCAGACAGAGAAATCCTCATAACCACAGCGGGGGCTCTTCTCTGACCGGTAGCCATGGTGATTGAACACATTTCTCCACACAGCAAAAAGGCAGTCTGTCTGCGCTGCACCACACAGGGCTTTATTAGGGCCAGACCCTTGGACTGGAAAAAAGGAAGCATCAAGTGGGAGATCACACCCATTTCATTGTGACTCTACAATTTTACGACTGCAAAGAAGCTGTCGACCACAAATAAGCTGTTGTCAGGAGGAGCTCGACTTGTTGTCTGCGTTGAACTGACTGACTGGAATACTCTGCAACCCTCGGAGGTGCATATTTCGACAAAGTGGCACATCTGATTATTGCATGAATTGGAGGGCTAATTTGCATAACCGGTGGAGAAGACTCGTCTCAGATGTAAACACCTAGATTTATCCTATCTAATTTCAAACATCTAAATGAGAATAACGGCCTTGGCTTGATTTTCCATAAGCTTCTAATCTCTCTTTATTTAGCTGCAGCCTCGATCGCAGCTCTTTGTCCAAACTAACCATGTGGGTGTTTTATGTATGTCAGGGTGATTGTTGTCATGTACAAATCCTTCAACTCTAAATTCAGTGTGGTTCATGTTCTCAGTTTCATTGAAGGATCTTCAGCAGGTTTAGAGAATCTCACAAAGGCTTTGGGCTCATGAACTGAAAATGACTCTGGTTTTCATGGAATAACCATGAAAGAGAGTAGATAGTCACCATACCTCGATGATGACTGCATAAGTCACATCTGATCATTTGGACCTCATTCTTAATGGAACGCGTCCAAACAAACATGAAGCCACACAGTATAAATGAAACAGATTTCCTAATTTGAAACATCTCCAAGTGAGTCTTAATGTTCAACAAAACACCACAATCCTTTTCTACTTTGCACTGCGGCAGCCCATCTGTGCACACTGAGAGTAAACCGGTCATTTCAGGCCCTATAAAAAAGACTCAGGTCCAAATTGGGAACACTGGCAGATTGCAAGACACACATTCTGGCCTCATATAGATTCACTCGCCTTATACATGTGCACGCAAGTACAGTAAATTCAAATGCGTTACATGTTGGACCAGACCAATATGCAGAAACATCTTTTATATACTGCAGCATAAAAATGATGGGAAATGAGAAAAATCCGAACATGCCCCCTTCAAACCATGCCTGTGCAGTATTGCGCCTAATAAGAGTGACATCTCCTACTGCTTCAGTAATGATCTGTCTAACATGCTGTCATCCTGCACAGATGGAGTACACTCGCCACTCAACATGAATTATGAACATGAATTATCTAGTCAGAAGGTTTTAGCAGTGACTGACTGTTGAGATAGTTTAAGTTTCTGTGCAAACTCTTGAATATGTTGTAGCAAATCTATCTATCGGCATACTGGGTTATTCTGCTTTGGGTAATTTAGGGACTAAGACCTCCAGGAATTCTGAGGAGGAACAGGAATTATTAAATGCTAAGATCCTGGCATGATAATCATCACCAAGCGTCTTGACATGGCAAGCAGCTATAAAATCCGGATTGTCATTAGACACACACAGGTTTTGTTTACTTGATGGGTCAGAAAAATTTCATATAGCTGTTTCTGGTGAACGTTCTCACACAGCTAATTGCAAACCGCAGCGTGAACGCCTAAACTCACTTTAGGAACAGTATGGCAGAGTCCCCATCAAGTCCAGACCACCTCCAACCAAGTCTGTGCACCACTCTACCATCATGGATGCCTCCTGTCGGGTTTGCATTCTTTCTCAATGCCAGAAGCAAATTCTCCATCTCAATTAATCACTGAGTTTCTAATGGAATGCTTCCCTTCAGGATGAGGCCCATCACAGAGGGGGCTGTAGTCAGTGCTGTCGGTGAAGCTGCTCTGATTGCTTGAATACACTCCCAGCTTTGGAGTCACTGCAGATGTCTGCTAATTGTGGTGATTATGGCAAACGGAGGGGGGTAGGAATATGTAATGAATTTCCCATTGCTTTCATGCCTCACATCCTTTGGTTATGTGCATCTGCTGTACAAGCGGAGCATCCGCAAGGGTTTTTTGGAGACCAACAAAAGTGTCATGGGTATTGGGCAAAGGCTTTTGGATGGGCAGCTATTATAGAGCCAAGTGCAGCTAAACTGGGTCCATTTATTCTTTTAGTTCTGTTCATTTCGGATACAATGTAGGATTAATTTAGAACCTCCCTCTCCTCTCCTCTCCTCTCCTCTCCTCTCCTCTCCTCTCCTCTCTTTCAAAATTGGACATATCTGTGCTTCAAAAAAAAAGAAAGAAGAGCTGTAGCGTCAGACTCAGAATTTGCTGTGAAATCCTCCACATGCCAAGAACACACTTTCATTTTGATGCCGGAAAAATTAATATGGGGGTTGTGGCAATTATGTAAATTACTTATGCAGATTAAGAACCTATTAAAATAAGAGGATTATACATGCAACCTAAATTTTTCCACATTTCACCCATAATGGTTATCATGCTACTCTCGACATGCTACTCTGGACATTGAACTGGAACAAATCATATTCATACATCCAGCATATTAATGAAGTTAAAATCAGACATTTTCTCTCCTCAGCTGGAAATCCAAACATGCCTGATTTATTGTGGTTGTGCCGTTGCAAAGGGAGAGTTGGCTAATTCCTTTGGGGCGAGTGCCCTTCCTGTCACACTGATCAGAGACTCTCAGTTGATGTGAGCATGAACTGCTACATGCCCCATCACCGTCAATGTTTGTGCAAGCGTGTAGGTTTGTGTGTGTGACTTCGCCACTATATGTCTATGAGTGTGTGTATATGAACGGTTGCGGTGTGTATCCATCCCCCATCACCAGAGGCTGTATTATGCATTGTTGTTGGCATGGCCTACATGCTCATCCAAGCATGGGCCAGTGTGGTACAGTACACACATCTTCCCATCCCCACTCCTCTCCCCTGTCGTGTCCGCAGGCCCGCCTCATTTACCTTTGCTCCTGAATTAATGCTAGTTAACTGTCACATTAACTCAGATCTGTTGGTAATTTTTGTAAACAACAAGAACTAGCCTCCATATGTGATCGCCAGCATTATTTTTGCTTTGGTGCACAGCACACGCATGGATTGAGTTGGACTGAATATAGACTATGTAGGTTACCTAAAGCAGCGCCCGCCTGTAACCTTTATCTTATCTCCTCAGTAATTGGACGCAGTGCACTGTTGCATGCGTTTTTAATGCTGTGACCCAGCCGTGAGTTCTTTCAGCTAAACTAGAGACAAACACCGGCCTTGACTGGAGTTTCTGCAGCGTGCAGTGGCGCAGGTGTTTCATTCAATGTTTCAATAGAGGCCAAACTGTGGGTGCGGACGGTCAATTCAATGAGTGCGTGGCCTTGTATGTGTGCATGGCTTCACATGTACATGTGTGTGTGAGGCATATATTTGCCTGCCAAAAGTGAGTGTGTTAAATTCTCTTAGCATGTGTGACGAATCAAGAGGCTGGGAAACGAGCAGTGCATTGCCGGGCCTCTCTCAGTCTCTCACAATCTGAATTCTAAAGACGCTATCGATCTGCCAAGGTCTCAATCCGTCTTCTGCTCCTTCCCTATCTCCCTATCTTATCGCTCTGCTTCTGCGCTCCTCTCTGTCTTCCTCTGTGTCTGTCTTTGTATCGTTCCCTTTATTTCTTGCCGGTTTTGAATAGGCATGTTGCAGAATATAAGGGAGAGATGGAGCAAATGGGTGAGAGAGATAAAAAAGAAGAGAGCATCCCCCACTCATATGTCTTTCATCCTAATCCGTGGTCTCTGTCCAAGAAAGGGCCTCCTTTTCACTTGTCTGCCCTAAAGCCTCTTATATGTGACCCCTCTGTGTCTCCCTCAGGGCTCTCTCCCACGGCCAAGAACCGCACACTGACGCACACACACACACACACACACACACACACACACACACACACACACACACACACACACACACACACACACACACACACACACACACACACACACACACACACACACACACACACACACACACACACACCACACCACACCAAACAGTGTTTTCCTAATCCACAAAGCAGGGGGGGTAGTTGCATGTTACATGTTGAAACTATTTTATAATTCATGCCCCTGCAAATAAGCAATGGTCAGAATGCATTTGTTCAAATACCGTTAGTGAAACCGTACATGCCGTGCTGTGCAGAACTGTCAGAGCCTCTTTACTATATGTGTTCTGCCTGAAGGTGATGGCAAATTCACCACAAGACTGACTGACACAGCTGCTAGGGGAGGATGTCTCTTGTTATAAGAACTGACCCCAATAAAGATGGACATTTGGCAGGCAGTTATGTAACTGACTGAGGATGATCCTGAGGGCTGTGCAATGTGTGTGGTTGTGTGTGTGTGTGTGTGTGTGTGTGTGTGTGTGTGTGTGTGTGTGTGTGTGTGTGTGTGTGTGCTTACTTTCAAAATTGGGGAATATGCGTGCATCTGTTTTAATGCGCCTGATTGTTTGTGTGTGTGTGTGTGTGTGTGGACTGAGATAATACACAAGGGCAGGAGGGCATATGGGAGTGTAAATTGTGTGAGAGTCTGTTCTAGAAAAAATCCTATATATGCATACATCCTACCTCGGCTGGTATAATGTGCAGATGGCATTAAGCTTAAACAACAGAGCTGCGGTTCACTTGGCATGTGTTGAATAGCTCGATAATAACGGTGTAATACCCTTTTAAGTCGCATACAGCGCATACCAACGTTACAATAGTCATATTTATGGAAGGCATAGAAACCACACTTCCTATAGAGTTACTGTAATGCCTCAGAAGTGGTCGTATAGTAAACATATCGCTGCTCTCGGCAGTGAGAACACAGAGACTCTCTGTCTGCGCCGTATTGAAGGATTTGATGTTGGCTTGCACTCTGCCTGGTGTGACCCCACCCCTGGTAAATACAGGGTTGGAGGTTTCCTTCGTGGATAAAAATACACACTTGCCTCTCAGCAGAGTGGGAAAAATGCCAGAGCTCGTCTCTCCTCTGCGCCTATTGTGCTGCAGGCAGAGATTTAGATACAAGAAGTTTGTCATACATAACACATATTTTTACACTTATTTCAATTATTTGTGGTTGATTTGCCATATTTGCAATAATGTGAGAAAGTACAACCAATCGTGATTCAGTAGCAAAAGTACAATTCATTATATTGTAATACTCTGTGAAGGTATGAGTGCTTTTTCCCCCATCTGTTTTTTGTCCCTCATGGGTTTCCGTGCCTCTCCTAGTCTTACATCATCACTCTTTCAAGCCGACGCAGGCCCACATGTGCTGAACCTGTTACTGCTGAAGGCCTCAATTCCAAAGGTATGACAAGTTGTACAGCACCCAAAGTTGCTAAGACAGCTCGGCTCCAACCGTGCACCAGGAAATGATTTTCTGCCGGCAGTCTTTGACCTGGAAGAGGAAAGTTACTTCCTGATTTGAACACAACACAAAGTTTCACAGAACTCCATGCCGGTGAGTGTGACTCATTCAGGTTTTCATAGTTTTAGTATTGACTACCCCTTCTTTAACATTCATCCATTTGTCTGAATCTTGGCTGGTTTTCTGCTAACAAACTTTGTTAAAATGACATTTGAGCTCTTTATGCCAACAACTTCGCATTGCAACTTACATCCCGGTGTGTGTTGTTTGTGTCTCTTTTGTCTCCTTGGTGAAGAAACAAGGTCCAGCTCACCTTCTTTGAGAAATGAGAACATGTGGGAACATTGGATGTAATCATATTAGTTTCTTTAAATGACTGGAGGTGGATAACAGCACTGAGTGAAAGATGGCGGATGAGGGACATGAAGAACAGGGCACAGGGCTGAGAGACGTGTTCAACATGTTGGCAAAGCTGCCGCAGGAGCGACTGCGGAGCCTGACATTCCAGCCGGGCGTGACGCCTCAAGATAAAATCATACACGCATTTTGCCTGATCATCTTGCATAAGGGGGAGGAAGCCATGAACAGTCTCCAGATGCTGAAGGACAGCCACCTCGCTACACATCTGGTTGAAAACTGGCAAATCAGTGGCGGCAAGGTTGAAGAATTTGGACTGAAGTGTGGTTATTTTCACGAGTTTGCAGGAGAATCTCTGGCAGAATTGGCCCGACTTTTCAGAGTTTTGTTTGAGAAGAGAATGTGCGATGCCATTCTTAGAAATTTGGCATATAAGAGAGCCCTGTCCAGTGATAAACAAAAAATAAGCAATTGCAACAATATGGAATATGATCAACTCAGACAGGAAGCTGAGCTCATCTGTGGGCCTGAGTTTGCAGAGTGGAGTCAATCAGGATCTGACAGTGATCCTGAAAGTGGCCTGGACAATGGGAGTTCAATGAATCTGTCTCCGACTGAATCAGAGGACACTCACAATGTGCCCAGCTCATTGCAGGTTAACTCCTCTGTACCCTCATATCCTACCCATCTAGAGATAAGCCTTCCCCCAACAGTCCCATTTCAAGATGACAAAGTCCCTCCAGAACCATCAGATAAGCCCTGTTCAATTGCTGGGCTTTGCTTTGTTAGTAAAGATGAAGCAGTAAATGAATCCAGACCATATGGTTCATCTAAAGAACCACAGCCAGAATCCAGCCAATGTCCTACTAAAGCAGAGAAAGACTCCAAAGTGGACACTCGGGCCGGTCAGAACGAGACCCCCAGACAAACCATCACCGAAGCAACTACTGACGCAAAACTGACAGGAAATGCTGCAGCAAACATGTTTACACCCAGGATGGCCATTCAAAAAGTGGTGCAGGGCTTCGAAAATGAGGAAGAGGATGAAGAGGATGAAGAGGATGAAGAGGATGAAGAGGCGATTTTTTACTCATTTGTTATTCTGCATGCACCTCAGGATGAGGATATGGCTGATAACATGAGGGAGAGACTGGAGTCTATTGTTGGCAGCAAAGGTGCAATTTTCTCTGAGGACTTTGCCATCGCTGGAAGGAGCACCCTGAGGTGTGTGGAAGACGCAATCAACAACTCTGCCTTTACCATCCTGCTGCTCACCTGCAACTTCAACACACGCATGCTTGAGATGAAGACAGACTCTGCCCTCATCAGCTCCATAAATAAAACACATAAGCACAACACTGTTATCCCACTGCTTCCACTGGACAACTGCATGCCCAGAGACAGAATGCCTGTAGTCCTGCAGACCATAAATCCAATCAGAGAGAGAAGGTCCTTTGAAGTGGGAATTAGAAAGGCGCTAACACCACGAATAATCAAAAACCAGAAAAAGATTTGGGAAGATGAGCAGAAAATAAAAGCTCAGAAAAAGAAACAGGAAAGACTGATGAACGAAAACAAGCGCCAACGGCAGCTGATGGATGAGACTAAACGTTCACAAAACCTTGAGCTGGAAAGGATCAGACTCAGAGTGCAGCAAAGTCTTCATCTTCCACAGAGGATTCCAGGACAGGATGGGGGTGATGGGAACGCTCAGTTGCCATCACAACAACCAACAAAGCAACCAACTAACATCAGTATAGCACATGCTCAGTACGTAATGATTGGCGATAACTCGAAAATGAATGTTGAACTTGGTGGCAATGTGGGAAAAGATCATTTGAATGACAAGGACGAGAAGAAATAAATAACTCTCTGAACAGTAAGGTCGCTGTGAAGTTGCAATGTAACATGTTCACAGTGGGTTGATTCAAACTTGATACAAACTTCAAGTGTACAGAAGCAACTTTTGTAGCGATGGAGCAGAGCAGGGAATGTGCAGCTCAACACTGCCATCTTCTGGCCACTATGTGACATGACATGCACTTATTGACCTGCTAAACTGTATGAACCCACTATATCCACTAAACGGCACTGTTGTTACACACATTGATCTCCACAGGCGGTACTGACCTTTAATTGCACTACTGGTGAAAAAGTGTGTGTGTGTGTGTGTGTGTGTGTGTGTGTGTGTGTGTGTGTGTGTGTGTGTGTGTGTGTGTGTGTGTGTGTGTGTGTGTGTGCGCGCACGCGCGGGCGTGCGTGCTTGCATGTGTGTGTGTGTTTTAAAGTTCTCGTAAGTGTGTACCATTTCTGTGGTCAATGGGGTCAAATAGTAGTTACATGCATTGAATGGCTTGTGTTTTAAAAGTTGTACATGTCTGTTACTAACACTTTGACAACCCCTCTTCAGTATGACACACATTCACAAGCCAGTTATGTTTTCCAATAAATTGTTTCATGAAATGTTCTGATCAGTCAAAGCTCGTTCTCAGCAAACATTACATTGTTGTATTGATTATCAGTAAATGTTGTTACAATAGGTTTGGTTCTTGTTCTCCTGGTTTGGTGTTTCTGTCATTTCATTCTAATCTTATTATGAGAAGTATTTTAATAAATTCTTATGATAATGATAGAGAATGTGTGCTTATATGGATGTGATCCCTGATAAACTTGACTTCAACTAGTGGTGGAGGAGACTTCGATATGACCTATTAAAGTTACAATAGCAATATCAGTATGGAGAGACTTGCAGGCTGCAGTTGTTAGATAGATATAGTGGAGTATTGCGAAAAGTGAATAGACTGTACTATCAAGAATGGACTACAATGCATTCATTTAATATAAACTGGATTAAAGGCCTTCGGTAATAGAGGACATAAGTACATAAAGTATAAAAAATAAATGAATAAAAAGAAAGCATTTTTGCAGGGAAGGGTGAAGTCAAGTAATACATGTGTGTATTCATTTTATTTTATTTATGTTTTTATTTATTGTGTAACTGTATTGTCAACTACCTGCATTTCCAAATCCATTACTTTTATGTGTTTTGCCCTGCATGCCCTCTGTACCTCTGTAATCCCACTGGAAGTTCCTATTGCACATCCAGCCATTTGTGGAGAGGGAATCTCTCATGGAATTGCCTCTCCCGAGGTTTCTTCCTTTTTCCCTAATCCTTTTAGGTTTTCCCTGAAGTTTTTCCTCGTCTTCCTTGAGAGCTTTGGGCTGGGTCGGGAATTTTCCTGATGTTGTGGGTCTGTAAAGCCCTTTGAGCCATTTTGTGTGATATTGGGCTATATAAATAAACTTGACTTGAATTACCAAATTGTATCTTGCTTGAAGTTTGGCAATTCAGATTGAAAGCTGCATATGCCAAATCTAAATTCATGTCGCCAGGGAAACCGCTTTGTCAAAATTGGTCAGTGAATCCATATTGTGGTGGTGACTCCTGTCCATCTATCTATCCATCATAAAAGCATATGGCTTCTGAAAAGACTGGGTGGGTGGATCGCGCATGCGCACTGGCCTCTATCTCAGCTCAGTGCGGCAGGAAAAGCGCAGAGGAGCCGCGGCGGAGAAAGAAGGAGAGGAAAACTGTTATAAAAGAAAAAGAAGAGCATTATGGACCATACGGTCGGCTCGGTTTAACCGCCAAACTCTCCTCCTCTATTGGATTTTAACGTTCCTGCTCTACACACACACGGCGGCTCATCCTGTTCCGTTATCCTGGACAACCTGAGGATACTGTCAGGGAATGGGGGAAATCTTCAGAATTCCTGCTCCAAAACGCCAAACTGCGCCCCGCCGCCAGGCTGTGAGGATTCTACCGACACCAAACTAGGGATGGTGCCCGTGTAACGGAGCTGCGTCCTTGGGTGTCCGCTCGCCTGTCGTCGCTCCCCAAAATCAGGCCACATCCAAAGTTTTTTTTTTTCCTGGAGAAGGGAAATTTGCTGCACTGAATTCCTCTGGACAGGATGTCATCCGCAGTCAGGAGGAATTCCTCTGGTTGAGTGAGGATCCGGTTCCAGCGTAGCGGGATCTGAGAGTTCCCGAGCCTAGGTGAAGATGGGAGATGCGGCAGATGACAGAGGGATGAGACGGACCTTCATAGTCCCCGCGATCAAAGGCTTCGACCACTATGATTTCACCAGGGCCAAGATATCATGTAGCCTGACGTGGCTGGTGGCCAAAGCTTTCGGCTCTGGTAGGTGGCGCCTCCTAAACCTCTTCACTATTTCCACCCCTAGGTTAGATGAGCGGGTAAATGTGTATAATACTCACCTAACATCAGGCCAGATGTTCGGCTGGGTTGGAGGCCTACATATGGAATCTCTTGTACACAACAAAACAGCCCAGCTGTGACACACTTAATACCATCTCTATAAGCTCACACTCATAAACTATGTGATGATAATATGTTTAAAGCTACACATACATTACAAAAAGCATTTTTGTTAGAGGTTTGTGTCATGTGACAGTCCCGACCAGGGGTCACAGGTCAAAGCGTCTACATCACTACTCTTGTTACAGTTCATTGGTTTAACTTGCTGCCTGCTTACAGCTAATTGGTTTATTATGTATCTCAGTAGAAGCAAGTATAACATGTGACTGATGTTTAGCCTACAGATCTTTAACTTTACTAAGCTTGTTTGGTGGCTACATGATCTACAGACACTATCATGTTACTTCTTATTGCCTGTCAGTGTTATATTTAGTTTTTCTTATTCATGATCATAGCAGTCATAATAATGGTGGCAATATAGGCCCTGAAATCAGAGGCCTGAACTTTTTCTTCTACAATATTTCATTACATATGTCCCAGTTCTGGCCTGTCTCCTTGTCCTCTGTGTGGTCTGGAGGCCGATCTGCTAGTCTGGTCTCATAAAGACCCAGTAATTCCAGCCTGCTCTGAGCCAGGTTTTACTCAGGGCTCCCTAATGAATGCTTTTAACGTCTGTTCCTCCATATACAGTCACGGCCGCACAGAGGCAGAGAAGATGAGAAAGGGAGATCAGAAGAGAGACAGACCTCTGAATCATACCATCCATCACCAGTGTGCACCAAATAGAGTTGCACAACACTCCTTCCTCGTATGTTTTCCTTCAGATGGTGTATAGGGGCACACAGGGTGCAGTACAGCAACATGTGAATGAATCAACCATAGTTCTAACAGACCTGGGGCTATGATCGCACCACCAGCGCCTTGTGTTTTTTTTTCTGCGGTCCTTCCAGTGACACTGATTCGGCTCCCAGCACCAGGAGAACTGTGGCCCAGTTCATAGCTGATCCTCAGAGCCCTGTTTGGCCTACTTTAGGTGGAGAAGTTTTGGTTTGGTATCTGATGATGCTCATATGTAACTTGTGCTCTCTCACACATACACACACACACACACACACACACACACACACACACACACACACACACACAGTACTAAATATAGTGGGTGTGTTACACATGTCAGACCACTTACATTATAACTGTAAGCTCCCCACTCACATTGGGAGCAAATGACCACAAACTGTCACCTCTCATAGTTAACAACCTGTGTGTGTGTGTGTGTGTGTGTGTGTGTGTAATATATTGTTATGAATGGAGTGGCTGATTGATTTTTCTGTCACGGCTAAATGTTCCCTGGGAGCTAATATACTGTACTGTAACTGTTGGTCACTAGTCTCACATTATCTCTGGTGCAGTGATTCAGTTTCACTGCTCTCTAAACAGCAACGTATGGCCACAGAGGATTAATATTTAAAAGAACTTCACAAACTGCACCCAGGTCTGGTTTCATTTAAAGAGGCAAGCAACATTTGAAAACTTTGAAAGGAGGTAATCCGAGTTGCCGACTTGTGTTGATATTCGTACAGGGACATTGGGTCTCGGAAAATACAGGTAGTTGGTGGCTTACCAGACAGCAATTAGATGATGTGACAAAAAGTCCAAATTGGGTTTACACCAAAGGGTTATATCATATTAGCAGTCACATTTGAGTGGGTGTATCATCCATTTCGCACAGTGAGCTAACTAGTGTCGCCATATGTGGCAAACATTCTGTTCAGCACCAAAGCCTAATTCATTTGGCCTTACTGGGGCTGTACCAATATCAATATTTGAGAAGAGGAAAATCTGCAATATGTAAAGTTTTTACCAATTACAAATAGAATCTGTTCACTGAATGATAACTCAAAATTTATAGTCAAAGATGCCGTTAAAAAGACAATAGATAATAACTATAAAAGGTAAATATCCATGAGGAATCTAGCCTGTTAAACATTCACACAGTCCAATTATTTTTATCTGCCAATTGCATATTGTGGCCAATTAAAGAAACACTAAACAGCCAAATACTACACAAGACACCAGCTGATTTCAGTGATCATGAAAAAATACTCACTTCACGCAAAAAATATGGTTTGAACAAAGAGGGAGAGTAGCAGTAATGGGCTCTACTGACACACAAAGGATACATATGGCACAGAATAAGATAAAGCAAATTAATTCATGATCTACTCACCTGAAAGTGAAGCAGGCACTCTGGGTCGTCTGGTTCGACTCTCTAATTTGAAGTTATGGATCCTCCTCTGTCCAGACCTGCAAAGGGATCGATAATAAGGCTCATGTATATCAATATTCATGTCTCACTTGTAACTATTTTAAGCAATGATCCAACGTGAAAACTATGGCTATACAATTATACAAGTGTATTTCAATTGTACAGTTCACTGATTTCATGTGCTCATCGCATCTATTTTCTTTTATTTGTCTGTTTTACCAGTTCATAAGCTTAAATTTAGCTGCTAGTTCAATGCAATCTTTCGAAAAAGCATTGGTTGACCTAACATAGTGAAGTATTAAGTCACAGCACACACAGCCAGAAATCATTAACTTTACAAACTTACTACAAATAAATAATTTTTCTAGCAAAGAGCAACAAACACTTAGATAGGAATCTTGCTGACTATTAGGTTGTGTGTACTGCTGAGTGGTGATCTCGGGGGGTTTCAGGGGGTGGGGGGGGGGGGGTGTGTCTGTGTGTGTGTGTGCGGGGTGGGGTGGCTGTCTTCTCCGTGCCTGAACTTCCTGTGGCAGCTCCTTCCTGTCTGTTTCCTCTTTGATGGCCAACACAAAGGAGAGTGTTTTTCCTTGACCAGGCAGCTTTTTCATGAACTCTATAAAAACATGGCCCCTGTGCAAACACTGTGCGTGTAGCCTCTTGCTCTCTTGTGCTCTTTACCACTCTTGTTTGGCCCAAAGGGTAAACAACAACTCTCACACGGCTAACAACTAATCACATTTGACTTTTAAAGGGGGGCTAAATCTTCTTATCAATCTGCTTTGAAGACAATTAGTTGAATTGAATAGTTGTGACTGGATGCAGGAGGGCTGTTTTGCAGAAGTTGTTGAAGTGGTTTAACATCTGTCTGTTGCTTTAAATATCTCTCTCCAGCGCAGCGGTAGGGGAGCTGCATTAACCACATGATGGAAAACTGCTATTTGGTTCAGTGTTGTATTTTGTGGCCTTAGCTTTACTTTTTAATTTAAGCGTTGAAAGAACACAAACTGTACCTTTAAGATTCCTTTGTTTCCCTTAGTGTGATTCAGAGGCAGGCAGAGAGGAAATGACCCCACCACTAGGAATACACTCTCATGCTGGACCACACTATTGTATGAGCATGTGTGTGTCTGTGTGTCACCGTACACTTATATGCTTGTACATACACACTCATAACTACACAGGGTCATCTCAAGCATCTGACTCACACTTGTGGAATAGTGCACACAGATGATGTATGCCATTAAAATGACACATTTATGAGTAATATACTATAGTTAGGAGTGAGTAAAAACACAGTTAAAATAAAAAAAAGTTTGTTTAGTGTGTATGTGTGCGAGTGGCATGGAGTCACTTTGAATCTTGTTACCTCATTTAGTGAATCTGAATTGTAGAAAATAGCTGGACAGACAAACGCACGCACGCACGCACGCACGCACGCACGCATGCCTTCTTTGACATAGAGTAGATATGCTCCAGTTCATGCGTGAATTAAAAGCGTAATTGCTTTGGTATTCTTATTATCTTAATAGCAAAGCCTCAGAGTGAAATGACACTAATGCTTCAGTTTATATTCCACCCATGCTGATCACGCTCATAAAGCTCAGTTCACTGTGCTTTATTGGATGCTGTGCCACTTAAAGAAGCCTTTTTGCTTCCTTTTATGCTGCAAAGTATTGACTGTGTCTGTGTTGTGGTCATGGAGATGAAGGCGAGTCTGTCATCTATTGTCCGGGGAGGTCAGAGCAACAACAACAATGGCTGAAAGAGTGGATATAGCTTCATTACTTTTTATTACCAGCGACACCATTTGCTCCTCTGATGTTAGTGAAATGCAGATGCCGTTGTGTTGTGAAGTGTTGTCTGTTTTGTGTTGCTTCCCTCTAAACACTTCACCTCACTGCTGTCTTCCTCTCCCTACAGATGCGGTACCGGAGGAGCTGGTTGAGCCGTTCTACAGGGACCAGTACAACCAGGAGCACCTGAAGCCTCCAGTGGCCTGCCTGCTGCAGTCTGCCGAGCTCTACTGCCGCGCAGGAAGCCTGATCCTACGTAGCGATGCTGTCAAACCCTTGCTGGGTCACAATGCTGTCATCCAGGCACTGGCCCAGAAAGGCCTGTACGTCACCGACCAGGACCGCCTCGTCACCGAGCGAGACCTGACCAGCACACCTATACACATGGTGAGCAGCGACACCCCAGAGGTGTTCAAGCATCACAAACACATCGATCCACCTCGACTCTCTCCCTTGCTGCACACTGAGTGAAAACAAGCAGTTTTAGGTGCTGCCCTTTTTAAAGTCCTCTCCTGATAAGCAAAACATGGATGCTGGCTAAACACTCTCACTGGCCTCATACAACTTTGGTGTATATAACCATAGTGCCTTGTGGGTAAATTCATGTTACACGTTGATGTAAACATGTTATAGAAGTAAAGGTGCAATCAGAAATGTAAATCTCTGCTTTCGCAAATCTGACAATGTTCAAGACAAACAAAAAGCCTTATATGTCCCCTTTAAATATTTAAGCTAACTCTATGTCCATGGCTTTGAAGGCGTCTGCTATATTTAGTTTTTGCATGCTATTGTGGTATTGTGGCTCACTGGAAGGCCGTATTCTCTTTCCTATTGCCGATACTTTATTCCTACCAACCCATGTCAATGCTCCAACGTACAGCAATTACTTATGGATTATCTGTTTTTACTTGAGAGATGTTTGATTCGATCTGTCTATGTGTACATGCATGTTGGCACACACAGCTCTTTCAAAGCATCTGTACCGTCGAGAGAAAAACAACCTCTAATGACAGGTTTCCTATAGCAACCCATTACTCACTGTTGGGTCAGTGTGTCATTAGCCAGCACAGGGCAAACACGTCTTAGCTCACACCCGCCTGATGTAACAGAGCCTCCAGATCACCAACAAGAGCATCACAGTGTCACATTTCAGAGGCTTTTCTTTGGGTAGAATAGATTCTTATTTTGATGAATGCATGATGTGTTCAGCTGTGAGAGCGTTGCAAGTCTGTGGCTGGAAATGCAGACACACTACTACCACATGCATGGATGGAGACTGGGCACTTCTGCTGATGCCTAAAGGTGTCTGCATTGCGGTGCACCCTCTCTCTCTCTCTCTCTCTCTCTCTCTCTCTCTCTCTCTCTCTCTCTCTCTCTCTCTCTCTCTCTCTCTCTCTCTCTCTCTCTCTCTCTCTCTCTCTCTCTCTCTCTCTCTCTCTCTCTCTCTCTCTCTCTCTCTCTCTCTCTCTCTCTCTCTCTCTCTCTCTCTCTCTCTCCTGCTCTAAGTCTGTTTCTGTCTATCTCACCATGTCTTTCCCCCCAGTCCCTCTGCATCCCTCTTTGTCTCCCTCTCCTTCTCTCTCTCTCTCTCTCTCTCCTTGTAGGCAGCGCTGTATGTTCCCTCCCTTTGTGTTCTCGTTTTGTGCAGGTCTAGTGGATAATTCAAAGTCAAGGAGATTTTCTGGTGTGTGGGTCTTTTACTCCTCTGAAGGTGTCTCTCTCTGTGTGTGTGTGTGTGTGTGTGTGTGTGTGTGTGTGTGTGTGTGTGTGTGTGTGTGTGTGTGTGTGTGCCAAGTAATTTAGTTTAGTGGTTAGTTAGTTTAAGTAAATAAAGCACACTGAGCGTTATATTCACCTTCACCTTCATCTGTGCTTCACACATCTGGGCTATCTGTCAATCTGTCCGCTTTCCTTCCCTGTGTGTGTTTCAGATCGGTGTGTGTGTGTGTGTGTGTGTGTGTGTGTGTGTGGACTCAGCAGTATTCTTTTTTTTGGTAGCCTATATCGGAGAAGAAAATGATGACCTCACGGTTTTCCAAATACAGTGCAGCAGAGGAATAACTAATGTGAGGGAGGAGGAGGGAGGAGGAGGCAGATCGTGGCAGCCTGTCAGAGGGTGGTGATGGAGTTTAGGGGCGGCTATGTGGCGAAGCTCCAGCAGGAAGCATGAGATGAGAGGAAAGGGTGAATGTAAGAGTCTGCAAGAGGAGGGCTGTGGTGGAGTGGAAAGGGAGGAGAGAGGGAGAGCAGGAGGGGAGAGGAATGAAAGAAAGGGAGGCGTGTGTGTGTGTGTGTGTGTGTGTGTGTGTGTGTGTGTGTGTGTGTGTGTGTGTGTGTGTGTGTGTGTGTGTGTGTGTGTGGAGAGGACGGGTAAGGTTTAGAATTTTTTGGCGGGTGAGAGGACATGTGTGCGCCAGAGAAAGAGTGGAAAGGGCCCGCCGTTAATGTAGCCATCTGGAAAGAGGGAAGGGAGAGAGGAGGGAAAAAGAGGAGGGGAGTGACGAGGAGGAGAGGAGACGAGAGGAGAAGAGGAGGGAGCGAGGAGGACAACGTGATGTGCTCGACTGCAGCACTATGGAGGGTGGGGTCTCACAGTGACTCAAAGCACGTCTGGTGTACAAATGAGAGACCCGCCCCCCCACACACACACATTTACGTACACCTCACACTTCTTGGCGTACAGACAATAGTTACAGCTCTGCATGTAACTCTTTTCCTCCATATCACTTTGCCTCTCCTCACTTTGCTGTCTTGCACATTCACACTGCTGTCAAGTGCGAAAATGCAAGGACGTGAAAGTGACAGGAAAGGTGATGGGAGACAAGCCAGAGCGCTAATTGGGTTTCTCTCTCCCTATCAACAAGAAGATTTTACCCAACAGAGCAGGAAAGGCCTTTGCAAATGCACCATGATTGACATCACACACACACAGACAGACAGACAACAGACAGACAGACAGACAGACAGACAGACAGACAGACAGACAGACAGAGCAGACAGACAGACAGACAGACAGACAGACACACACACACACACACACACACAGATGTGAGTGTGACGTGACAAAGCAGACACTTGTCCTGTTTGTGAAGAAGAAGCTACTTTCATTATCTGTTTGTGCAGCTGTATTGTGGCTTTGATCAAGGGCTCGTGGTACCCCCTCACACACACACACACACACACACACACACACACACACACACACACACACACACACACACACACACACACACACACACATCCAACGGTTAAATGAATTTGGATGCCCTTGTGAGATACTGTGCACCAGTGAGGGTTTGACCACTGTCTGGGATTTCCACCACCTTATACGGTGCGTCTGTGGCCGTGAGGGGTTCAGATATACACACACTCACATTCACACACACACTCACACACTCACACACTCACACACACTCCAAAGGTCTTCTGCAGGGATAATGGAGAGCACATGGCTTTAAATCCATAGTGTAGTGTCAAGAGTCGTGTTTTAGATTCCTGTGAGCCGCCTGTAGATACATAAGCATCATTTTTCGGTTATATGTTGGACTTCCCTGCTTTACATGTATATTGTGGCTCTAATGTTTTGCCCCTTTTAAATTTATAGACAGCCGTGTGGCAGGAAATGAGACAGATCTCAGCGTAATGGAATAATCACATTCACCATAGAGCTCCATCTCTGACAATAATCACTGCAGGCTCAACAAAGGACGGATTTATTACTAAGTTGTCATATCGAATTCCCATTTTGACTGTGCAGTTGTACCACAAAACACAAATATATAAGTATAAATGTTATTATTACTACCTTGGAACTCAAACTTGCCCTGACCGAGGAGCGTTTCATAACAAGAATCCTTGTGCAAAGTGAGCCTGAGGCATTCATAGCAAGTCTATTGGACAAAATATTTCACACGCCACATTTACTGTTTATAATTGGTTGCAAGATGGTCAAACATATGGTATGCCACTACACAACAATGTATATGAATAAAAGTATGTATCCAAAATGTGCTCAGAAGCAGATGTTGAGTATAAGAAATGAACAAAGATGATGTCACTCATGTCTACTTGCTCTATCACATAATTACACACACACACACACACACACACACACACACACACACACACCCTCAGGAATAAAGTTCAGTCATTGTAAGCACTGTTTCTAAACAGTGGTTCAGAAAGCTTCAATCTCTGCACAAGCTCCATATTCATGATATCTAGATCTTTATCTCCAATTTAGCTGCTTTGCCTGCCTGCCTGCCTGTCTCTCTGTCAGTCGGTCGGTCGGTCGGAGCAACTGCAGTCCCTCAGGATGACAATTCATGCGATTGCAAGTATTTAGTCATATCCTGAACATGAAGCAGTTCTGACTTCAGGCTGTTTTAGTCTCAGACTCCTGTGATGTTTCTGTCTGGACGCACCACTTCTGTTGATTTGTAGTATCGGTTGTAATTTTGGGATAGTGATGTTTTGTTATGATATAGTTCAGTAGTTCACAGGTGTTTCTCCTAACATAACTGTTTTATATGTCTACATAATAAAATGGATGTTAGATCACAGAGATGAGAATGTGGTACAAAGTAGCAATAGGCACCACCATGGTTCATTGCAATCAAACTAGTTTTCAGGTGTTTTCAATGTTTTTTTTGCCATTTAATTGCTGTTTCTGCAGTTAATGATCAGTTCATACTTGATCCCAGTTTATTTCATCTGCTCTTCATGTTTCCATGTGAAGTTGTGTTTTTGTAAGAGCTAACTTGAATTCCTTGTGTACACGCTGTGTGTTTAGACTGGCAGCAGGGCGCGTAGCACCTAGGTCGAGCACCGAGTCATCCTGCTGGATCAGGCGTTGGTTTCTGAGGGAAACACACGGTCATACTGCCAGTTACTCCAGGCCCTGTGGTTATGAATAGAGAGGCCTGTGCTGGGACCTGAGCTTCCCTGCCTGTTTTCGTCCGTTGGCTTGAGTCACCTGGCCTGGGGTTCATAGAGCACTTGACTCAGATGTTTGTTCAGGTAGCTCAGACATGCAGATAGATGCTTAAACAAGCAACATGCACACGTCAGTACCACACACACACACACTTATAAACGGTGTAAATGTTTTGATGTGGATCTGTGGCGTGACAGGAAAGGGAAGGGGAGGACCGTCACACTGACCGGCCTGGAATGGAATTAAAAAGGCCAGGAGAATGTCAGGCTTTGTGTAGGTGTTGAGGGCTGGTAAACACACCCACGTGAAGTAAATCTGTCAGAATTGTAATGTGGGTACTATGAGAGCAGACGCAAAGAGACGTTAGACGAAGATAACCAGTTTCAAAGTCATAAGCACTTAGTGGGAGTGTGTGTCTGAGCTAGAAACAAACTCTCTGCTTGCACAGCAAACACATTCACATCATATTCCATGGACCAAGATTGGAGTAACACAATCTACACTGGAAATGAAAATGCCAGTGTGGCACAATATTCGCGTTCAGTCATCAACCATTGCTGGAGAGAAGAGTGTGGCAGTGAAAAGAAACCAAACCTGAGCCGCAGAGTTCTTTCTTACCTGCCTGTCTCTACTTTGTTGTCTCTGCAGAGCTCCCATCTGGCGCTCATAGACACTCTGATGATGGCGTACACGGTGGAGATGGTGAGTGTGGAGAGAGTGATGGCCTGCATCAACAGACACTCCTCAGCTGAGCCCTCACACAGCGACAGACACATGCAGGAGCTCCCCTATGACACCGAGGACGCAATCACAACCTGGATCAACAAGGTACACAAAATCACAAAATTGATTCTGCTACTTGGAATGAAATGGTGGTTCACGTGTTTTTATGGCTGTGTGTCACCGTCAGAAGTGTCCCCCACCAACAAAACATGCTTCACTGTTGGTTCCAGCTGAGTTTGTTGACATTCCTCAAAGCAGAATCCCATGTGCTTCCTGCTCACTGCTGCAGGCTGAGGACAGGCGGATACACATGGAGGATTCAGTTACTTACACACACACACACACACACACATACATGAAACACACACGGGTGTCTGTGTCTCTGTGCGGCTCTCAGGCGTTGCACGCCATTGCTGGAAAGGACCAAGGGGATCATGTGTTACATCACTGTTTGTATAACCCCTTTGAAAACAGATTAACTGTAACGACAATAAAAAGAGAGTGATTTTGTAAGAAGTGTGACGCTTTGAAGATGTTTCTACATTCTACATTTCCAGATGTGAGCTTCATATTTAGTCACAGCGTCAGTTTGCATCAGTTAAGTAATAAGTAAAAGGTGCTGAAACCTCTCTCTCTCTCTCTCTCTCTCTCTCTCTCTCTCTCTCTCTCTCTCTCTCTCTCTCTCTCTCTCTCTCTCTCTCTCTCTCTCTCTCTCTCTCTCTCTCTCTCTCTCTCTCTCTCTCTCTCTCTCTCTCTCTCTCTTCTCTCTCTCTCTCTCTCTCTCCTTCCAGGTGAATGAACACCTGAGGGACATCCTTGTAGAGGAGCAGAAGCTGAGGGAGGGATCCTTCCAGGAGTCAAACTCTGCAGCTCTGAAAGTAAGAACACACACACACACACAAACAGACTGTGACTCATCATCCATAGATTTATTATAGACATTTTGATGTATGTATTTCTTTCCCTGTTTTTTCCAAATATCTCATGCACATAAAACAGAGGAAAACACACACAATATGTCCCCTCAGACACTTTGTATACGTATATACAAGCAGCACAGCACACAGGGGAACAGATGAGCTCAGCCTCATACCAGCTGCAGAGAAATGTTGGCTGGAGTCTCAGCATAGAGAAATGTGTGGGGCGGAGGGAAAAAAAGAGAGAGGGTGACAAACAGAGAGGGGAAAGACGGAGTAAGAAAGTGAAAAGCCACTGAGTGTGAGAGAGACAGACATGGAGAGGGACACACAAGAATGCTGTCCGCCACAACAAACCAGTTGATAGAGAAATGGGGGGGGGAAGGAGCGAGAGAGAGAGAGAGAGAGAGAGAGAGAGAGAGAGTGCTGTCATCCTGCAGGCCTTGTGGTTACATAAGGGTCACGTGACAGCGTCAGCACAAACACACAACTGTCTTCTTATCAGGTCACAACCCTTGCCTGGGTTGTAACGCTGGGATGGGAAAGTAAAGGTTAAAAACACGGAAACCAAAATATCTCATATCGAATTGAAAGATCACAATGTGGAATGGTTAAGTAAATTTCCTGCAATTCAGCAACTGATTCACGAGTGTAAACCTCTCATCACCCTGAGAGTAAAACACACACTGTCATACAGTTATTCTGTGTGTGACAGGCTGTGGAAAAAAAATGCTTTTACAGGGTCACATGGTAAGTGTGTGTGAGGCAGAATTACTGTAGCTCTTCAGTTTCAAGACATCATAGATGAATGGAGAAGGGCGCTTTTATCTTCTGTGGGAGTTTCCCACTCATTGTCTCAGTAAATTCTGTGTACAGTGAGATGATAACACACACAGGGGTATGTGACCTATACCGCACAAACACAACATATACGCTACGCTTAAAGGCAAACAAGGAGTCTCCATTTCCACATTGTCAGTCAGCTGCTTTATGTTTTACTTGTCACACTGCTCGTTCTCTACATTATGAGGTCCAACAGAGGTCCATTCACTGAGTGGAACTTACTCAGAGCGCTCAATTTCACACATATGCCTGCACACACAGAGATACACACCAGTGGAAGAGCACAAGAAACAATCTGCATCTCAGTAAAGCTTGTCTATTCTGGGAATGTGTGGAAAAAGTGGTTAGCTGTGGTCTTATGACAGAGTGTGTGTTTTTTGTATGGAAGCTGTGTGAATGTGTGTGCTTGCCATTTGGTGCGCACACAAATGATTTCAATCAGTTTCACGTAGTTGTCGTCTGCTGGCCTAACATCTGTCCTACTCTCTCTTGTTGTGGTCCGATCATCCTCCACCAACAAGTCTCCTAGCAAATGGTATTGGAGACTGGTACCTGTAAGTCCATTTGTGATGAAGAGCATCCCTTCACTGACCCCTACTACCTCCTACGGGATCTTACCCCCAAACCTGACATACACCATTTGTCTTGTTTGTCAGTGCATGCGGCCCAAAAAGCCCCGCCCCCTCTCCCTCATTCCTCAGAGTCTGATTCACCGACATATTAGTCATGTTGAGGCTTTGTCACACTGCGAGTATGAACTTCAGCCTGAAAGAGCAAGCAGAGTCTTCTTCTATTTCAATAGCAGGTTGCATACCTCCATCAAGGCCAAACCGTCCTTTTATTTGCCTGTTTTGTGCAGAGCTTTGGAAGTGGGCTGACACAGATTGGACCTTTTAGACCAAACTAGTCCAGCCTAACCTCCATTTAGTTTTCTTCATTCTGTCTGTCTTCTAAAACAGTGTCTTCTTCTGTGGGGTTTTTTTCCTCAAATTGGCTGCAGTGGTAGAAAGGCCAATAAAAAGCAGCCGGCCTGTAGTCTTTTCATGCAAACTAAATGAAATGAACAGCCTGGAGTGTTGAGAGAACAGGTGTGATTTTATCTCGCACTCTGAAAATCCAGACATGACACCATCCCCCTTATTTATGGCCAAACTGCCCTGGAGACATGTGCAGCAGTGCCGTCTCTCTGTCTTTTACAGGCCCAGAGAGACATAACCCTGCAGACAGAATGGATGTCCCAACAAGGCTTATTATTAAACTCTAAATCATAATAATTGCCTTTCAGCACCTCAGTGGGGTTGTAGTTTGTCTGGAAATGTACTGCGTGTACATCATTTATTCACTAATATGCATTTTGTTCCCTTCCTCCAGACAACTAACAACTCCTCACAACAAGCAATGCAAGGATGTGTTTCTATAGATCATAATGATAACGACGTGTTAAGATTGCCTTTGTAAAATGCTAATTCAGTGCAATATGTGATTATTTGCACGTGGAATTTAATCTACATCATTCTGAAGCCCACCATGTGCTTGAAAACTCCTCAAATTAACCCTTAAATGTGTGTTAATGTGTGAATGAAAATAGACATGGATGCATGTAATTATAAGTATGTGTGCGTAACTGAGAAGCCAGTGGTACATCACCACTAGCACGACACATATAGGTGATGTCTTTGTGCCGTCGCCATGGTTTCAGGCTCGCTACAGGAGGGAGTGTGCCCAGCAGAGGAACGCACCATCGCTCCCTCTAGTGGATAACCTGCTGAAGGACAACACGGACGGATGTGCTCTGACCGCCCTCCTTCACTTCTACTGCCCCCAAGCTGTCCGAGTGGAAGGTGGGGCCTCGTGGGGCCAGGCCCCCAATCTGTAACCACACGCGCTTGTCTCCTAAAGACACGCCCTCTTTTTCTAACTGTTTCGAAGACTTAACATACTGGCAAACTCAATTAAGTTTATGCTTTTACAAGTGAACCACAGTAGCTTGTACCTCCATCAACCACTTTGAGGATTCAGCTTATTTCCATATGTGCTTAATAAAATTCGGTTCACTGACATGTGATAAGTACAGACAGATATAAGCATGATATTTGTCTTTGTCAGTGTTATGTTTAGTGATAAATAGAGGAGAACACTGAGGATGATGAGTCAAGAGAGCAACAGAAAGGGGGGAGGGCAGACATGGAGAAAGGAGAGGGAGAGAAAAAAGAAACAGACTTGTTTCCTCTCCGCCTGCCTTCGCCCTCATTTCTAAAAATGCCCTGGGTTGGGCTGTGATTGGTCACGAGGGGAACCGTTAAAGGAGTAAGCTGCTATTTCAAAGATAAACAACACTCGAATTCAGTGCTCAGAGGCTCTTGGGACTGATTGTAGTCCAGGAGTCTATACACATGTGAAGCAGCTGTTGAAGAGAAACTTCAGTCCGTTTTCTAGCAGCTTGATTTCCATTAAAAACACTGAAGATGCTCTATAAGTGCAGTACGAAAACATTGTTTGGTTTGGTTGGAATAAAAAGCATTCTTTGGAAAGAGGAAGCGGAGGTTTTGAAGACGTCGGTCATTAAATGCCAAAAGAGCTTTTTGTGATTGAAATCAGCCAGTTTGGGGCGATTTGTTCTCATGTTATTCTGCCTTGTCTTATCTTCCTCATGGCTTCCTGTCACCACCCTCCCTTGTGCGTTCTCCGTGTGTTTGACCCCTCCCCTGACCGAGCAGATATCTGCCTCAAGGAGACCATGTCCCTGGCTGACAGTCTGTACAACCTCCAGCTGGTGCAGGAGTTCTGCAGGAACAACCTCAACCACTGCTGCCACTTCAGCCTGGAGGACATGGTGTACGCACACGCATCCATAAAGGTAAGGAATGAGTAGAATAAGCAGGTATAATGGAGGTGGAGGCCGTTGGGAGTGCTGTTTGTTGTTTAAGTAGGTTTGGTTGAGGGAAGAAGGAAAAAGGGATTTTGGGAAAATAGAGCGATAGGGCGGGAAATGCAAGACTGGCAAAAATGAGTCATACAAGGAGAGTTTAAGAGTGAATGTGCATGGAGTAGGCTTCCCTCTGAGTGTGTGTGTGAAGTATTTGGCTGTATAAGCAGGGACAAAAAACAAAGCAATAAGTTCATTGTTTCTGCAGGGAGTAATGCTTTGCTGCCACATTCAATGAAAATTAGACTGTGTGTGTGTGTGTGTGTGTGTGTGTGTGTGTGTGTGTGTGTGTGTGTGTGTGTGTGTGTGTGTGTGTGTGTGTGTGTGTGTGTGTGTGTGTGTGTGTGTGTGTGTGCGCGCGCGCCCTAGAGCCTAAACCCCTCCTGTCAAACAGAGGACAGTGACTGCTCAGAGCAGATTCACAGCCCTCATCCGTCTCTCTCCGTCTCCTTTGTTCTCTTCTTTTCACTTCAGTGCCATCTTATCACACATTTTATTATTTCAGTCCAGATGGTGAGATCTTCCTATTTCACACATTTGTCTCTGAATAAGATAAATTGCTGTACGATGTGAAGCACCTAATTTGAGAGCATCTCTGTGACATGCAGTCATTAAAAACACACACACACACTGGACTCCTCCTGCGGCCAGTGTGGGTAAATCGTATGCAGAACGCGTGGGTACAAACATTCTGATTCTAGTCACGGTCCGCTCCAACAGGGACTTTCCATTCTTCCCAGCAAACAGAAGACAACTTTCACACTTGTGCTGGTTCTTTGTCTCCTTCTCTCCATCTCTTGCTCTTGCCTTTCTCACTCACTATGTTGTGTGAATTGTGTGTATATGTACTGGATATGGCAACAAAGAAGGCAAAGGAAGGGAGGGGAATGAGGAAGATGGCAGTGATGAGCGGCCATAGCCTCTGGCCCACTGCCCATTCACCATAGATGTACTTCTTCCCACTGATGCTGAGTCTGTCTATATGCAGTGAAAGCACTATTGAATAACTTAGCAGTTAATTAAAAACTTTTCCTGCAGATGAAACTGTATAAAATCAGTTAAATTAAAATATGGATCATGGATTGAGGTCATGCTCTCCTTCATGCATGTGTGCATATGTGACTCTGTACACCAGATGGCATTTTGATAGATTTCAAACACACAGGCAGACGCCGCTTATAAATGCTCATACACACACGTGCGTGGATACACGTGAGCCAGTTTCCTAGCAACAGTTGCCGGGCCATGACTTCATTGATCCGTCAAAGCGTGGAATAAAACAAATTGTAGCTGATATAACATCCTTATAGACACACCTGCGAGGAAGGAGCTTTACGCTGAAACTGCAAAAAATTATTACAACTTTAATCACATATTGTACTGTGACATTGACTACAAAGTTGTGTGTTTGTGTATCATCCCTGCAGAGTAATTACCTGGTGTTAATGGCCGAGCTCTTCTGGTGGTTTGAAGTGGTAAAACCCTCCTTTGTGCAGCCCAGAGTCTTCGACCCACAAGGTACAGCTCAGACCCTGTTATGACAAAAGTATCAGATATTTCACTCTCACAAAAAACAAAGTGAATAAAAAAGTGGTTCTTCTGGATATAGAATGTGTCATATATTTATTTTTGCGTTTCCCCTCTCAGTTTGTGAGCCTGCATCCTGTGGAAAAATGGCTCCAGTGTCCAGCCCAGTCAAGCAGACCTATGCAGACAGACCTGACAGCCCAGAGGGAATCCCTGCTGAAGGTAAATGGATAAATATCTGTCATCCCCTGAGCATAAATCCACATTGTAATTTGTGGTCCACATGAAAATCGGAAATCACTTGCAGCTACTTGAATGTGTAACTGAGCTGCAGATTAAAGAGGGTTTTAAATGACACTAGAAGCCCCCTTGTGGCTGATCTGCAGCAGTACAGTAACCCTCACATTGTTATTTTTACATAATGGATTAATTTGGAAATCTTTGTAATGAAGTTGAAGTGATAGATGAGTGTAAATTATTCTAGTCCAGTAAACTCGAGTGTCTTTGTCTCAGGTCTGATGAAGCGATCTACCTCCATGTCTATGGTGGAACCCTGTGTTGGGACGTGGCCCAAAGAAAAGCGGTTAGTACCTGAAATCTGCTCCTTGGCTTCTGCATGTGACTGATTCTGAAAGCACCAAATTTAGAAAGTCTTCCCTCCTTCACCCTCAGCTCTGCCCCTCGTGGAATCTCCTTTGAGATTCCCCTGGATGGAGACCCGGTGGCCCCCCCCGGCATGACTCGCTCTGCCAGCACCGATGGACTAGGGTTCAAAGTGCACTATGCATCCAGAGGGGGCATGAAGCGCCACGTGTCTCTCATGCCCAGTGTCAATGGCCAGAGCGGGAGCAGACACATACCAGAGGAGGATCTGGATTTCAGCTCCAACAAACCTCTGGGGCGGAACAACACTTTCTCCATCAAGAACCAAAGCAGGTAAAGTAGAGAAGAGTGGGATTATCAGCACAGCACATATTTGATTTTTCTCTAAATCACCATGTTTTCAACTTTTTGCAACTTTATAAATATCAATCATACTTGATATTTAATTGCATGCATCTTTGGAGATATGATCGCAACCAGAGACATGCAGCTCTGTACAGATAGGAAGGGCGTCCACCAGTTTGACTCTATGTAATTCTGTATGTAATCACGGTAAAATTCCCACAAGCCAAACTAAGCCTTTAATCAAGCCTTCACTTCATTAATGCACATGTCTCTCTAGGTATTCCAATGGAGTCCTCCCAGAGAGCAACCACAGTTTCCATGGTAACCAGAGTGGCCACATCAGTCCGTCAACTCCTCCAAGCATCGAGGAGGCACTGAAGATTATCCACGACACAGAAAGGCCCCATGCCAGCCTGGGTGTGGGAGACGGAGACAGTGGGTTTTATCTTCATGGTGCGGAGCCTCCAGGTCCTCCTGGAGCACAGGGTCAGGATGACCTGGATTCAGCTAAAGCCCGGTTGAACGACCACGACCCCAATTCTGTCTCCACTGATGAAGTCGATACGGGCATCCATGTGAGGACGGAGGACATCCAAAGCTTGGATGAGGACTCCTCCCTCAGAGACTCTTCAGACATAGACCCAGACTGTGAGGCCATGACCAGGTCGTGCCCTCTGCCTGATAGGGCGGAAAGGGAGAGGATTGGCAGGGAAGGGGGGAGGAGAGGGGTCGGCGACACTAATCCAGAGGATGAGAGGGGAGAGGGAGATGATCGGAGCAGCCCTGGTCTCAGTTCAGTGCCCACCCTCCCCAGGTCCCACACGGTTAGCCCTGTGTCATCCTCCGGCTGTTCTGGAGGTGCCATGGTCCGCATGACGAGCTTTGCAGAGCAGAAGTTCAGGAAGCTGGAAGGACGGAGCAGTGGAGGGACCACGCCAGAGAGTTTAGATCTCAATGTACCATGTACACACCCTGCAAAATCCATTTCTGAGGTTTGTACATTATTGTTTTTGGCTTTTACCCTCACAACTTTTGCTGTTGGGAGGAATTTAGATGGAGGTAAAAGTAAGTAATAATGAGTAAAAGGAATATATCTCATTCACCTTTCCACCACTTTCTAGATCTCTGGCCCTCCTCTGCCAATCATATCCCCCTCTCCAGTGACACCCTCCCCCAGAGACCCCTCCCACCTGATAGCCTCTGAGATGATACACCTCAAGATGAAGTTGGAAGAGAAACGCAGAGCCATCGAAGCCCAAAAGAAGAAGGTAGGAAGGTGTAGAGAGAGAGAGTGGGAAAGAAAGAGAGAGGGGTGCTGCTTCAGATGTAATGCCCACATCACCTTTCTTTCTGTATGTTCCCCAGGTGGAAGCAGCTTTCACACGTCACCGCCAGAAGATGGGCAGAACAGCTTTTCTGAATGTGGTGAGAAGAAAAGGAGTCACTGCTCCGCTCAGCCCTGGTCCAGGGGGAGCAGAGACGCCGCTCGCATCCTCCAAGGAATCCAACCAGGGCATCATGGAGCGAGCAGAGAGGTGCAAGCCAGATGGAGCAGCTCCCAAGTCCCCCTGCGAAGACGGTGGAGGTGGGTTACACACAGAAAAGACTGCAGTAGAATAGAGAGATCTATCAAAGAATCATTTTGAGCGACTAACCGATCCATTTAATGTGGTGGAAAAAAAAAATAGGTCTCGCTGCAGGAGAAGTCGACCTTGCAGAATACACACGTTCCATTGAAAGGCTGAACACGTCGCTGGGCTTCCTGCAGACAGAGATGCATCGTTTGTCCCAGCAGCAGGAGACGATCATGGCCATGAGAGAGCAACAGCAGCAAGCCTGGGTCATACCGCCTCCTGCTCCATCCCCACACAGGTATCACCAAACCTCTTATGACTCTGAACAGGTGATATTGGCATCCCCTTCTGAGCTTTTACGTGTTTTCTCCACAGGCAGCTCAGGGAGTTGCGGAGCAGCAGCGTAACAGGTCGTGGGTCAGGCCGAGGCTCTGTGGGGTCGTTGTCTCCCATCCTGTCTTCCTCTGGTTCTCCCCACGCGACTCAGCATTCCCCCGTTGGTATCAAGCGGCGGCCTGCTTCTTTCCATGCCAGAACACCCCGGACCCAGCGGCCAAACGACCTGAAGGTCACCCCCATCAGCCGCATGCTCAACACCCCCACCTCAGTGGACAGCTTACCTAGACTGAGGCGTTTCACTCCCAGCCAGACCCAGATTAGCCCTTTTGCTTATCTGGGTCACGATGAAGGGCCGAGGAAGACCCAGGAGGAGGCGAAGGACAACAAAAAAGACAAAGAACAGGCAATAGAAGATAAAACTAAAGAGAAGGAAGATAATAAACGGGAGGAGAGGAGCAACGCAGTTGAGGCTAAGTTGAAGGGGGAGGTTAGACAGACGAGGTCATCAGAGGTTCTGCGTCAGCCTGTGTCGGACAGCCAGGCGCCCGGTGGCAGCCAGGTTAAGGGAGACACACACGACAGGAGAGACCTGGTGGAAGTGCCCCTGTCTCGGCAGAAGCGTCCAGATGAGCGAGGTCAGGAGGCAGCAGGAGAGGAGGGAGGAGACGAAGAAAAGATGTGCTGTGGATTCTTTTTCAAGGTGAGAAGAAATGGAGAATTGAAGAAATTGCTGTCAGATGTATAGTGTTTAAAAAATAAAAAAAAGAAGGTAAATCAGAGCAATACTTTCCCTACAAACTGAGTCCTTGAGTGAAGATGGAAAGACTTGACACTTTTATTTAAACAGAAATAAGACAGGAATAAACAGGAATTTAAGAACCGCTTCATGGGAATGGAGTTTAACTAGACTCAGATTGTTTGTTGATGTAAGTACAAATACAGCAGATTACACACACACACGCATGCAAGAAAAGTGAATCTGGGCCATTAATCTAACAACTACTATGTTCTGTTTCAATTATCATGCTGTATCAGGGCTTTGTTGACAGTTGGAGATTACATTTACTTCACAGTGCCACAGTAAATACTGTTAATCACCATACTGGAGATAAGGTTTTACAGTTTATACACCTTATATATATATATTATTAAATATTTGACATGTTTTTTTCTTGTTGGTAATGCTACTTGTAATATCTGACACAAGAGTTTGTGTTTCCCTGCCTATTTTACCAACATCAGGATGATGGAAAAGGGGACGAGGACATGGCAGCAAAGAAAGCAGCTCTGCTTGACAAGAGGATGAGGAGGGAGAAGGAGGCTCAGGAGAAAAAGCAACAGCAAGAGGTGGACCAGGAGCAGAAGAGGGAAGCTGCACGGTCAGTCTATCATCTCCTGCCTTTTAGCGTTATCATCCCTATATGTGTCTGTCCTGTTTAGAGTGAACTGATAGTATAGAACAGGTTTTGGCGGGAGCAGTAAAATAATGTCCTTATCTCCTGTATCATCATATCTTCCCCCAGGTTGAAAGCAGGGGAGGAGCAGCAGAAGAGGGATGACGAGAAGGCGAGGAGGGATTACATCAAGCACGAGTATTTGAGGAGGAAGCAGCTCAAGCTGATGGAGGATATGGATGACGTCATCAAGCCCCGATCTGGAAGTCTCAAGAAGAAGCCCCGGCCCAAATCCATCCATAGAGACGTCATGGAGTCTCCAAATCCCCCCGTGAGAGCAACAGGTAAGTGACACACACAACACATGGCCGTACGCACACCACACACTTATCCAATGTGCGTCACCCTTGCTCATCCTGTATTGCTGTCATGCAGGAGTGCGTCCTCGGGGGTTCTCAGTGTCTAGTGTCTCCTTGGCATCGCTCAACCTGGCTGACAATCACAGCAACCAGGCAGACAACAAGAAGAACACCAGGTAAGCTCATCCCTCTGCCTGAACAGAAAACAACCATATTGAATGTATGTGTTTATGGCCTTATTCATCGTCTTGGGACAATGACGTTACTGCTACTTACTGTTAACACCTTTGACTGCCTCTTGACCCTCTTTTATCCTCTACTTTTTCCTCTCTGCCTCTCTCTGTTGCATGCACCAATCAGAGGCAATAAATTAGCTTCTGGCCATATCCCGTTCTTTCTAAGCTCTCCCAAAGAAAGACAGGGAAGGTTAGTAATGCCTCGAAAAACTTGCTTCAACTGTGCTATACCTTGGCTTCATGGTTAGTAATCCTTCTAACCTTAACCCATATTACAGGAACTGAACAAGCGCCACAAGTGTAGTTCCTGCTTCCGCATTAGAGCCCATAAGACTTGCATGGCTGAGCCATCAACCCTCTGCTGCTCTTTACCCTCTCTCTCTCCCTCTGCAGTAGCTGTGCTCCCGGGCTGCTCTGTGCTCACCTCTCTGTGCTGCTGCTCTTTGCTTCACCACTGTGTTGGCCATTTGCTCCCTTGCAGTAGCCATAACGACAGCTCCCGGACTTCCTTGCTTGGCTGAACACGCCTTTCAATCTCTCCCTGCCCAGCGTATATAATGCAACGTGATGCCAACAGGCAGCCTTTGGCAGAATTGTGTCACTGCATCTGACCTTCTTTTGCATCATCTTTCCCTGTGGTTGAAATATCTGTGTTTGTTTGTTTGCCTTTTTACCCGTTTGTGTGTCATCTGTTGGTTTGTGTGGGGTCATCTCCAGGCCAGACTCTGCGGAAGAATTTTCCTCTTGTCCTTCGGCTGGTAGTCGAAATGGAGAGAAGGACTGGGAGAATGATTCTACCACCTCTTCCACCCCCTCTAACACTGAGTATACAGGTACTGGACATGTTTTTCACTTAGTCGATGGACATTCAAATACGTAAACACTCTACATACCTGCATACTAGGTTGATTGCTGTAAATGGGAGTAGTACTAACTTATGCAGATGTGTTATATTGCAATCTCATCACATGCATGTGTTTTCTTTTGAAGGACCCAAACTGTACAAGGAGCCCAGTGCCAAATCTAACAAGCACATCATCCAGAATGCCCTGGCCCACTGCTGCCTGGCTGGCAGGGTCAACGAAGGGCAGAAGAACAAGATACTTGATGTATGTTTTAAATTTCTGTGTCTGTATATGTCTATGTGAGCTTCCTAACCCAACACTGTGCTTTGAACCACAATGTCGTTCTTTGATCCTTTGTAGGAAATGGAGAAATCTGAAGTCAATAACTTCCTGGTGTTGTTCCGCGACGCGGGATGCCAGTTCAGGTCCGTGTACACTTACTGCCCCGAGACGGAGGAGATCGCCAAACTAGCAGGCATTGGACCAAAGAGCATCACGACCAAGATGATCGAAGGCCTGTACAAGTACAACTCGGACAGGAAACAGTTCAGCAAGATTCCAGCCAAGACCATGTCTGCTAGTGTGGACGCCATAACCATTGCCAGCCATCTGTGGCAGACCAAGAAGCAGGGGACACCCAAAAGACTGCATCCTAAGTAGTGCCATGAGGCTGGGATAGATTTGGACATTGTCTCTGCTTTGCCTTGAGGGGATACAGAAGAATTTGTGGATATTGTTTTTTTCATTAAAAGGGACACTTGGCCCTTCTGGTATGAATTAACCTAGAATGTAGAACACAAGTGGGTCTCACCGACGTTGTGGTGATACAGAGCTGACTGACACTTTGGACTACTTAAATGTGTGTACTTGTCAGCATGTGTATCAATGTTTATGTGTGCCAAAAAAAAAAGAAAAGAGGCGGAGCCTTACCTAGTTGAACCACTGAAGCACTGAATGTCACGTCTCTGAAAGAGACAGTCGGGTTTCCCTAAGTTGATCATGTGTGGCCTTATGCTTCTTGTGTGTCATTTGGAAGCGTTGTGAGTGTTAGTGTCAATTTGTCAGCGCCTGTTGAGGCAGCCTGTTGTCATACAGGAGAGGTTGTGTGTAACCACAGATCTGAGATCACTTTACCCTCAATCGCTCCCCATTCATTTGAAGGACAGCCTGTCTGATCTGGGATCAGGCAGAAGCAGCATTTTGGATGAGCATTTTTACATGCAATTGAGAACTTAAAGAGTTCAAATTTGTGTTTTGTGTGTGTATAGTGAAGTGCTAAGAAGAGTGAGGAAAATACCTAATTTTATGATTGCCATAATTGTGAAATGATGAGATTATCGAGCATATTGAATATCATCAAGCCAACTCTGGAAAGCGCTCTTAATTTATTTTACTTTGATAATGGATGGAAGTTATTTTAAAAAGGCATCTTAAGTTGTATTCAGAGAAACATAAAACATAACTTAAATAAGTTTGTAAATAATTGCAGATCCATCCGCATTTAGTAGCTTTTGAGTACATTTTATAATTTATCATGTACAGTACGTGCATCAGTATGTTGTTGTATGGGGCCTTTTATTGTACTATAAATGCAATGAGTGTGATCACTTCACATTGTCACTGGTAAGACTATCAGTAGAAAACTAGACGAAAAATCACACTGTCTCATCAGTCTGTGCAATCTAAGTGTAATTTCAAGAATTGCCATCAACACATTGCAGTCGGTTATAACGAATTCTTAAAATGTCACTTTATTGTGGTTATGTCTTAACTTTCAGACCTTGATTGCCCTCAAAGCAGTCCACGATTGTAAATAAATGAATTCACTTAATAGCACTTCAAGACCCTGTCCGCTGTTGTTGAGTCTAAAACACAAAGATGTTTCCACATCAGGAGTGTCATGCTTGTTTCTTTACTTTTACATTACTGTTACATTTTTAATCATCATATTTTCCTTTTTGTGTTTACACTGTACAGATATATTTTGGCATATAGAGGTATTTTTTGTATCAACATTTAATTGTCAGCAGCTGTACAAGGATGTATGTTGAATGCAAAGTGTAGCTGAGGTAATGAGCAGAGGATGTGAGGGCTTGATATTGTCTAGTACACTACGAATTTATGAACTCCAATATGTATACTTAGAAATTCATTGGATTTTTTTCAACTCTGAATCCATTTCTCTTAAATTTACTAAATATGCCCAAGTGTTCATGAACTTCTCTTGTTTTTTGTTTTTTTTAATTCCTTTCAGCTTTATTAAAATGCCAGCTATCAACAGTATTCACGTGTCTCATTTAAAGTATTTGTTTTAATTGATCTAAATTATTTAACAACTATACTGTTTGACTTCACCCTGTATTGATCACTGTGTTGGAGATTCAACCTCGGCATTTGACTCTACAAGACAGGTAAACCCGACATCTACAGCCTAGGGCCTTGGCATTCACTTTTTGCTGGTACCCTGATCAAACCCATGCAAATACAGGGAGAACATGAAAAGTGCACAAGTGAGGACCAGCAGGGCCGGCACAGGATTTGATCCAAGGGCTGTGCTGTGAGGCCAACATCCTGAAGCCATAAACTACAGCATTACTATCAGAAATACCAGGGTTTGCATGTTTGCATGCACAGTATGGATGGATTGATGTTCAGTATGCATTTATATATGTATGGATTATTATATGTTGGATGCAATGTATCTATGTGTAGATGGGCAATTACACAATATACAAATCAAACATAAATCTGCACAGGAGGTTAAAAGATACAAATGACCGTCACCACTACCTCAGGGCGGTAGAATGGTAGGCCCGGACACCACCTCACATTCATGTGAAACAACATACACGTTCACAGCAAACAAAAGAAAAACAAAACTAACCTGTGCATTCAGATTCACCACCAGGTGCAACGAAAAGGAAAGCCGCAACCATTCAGGCCGTCTGGGTTCCACTGGCGACGCCCAAATGCTTCAAAATGAACAAATAAAGGATTCAAATGTGATCAAATCATATAGTGATTTGCCCATCTGAAGTAATAATAAAAACACTTTAAAGAGACACTTTATATCATTCACCTCTTTCCAGTCCATCGAAAAATTGAAAAAGTCGAGCTTGCTCAACGAGCCTCCGCCCTCTGTACACACAGAGGGACAAACAAAAAAAACAAGCCAACTAACAACAATCCTAAAACAGAAAAACAAAATACCTTCTTTAGTCCGTGTCCAGTGCTGGACTAAAAACCCTCTGCCACCTGCAACAAAAGATCACAATATTTAAAAGCATCGCCCATCCACATGCTCCAGGTTATATCCAGCCTAACCTGACCTCTAACCTCTGTGACACCTGCCTGCCTACTTCTCACTGAAAGACTGATCGTACTCGGCTTTATATGCTGAAGTGATTTCAGGTGTGGCACTGGCACATAGAACACAGAGAATGAGGGGCCTAATTGTCCAACCTACCTCATGTATGTATGTATGTATGTATGTATGTATGTATGTATGTATGTATGTATGTATGTATGTATGTATGTATGTATGTATGTATGTATGATGGATTAATGCGTGTATGGTTTGATGTTCAGTATATAGGGTGTATGTATGTATGTATGAATGGGTGGGTCGGTGGGTGGGTGGAGGCGGTGCTCCTGCAGGCAGGCTAGGCAGGCAGGCAGGCAGGCAGGGAGGCAGGCGGACAGACGGGCAGGGCTGGGCAGTTACAGACCGCAGCGGCACAGAAACATCTAGTGAGGAGGGGACACACACACGGCTGGAACGGGAGGAGAAACCGGCGAGACGAGCAGTGCTGCTGACTAAACCGAGGAGCACCGCGGTGACAGCGTCTGCCTGCAGCACACAAATACCGGCCAAACTGCGTTTTCATCCCATGTATTTATAGAAACAGGTGAGCGAACAGACGTATTTGTGTTTCTGGGTGAAGCCGCCGCCGCCGCTGCTGCTGTCACTGCGTCCGCCCGCCTTGCTAACTAGCGGATGATGCCCCTCTCCCCACGGCCTATGAAATCAGTCAGCTTTCTGTCTATTTGCTGGTTTTGTATTAATCCGTTCGCTTAATTCAACAGCTACACTATGAAATACTAGCACGTAGCCTAAGCTCCTTACAGTGTTTGACTTGTGGCTTAGTGTTATATTAGCTAACCGTCACCCCCTGTTAGCTTAGCCAGGCTGCACCAGCTTGTTTTTGCTTACTAGTAAATACTGTTTACCTGCTAGTTTGCTAGGTGTTCGCTTTAAACACTGATGCTCCTCAGCCCAGATAGCTTAATTTGTAATCTATGGAGGCTGTTAATGCCATAACCCAATATAGAGGAGTGTCTCCTCTGTAAACAAACTATGCGTCCCTCCAAGCTACATATATCTGTGATTTATTGTGTTTGGCCACAGGCAAGATGTTGTTGTGATTTACATCTTTACACATACAAGTGCCAACAAGAGAGACAAAAATGTGGATGTGATCAGTGGCTCCAACCTGAATGGAAGTATCTGTTTTTGTGATGGATGTTGCCAAACTACATTCACAAGCACCTCCAATGATAAAACATGCAAGCTGTGTGGTTCAGTCTATCTGGATGAAGATACTTATGTAAAACCTAAAGATAAGCGGAGTGAGCAAGTAGGAGTGTGTTACAAATCACAACAAAACAGACTGCACCTGTTGTCAGGTTTTAACCTTTGATCTCCACAAAATCTTCGAAGTGTGGTTGCACATGTCTTGTTTCCTCTTCACTGTCAATGTACCACTTCTTGGGGTAGACAGTTACGCACACAACGAGACAAATTAACTGTAATGTTTAATTTTAAAAACAAAATCAAAAGTATGTTGCTTCCCACAGTGTCAGTGTGCCTCTTAAGCTTATGGTGATGTCATCAAAACAACAAAGCTACAACAGCAATGTCATCAAAACAACAAAGCTACAACAGCAATGTCATCGAAACAACAAAGCTATAACAGCAATGTCATCAAAACTAACAAAGTAGATTATCGATTCTAGACCAACATGAAGCCCATGAACTTCAATAAAATCATAAACAACAGCCTTCAACTAAAGTATTACTAGAATCTAGTTCATCCTGAGCTCCTACACAAAGTATCAAGTGTTTTACTTTAGTGTGGAGCATTGAATCTTGTCCCGCCTACAAAGGGATGATGATAATGAGTTGTTTAGTCATTGAAAGTAAAGTTCCAGTAGTGTCTCATTTTGCGTTTCTTCAGTTCCATAAATGCATATTCAAGAGATGCCGAGTCCAATCACTCTGTTCTTGTGACTGCAAGGGATTCAAACTGGCAGCCTTTTAGTCACACTTGGCATCATCATATTCCATGGCTCTCTAGGCCAACAGCCTCCGAGTCTGTACAACTCTAATGAGGCAAGGCAACATACCTTATTGAATGATAACTTCTGATGGATATTTTTGTGTTTTGCTTGATTGTCCTCCTCATTCACAGCCCGTCGTCACCATGACTGCGGAAGAAACTATAAATGTGAAAGAGGTGGAGATCATCAAGGCGGTCCTGGACTTTCTCAACTCCAGGAAGTTGCACATCAGCATGCTGGCTCTGGAGAAGGAAAGCGGAGTCATCAACGGCCTCTACTCTGATGACATGCTGTTTCTTAGGTAGATCAAATCAACGCGCTATTAGGTTGATCAATCAATCAATCAATCACAGAATACGGCCTGGAATATAAAGCTTGCAGTCTTGTCTACAATGTTATTTACTATGAAACTTCTAGTCTTACCTTAACGTCTCTAAAAGTGTTGTACACACTGCTGATAATGTAATGTTGCACTGCTGTTTGAAAGTCAGCCAGCAGTGTGTCATCTCCACTTACACACACCCTGAGGGAACACGTCTTCTGTCCTGTGCGTACACAACACACAGTACCACAGCAATTATGAAGACACAGAAGAAAATTTGGAGTCGCACATTGCGGGTACATTTTGAAATGTGGATTATATTTAAGACTGAACTGTGCTCTGTTTCAGGCAACTGGTTCTTGATGGTCAGTGGGATGAGGTCCTACAGTTTATTCAGCCTTTGGAGTGCATGGATAAGTTTGACAGAAAAAGGTTTGTTCATAGTCCAAATTACATACATGACATATGGTGTGATTCCAATCTGATGGTGATTTCTAATGTAACTTGTCTTCAGGTTCCGTTACATCGTCTTAAAGCAGAAGTTTCTGGAGGCTCTGTGTGTGAACAACGCCATGTCTGCAGAAGATGAGCCGCAGCATGTGAGCCAGAATCTAATACGTTTCATTGTGTTTCTGTGTGTGTGGAGGAGAGTAGTTTGTGTGTGCTGAACAGTGGCTGCAACATTTACATAGTACCAGTGATTTGGATATTAGTTACATTGCAGTGCAGTTGAGGCCTTAAACCATTTACTTTCCCTTTTAAAACCTTATGAGAGTATCCGTATATGCATGGGTAATTCTTACCACTAAACATCTGCATGAAAAGATTCTGCAGCAAAACTCGAAAAAAGGAAATTGATTGCCTCCATGTTTATCGGTAACATTAAAAAAACAGCCACAACCCTATGCACATCTGTATGCACAGGAAAGCAGACAGTATCTTATCCACATGTTTATAGCCGAGTGTTGGGCGTCAACTCCAAACCTGTATGCTCGAGTAAGCCGTTGAAGAAGCCCTCATGCCTGCATGCAAATAATAGGCGAGGGTGTGGTGCCACAGGGCTCAAGAACAGAGGGTGGAGAATGTGTGTTACCTGAAGGCAGAAATAAGATTTCAGAATGATATATATGATGATTGAATAGTTTTAAGTGGTATTGGTACCATTAAAGAATCATTGGATGGGCAAAAAAAAGTACAAATATTGAGTTTGTTAATATATATAATTTAAAACTGAAATGGCACTGAATAATCTGAGAGACTATCTGCCACGTGTGTTTGGCTGGTGTGTGTGTTGACAGATGCTGAGTCACGTGAGTCCGATTGTGTCTGGGAATGTTTGGCATCTGAAGAAAGGAGTGTTCAACGTCATCTCCCGTATACATCTGGAGATAAAGTTCTCTCAAAATGATTTCCCCAACTTGCTTGTCAAAGAGAAATGTCTGTAACATTTATGATCTAACAGTCAAATATCTGTGTGTTTCAGCTGGAGTTCACCATGCAGGAGGCAGTCAAGTGTCTCCATGCCCTGGAGGAGTTCTGTCCTTCTAAAGAGGACTACAGCAAACTGTGTCTGCTCCTCACCCTGCCTCGTCTCACCCAGCATGCTGAATTTAAGGCAAGTGTTGCTATATTAGAAAAAGGCAAAGTTGAAATGCTGCAGTAATGATAATGTGTTTCCTTGAAATGCTTGAGAGAGAGAGTTTGCCTCCACTTGTTCCACATAGCTGTCGCTATCAGTGAAGCAAGCCATCATTCAGATGAAAAATCAAAACAAACCCATCAGAGAGATAGCTGAAACATTAGTGTGGCAAAATCAACTGTTAGCTACATTCTTAAAAAAGAAAGAACGCACTGGTGAGCTCAGCAACACCAAACAACCCAGAATACCTCAGAAAACAACTGTGGTGTATGACAGAAGAATCATTTCCCTGGTGAAGAAAAACCTCTTCACAACAGTTGGACAGATCAAAAACACTCTCCATGGGGTAGGCGTATCTGTGTCAAAGTCAACAATCAAGAGAAGACTTCACCAGAGTGAACACAGAGGGTTCACCACAAGATGGAAACCATTGGTGAGCCTCAAAAACAGGAAGACCAGACTAGAGGTAGCTAAAAAAAAACATCTATAAAAGCCTGTAGAGTTTTGGAACAACATCCTATGGACAGATGAGACAGAGATCAACTTCTCCCAGAATGATGGGAAGAGAAGAGTATAGAGAAGGACAGGAAGTGCTCATGATCCAAAGCATACCACCTCATCAGTTAAACATGGTGGTGGAAGTGTCATGGCTGCCAATGGAACTGGTTCCCTTGTATTTATTGATGATGTGACTGCTGACAAAAGCATCAGGATGTGTTTCGGGCAATATTATTTGCTCATATTCAGCCAAATGTTTCAGAACTCATCGGACGGCGCTTCTCAGTGCAGATGGACAATGACCTGAAGCACACTGTGAAAGCAACCAAAGCGTTTTTTAAGGCAAAGAAGTGTAATGTTATGCAATGGCCAAGTCAAACCCCTGACCTGAATCCAATTGAGCATTAATTTCACTTGGTGAAGACAAAACTGAAGGGAAAATGCCCCAAGAACAAGCAGAAACTGAAGACAGTCGCAGTAGAGGCCCAACAGAGCATCACCAGGGACCAAACACAACGTCTGGGGATGTCTATGCGTTCCAGACTGTCCAGGCTGTCATTCTCTGAAAGGATTTGCAACCAATTATTAAAAGTGACAATTTGATCTATGATTGTTAGTTTGTCCAATTACTTTTGGTCCCTTGGAGATAGGGAGGCACATATAGAATCGGTTGTAAATACCCCCACATTAAAGCTGAAAGTCTGTACTTAAAGCACATCTTGATTGTTTCATTTCAAGTCCATTGTGTTGGTCTACAGAGCCAAAATTGTGTCAATGTCCAAATACTTCCTGACCTAACTGTATGTTGTCCTCCAGGACTGGAACCCCAGCACGGCTAGGGTGCAGTGTTTCGAGGAGGCCTGCACCATGGTGGCAGAGTTCATCCCCGCAGACAGGAAGTTGAGTGAGGCCGGCTTCAAGGCCAGCAGAGATCGACTGTTCCAGCTGCTTCTCAAAGGAGTTCTGTACGAGTGCTGCGTGGAGTTCTGCCAGGTTTGAGCTTCTAGATGCAAACAAACATCCTTTTACAGTCTTGAATTATTTAGCAGCGAGTCGGGAGAATAAATTTGCATTGAAAGACATTTAAAATGGCCGTTGCTTTGTTTGTCAGAGCAAGGCGACCGGTGAGGAGATCACGGAGAGCGAGGTCCTGCTGGGTGTGGACATGCTGTGCGGTAACGGCTGTGACGACCTGGACCTGTCTCTGCTCTCCTGGATGCAGAACCTCTCCCACACCGTTTTCTCCTGCGCCTTCGAACAGAAGCAACTCAACATCCACGTAGACCGGCTGGTCAAACCCGCCAAGACCGGCTACTCTGACCTCCTCACCCCGCTCATCAGCAAACTGTCGCCCTACCCCTCCTCCCCCTTGCGCCGCCCCCAGTCCGCAGATACCTACATGACACGTTCTCTGAACCCAGCGTTGGACGGCTTGTCCTACGGGCTGTCGGGTCAAGATAAGAGAGCGCCAGGTGGGGAGGTGGCGGCGGGTAAAGGGGTTTCTCCCATGTCCCACTCTTTTGCCAACTTTCACTACCCTGGAGCTGGTGGCCAGAGCAGGAGCCTAATGATGGAGAGCGCCGACTGCCACAGTATCTTTGAGGAATCACCAGAAACGTAAGCGGGAGTGGACAACACCTCTGTCTGGACTTTAGATGATGAGAGGTTCATTGCTCTTGACTTTTTGTTTCTGTTTGTGTTTTTTCTGTGCTAGGTCAAGAACAGACACACCTGTTGACACGATGTTGAGTTCAGATGGAGCTCAGAGCCTGCGTCCGGCCTCAGCTCCTGGGGAGGAAGCACCAACAGCTGCCTCTGCTGAACGGAATGAGGTGATGATCCAAGCGATACTACACACACATACATGTCTATACATGCAATCAATCAATCAACATAGAGAAATAATCCATAAATGATGTACAAACAGGGGGAACAATGAAGAGCAACATGGATAAAATGCATGCATATAAAATAGAATGCGTTCAAAAACAAATGTTACATTCGCACAATAATTCAAATTCATGGTTGATCACAGTGAGGTCAATCTAATCCTACTGTATTGACCTGTTGAATGTCGCACACCATAACTGTATCAGCACTCTTATCCCTTCGTGCCCCATTATTGTCTCCTCTCCTCGTCATCGGCCTCCAGGATGGGTGGGCCTGCTGCAAAAGTCTAAATATAGTCCAGCTCCAAGAGATTAATATTTGTCGTCATGGTGTGTCTCGGTCATTCTCCTCCTCTGTGTGAATTACAGCCTGATTCCTCTGTTGCAGGTTTGTGGTCGCTTGGTTTACTGAGTGGTTGGTTATGTTTGTCTGTTTGCAGGATATCTGAAAAAGGTATTGACTGTTTTCAATGAAACCTGGTAGGCAGGTTAGACGTGATCCAGAGAAGAGCCTGTTTCATTTCGGTACCAATCATCCTGATGGTGACACTGTAACAACCACTTTCACATTGTGGCCTTTAATTTTTGCACCTGTTTTCTTTGGGTCTATTGGCATCGATCTTGCACCTAAATTACATTAAAAAGTCTGTAAAATTTAAAAGACTATATAAAGTCATAATTGTAGGAGTATTCAGTCTTGGCAGACATGCATTCTCTAAGTATCTTCTCGTTTGTTTACCTAAATGAACTTGGACTGTCGTTGTTATTGTAGAGACTGGGAGGAGCTGAAAGAGGAAGAAGGTTAGCTGCGATTGGATCCTAAGTCTGTCGGGACGCCTGTGGCGAGGGAATCATTAAAAAGTGTTTGTGGTTGTGATGTTAGCAGAGTGTCTTTCTGTCTGACGCCTTCTACCCACGGCCTCTTGTGCAACACCGTGAAGTTAGTGCTTCGCTGTTTCTCACCCGTCACCCAGGAGACACAGAGAGGCAGGAAGCAGACTCGGCCTCTGCGATTTCACCATGACACCCCTCCTTCCCTTTTTAGTTTTCCTCTCTATCCTCTCTGCCAAAGCTGGCACAGTGGAACAGTGTGCCTCCCCCTCCACAAACACAGGGCCGTTCCCATCAGATTGTCAGGAAAGGGAGCAGAGAACACAGAGGGGAAATGACCTGTCAGCCCCCAGTCTCCCCCTTTTTCCGCCTCTAATACCTGAACTGGCAGAAGAACAGGGTGGGGCTGGAGCTCAGCCTTTCACAATGCCCTTGTTGACATTACCTTAAATGTTCATCAACATGTCAGTGCTTTGGATGTCATGTGACAGCTTTGAATGAGTCGAGTAGACTCCACATTCCAAGTTCAAAAGCATCCTTTGCCTTTTTTGTGTCTCTCAGCTTCGGGACTCGACAGAGAAATATGAGGAGTTCTACCGGCAGCGTCTGCGCGTGCAGCAGCACCTGGAGCAGAAGCAGCAGCAGAGGCAGCTGTACCAGCAGATGCTGCTGGAGGGAGGCGTCCAGCAGGAGCCTCCGCCCAGCGACATGCAGCACAGCCTCACAGAGAAGTTCCTCAACAGGTACGAACACAGCCAGGGAGGTGTGCAACGTGTCTCTCTGTCTTACAACATACTGTGTGTAACCATCCACCCCATATAGACGCCTATCCACTCGTACACACTGGTACACTGGGGCAGCTTGCTGGAGTCAAGCATGCTAATTACTGTTTGGCTCTTAATATCTTCAAACAATAGAGTAGCAGCTGTCAGAACTAGGAGATGTGGGCTCAGTAAGGCCTTGATATTAATGGGTCCCATGAGGCCACACACTCCTCCCCCAACACACCCCAACACACGTTGCACCATCTGTGGTGATCAGCCTCCTCACATTGGACTGTCACCTATTGTGTGTAGACCTTAACTCGTTTTTCTACTTTAGCCATTTCCGTCCTTAATCTGTCACCAGCAGCATAATCTGAACTGTCCTTGAGATTTTTAATTCAATGTGAACTCGAATGAAATGTGCAGTAAACAACTTTTGCACGCATGGGGAAAATCTGTGTTTGCTGGTCTAAACCCAATGATTCCTTCTACACAGACTCGGTACCTGCTAGGGACATCTCCCCTTGTCAGCGTGTGCTTGCATCAATGGAAATGGTACACTGGGTTTCAGTGGGACAAAGGCCCTTTGATTCCCTCCCCCAAATTCCTCCCAGTCATCCAGCTCCCCCTGCATCTCTATCCCTTGCATTATTCAAAGGTCCAACAGTGCACAATGACATCAGTTCAGTTTTCCTTTGTGCTCTGCAGTTTTAACTACACTGGGATAATGCATTCATTCATTATTATTAACTAATAGTTTTGAGGAAACTGTCTTTCCTTCCCTCTGCCAAAAATGTGAAAATAGCGGACGGAATAGTTTTTAATGCTGAGATAGAGAAAAGACAAAGCAGCTCAATGTGCCAATGATCCTCAGGTCCATTCAGAAGCTGGAGGAGCTCAATGTGGGGATGGAGAATTTAGAAGAAGAGGTGAAGTCTCTGGCCCAGCAGTGTAATGGCAACGGGAACACGCCTCCTCCAGAGGACAATAACAACCCTCCAGCTGAGACCCTGGAGCAGAGCCAGACCGGGGGGGAAGGGGTGCTCAGCAGCACCCCGCAGCGCACCGGGGGAGGCCGCCCGGTCCCGCCTCCAGAGGAGTCCCCTGTCGTCTCGCAGAGGTAACTGCGCTGCCTTTTGCGTTTGTAATAATATTTGAGTAGCACTGGTGCTGATCTGTTTTGTGTTTGCCCGCAGTGGGCAGAAACCGAAAGGAGGTCAAGACTCCCCGAGCTCCTTAACCCGGAGTAAAGAGGTACACACAGATTGATGTTGTCGCATTGTGACAGTATGGTTGTCACAGGGTGCAGAACAATAATGCTAATGCACTCCAATGTGTGTCTTCATGTGTTTGTGGGCACGTTTGCAGGAAGAAAAGCCTAAAGACCTGTTTGTTCCGGTGAATACACTGGAAGACACTCAGGCTATTCGTGCTGTAGCCTTCCACCCGTCTGGCTCGCTGTACGCTGTGGGGTCAAACTCCAAAACTCTGCGTGTCTGTGCCTATCCTGAAACACTGGACACGAGGTAATGCACAGAGGATCGTCCAGATGAAGTTTGTTTTAAGTCAAGAGCCGCAATAGTTTTTAATGCAGGCCCTTTGAATCCCTGGTTCACTATTTAGTTTACAGTAATTTTATAAGGTGATAAAGCTGTGTTTGTCTCCCGGCTCCTCCTGTCCTCAGTGAGTCCGGTGCAAAGCAACCGGTCATCCGCTTTAAGAGGAACAAACACCACAAAGGTTCCATTTACTGTGTGGCCTGGAGCCACTGTGGACAGCTGCTGGCTACAGGGTCCAACGACAAATGTGTCAAAGTCCTGCCGTTTAGTGCCGAGACCTGCAACGCCACAGGTGAGCGCACTCAAAGATGCACTATGGAGGTCTATGACGGCCTTATGTGTGACACATAACTCTTACTTATTCTTCTTCCCTCGTCATCTTGGTCCCAGGCCCAGACCTGGAGTTCAGCATGCACGACGGTACCATCAGAGACCTGGCTTTCATGGAGGGTCCGGAAAGTGGAGGAGCCATCTTGATCAGTGCTGGAGCAGGAGACTGTAACATCTACACCACCGACTGCCAGAGAGGTCAGGGCCTGCACGCCCTCAATGGACACACAGGTACGCAGTCGCAACTTACCTCTGCTTTGACCTTAAAACAGATTCAGATTGCAGAAGTTGATCTGTGTTGTTGGTTGTTGTTGCCCAGGCCACATTCTGTCTCTGTATTCGTGGGGCGGCTGGATGATCGCCTCTGGCTCTCAGGACAAGACGGTGCGTTTCTGGGACATCAGGGTGCCCACCTGTGTCAGAGTAGTGGGAACGGCTTTCCACGGCTCAGGTATGTCTGCATCTCGGGTAACTCACCTGGAGTATCAGTTAACCATACAGGTTGTGTCACTGCATTACATCTCTAGGCGTCTTTAAATATTCATAGTTTCTACCTCCCGTCTTTGTGCTTCAAACACGCATCATGTAAAGCTGTAATATCTCTCACTCGCCCATCAGGCAGTCCTGTTGCCTCGGTAGCAGTGGATCCTAGCGGCCGTCTCCTAGCAACAGGACAGGAGGACAGCGCGTGCATGCTGTACGATATCAGAGGAGGACGCATCGTGCAGGTGTACCGACCGCACAGCAGCGACGTGCGGTCTGTCAGGTTCTCCCCCGGCGCACACTACCTCCTCACAGGCTCCTACGACACAAAGGTCATGGTCACCAACCTGCAAGGTACAGAGATCACACAGTCTGACTCAAATCAAACTTGATATCACATTACAACTAAAATCCCTAACCTGTGTGTGTGTGTGTGTGTGTGTGTGTGTGTGTGTGTGTGTGTGTGTGTGTGTGTGTGTGTGTGTGTGTGTGTGTGTGTGTGTGTGTGTGTGTGTGTGTGTGTGTGTGTGTGTGTGTGTGTGTGTGTGTGTGTGTGTGTGTGTGTGTGTGTGTGTGTGTGTGTGTGTGTGTGTGTGTGTCTCTCTAGGTGACCTGACCAAACAGTTGCCTCAGACTGTAGTGGGCGAACACGGCGACAAGGTGATCCAGTGTCGATGGCACACACAGGACCTGTCCTTCCTCTCCTCCTCTGCTGACCGCACCGTCACACTCTGGACTCACAAACCATAACCTAAACAGCTGCACATGCTATGATCTTTAAAATATCCAACACACACACACACACACACACTCCCCTGAAACACACTGATCCTCCTGCACATCAACACTGTCACACACACACATATAGGTAAGAGCGTTCCCACCTCACAGCGGGAAACCAAAGGGAATACAAGCCGAACACGTCAAAAGCACATAAGTTGCATGTTTTTTTTTCCTCTACTACACTTCTTCCTCTGCATTCCTCTTTCACTCACCTTTATCCTGCATGGTGACGTCCTTCAATTTCATTTCCGGCACACGCCCACCAGGTCACTGCATGTTGGCGTGCTGAGAAGTCGGCATTAGGTTAGAGCTTTGGTCAGGATGGTGCCTTCCTCGAACTCTCGGTTTCAACTTCAAAAATATAAAGGAATTAAACTCGATATTGTTATTATACAAAGTCACATTTTGTTACGTTATTAATTCTACATTCCGTATATATAGTTTGTGCATATATTTTTTGTTACAGCTGCTATCAATTGGAAAGCATAGGTTGAATTTTTTTCGTGTATAAATGATGTAAATGTCAACAGGAGGCAGCGTCTATGGAAGTGATCATGTGAGCTTCAGCTGTCATTACTGCTTCCCTGTGGGATGTACCGATATCTAATGTTACTGTGCCCATCGCATTGCTAAAAACAGTGTGTAAATCTGCTTGTGCATTTGTTTTTCAATCTAAAAATCAGTGTTTTGTCGTCTTGCCTGCGTCAAAGGGAAATGCAGATGTACGTGAGTGGTTAAGCAGCCCGGCATTTTCAGTGTTCAAAAGCTTTGGTTTGTCAGCTGCTGTGTTGATATAAGAACAGTAGGTGGCAGTCTCGGCCCGTGATGAGGGTTTAAGCATTATGCACAATGGAATTTAAAAGGAAGCGCGGGTGTTTTGATATTTATTTGGGAAAAGTATTTAGGACATATGCATTGTATTCTTTGTATTTTATGTTCGCACTTACTGATTTACTGACTGAGATGCATATTTAAGTTTTTTATGTTGATGCATAGTATATTATTTTAACAACTAAGGCCAAACTAATACCTTCATAGATGTATTTATTTTAATCGTGCTCATGAATGTAGTATGTTTTGACATGCGTGTGGCTCTTGTATTACGCCTTTCTAACTCTTGTTTTTAAAAGTGACCTAAGTTAATTCAAGCTAGTTGAAGTCCACTGGTACGATGAATAAAGTGTCTTTTTACACAAGCAGGTGTGTGTTTTTGTGAAATAAGGGACAAAAAAGCCAATATTGCTACACTAAATAAACAAGGTTTTATTCCTCTGACGTTAATCAAATCAAACATTGTACAAAATAGCTTCTAAGGGTCTGTACAGTGGTTAATTTCAATTTATAAAGTAGTTTGTCTTTTTATCTGACCAGGTAAACCAAAACTTCACAAACAAACAATACATGGAAGAGCCAGACTGAGTCATTATTAAACAGATTAGTGGGACGGCAGATTAGAAAATCATAATCAAATGTACAATATATACAAATATAAGTAGTTGTGTATCTAAAGATACACTGAAAATCATGGACAGACAAAAGGATTAAAAAAAACTCATACTCATGTCCCTGATATCACTGAGTTTGTTGTGTAGATGCAGTCCATCTCCACCCACAACGTGTCTGCTGCTACTACATATAATGCTGGCAGTGCTTTGAATCGTCCATAACAACTTATGTGCAAGGACAGACTTTCCTCCCAGCTCATGGTGCGACCGTCCACTGGTCACTCCCATTGTCCACACATTCACCGCTGTAATAAGAGAGAAACCTGTGCATCCCGTCCTGCTGAGTTCAGTTGTGTTCACAGCTGTGCCTTGAGGTAGCAGGCAGGGTGACGCGCTGCTCGTCCATCCGCTTGGCCTGTGAGCGCATGATGAGGCTGAAGAAGTCTTCATCTGGTACCGTGGGACCACGGGGTGGAGGAGGAGGAGGGGCGCAGCGCTGGTCATCCAAACGGGACCCCTGATAGAGGAAGAGGAGGGCAGATAGGAGATGTCAGCGCAGCAGGTTACAGGAAATTATGTGAATTTCTCATTTACGGTTCAAGGCAGCCTACCTGACACTTGACGAGCATATCGAAAAAGTTGTCGTCGGGCTCGGCGTTATCGGCGTTCGCCATGAGGTGGCTGAGCACCGCCTGGTTGCTGTGCTGATTGAGTCTCAGTCCTGGGAGACTCCCCCCTGCTGCTGGTTCATCTAATCGCCGGCCTTGTGCCCCGGAGACGTCTGCAGATTCTGACACGGCTACAGGTGAAGATCAGAAAAAAAAAAAGTAAATGTTAGAAGGAGAGTGAAGATTCATACTGGGAGCACTGGGAGCACTGGGAGCAGAAACACTCACATTTCCTAATGGCTACTGGAGGCGATTCCGGGCCACTGTTTAATGACAGCCTGCTGCCCTTATCCTGTATTGAACAGCGCTGGTCATCCATGCGGTTGCTCTGGAAACGGCTGAGTAGATCAAAGAAGCCCTCGTCTCCGAGCATGTCGGGACTGACTCGCTAATGACAAACAAATAGGCCCACATGAAAAATACAACACAATACAGCGCCAACACAATAGAATGATGTGGTAGCGGTGTACCTTCTGTGGGCCCTGTGCAGCAGTCTGGCTGGTGTCCAGGGTGTTACTGGTGTCCTGGAGGACTTTACTCGAGCTACCCGTCTTGTACTTCTTCCCACGCAGGCGGCTAACAAAGAAGAGCTTGGAAGAGACCTTGGCCAAGGACGGCTTGGACTGTTTGGTCAGGATGTCGCTGTTCCACTTTTGACCCTTCAGCAAAAAGGAAGAGTCCATATTACCACAACGCAGCAACAGAACAAGGCGGAATGGAATAGCAATGAGACGGTTAAAGGTTCAGGACTGGAGTGTGGCGTAAGCAACGTTCTTACATTCATCTTGTCTGGCGTGAGTTTCACCAGCTCCAAGTTCTCCATGCTGTGTCTCCTGCTCATCCTGGGCCGGGCTCCTGAAGCACACAAACCATGTCACCAAACACCACGAGTACCCGGGACCTTTCAGGATGAGTGATTTTTTTTACAGTGTCTGTACCGTGCAGGTTGTAGTCCACCTCCTTGTTCTCCGATAGCGTGGAGCCGTTTGTGCTATAGCTTAGGCCCAAAACCATCTGGAGGTCAGACACGTTCATACGGGCCGTGAGCTCCCCGCTCCTGTCTCCAGTCTGGATAAAACACAACACACAGAGCATTACAACTCCATAAGCAAAGAGGAATCTGACACTGTAGACGATTTAAAAATAAAACATAATGTAGTAAAATATAGTTACTACAGTATCAGATGTGGATATCTATGTTTTTCCCCCCACCCCTCGTTTCTGTACCTCTTTGCAGATCTCCAGATGTTTCTCAGCAAAGTGCATGGCCTGGTCATGGTTCCCCAGCGCAGTGTGGGCATTACCCAGACTCCAGCATGCACGGCCTTCACCAATCCTACAGCAGAAAAGCCCATTCACATCCACGAATAGAATATGAGCAAAATACAAGCTCATGGCCTCCAGAGAGAGTGTGTGTGTGTGTGTGTGTGTGTGTGTGTGTGTGTGTGTGTGTGTGTGTGTGTGTGTGTGTGTGTGTGTGTGTGTGTGTGTGTGTGTGTGTGTGTGTGTGTGTGTGTGTGTGTGTGTGTGTGTGTGTGTGTGTGTGTACCTGTCATTGAGGTCCTGGGCTATGATGAGGTGTTTGAGGTGGTAGTCTATGGCTCTCTCATAGTCCTGGAGGAGAGTGTAGGTGTTACCCAGACTGTAGCAGGCCTGAGCCTCCACAGCTCGATCCTTCAACTGCCTGGCCAGCTGCAGAGTCCTCCTGACCAACCACACACACAAACACACTGGTTTCAAATTCTGCACTCACACGTCAACCTTTGCTTTGCTTAGTATAATACTGTAAAGCTGTGCTGTAGCTGGGGGCTTACTTGTAATGTTCAGCTGCGACTTCAAATTCCCCCAGAAAGATGTAAGCATTTCCCAGGTTGCAGTACGCTCGCCTCTCTGCCGCGCGGTCGCCAAACTCCTTGGCTATGAGTAATCGCTGTGTGAAGAAACGGAAACGAAGGCGGTCCGTTTCATTATTTCTCGCATTAAAAGTGATTATTGGATTTAGAAGCTTGCTCCAAAAGCAGAAATTGCGTGTATGTGCCAGTTGCCCGGATGCGCCACACCTGTTGGTGAGAAGCCACGGCTTTGCGAAAGTTTCCCAGTAAATAGTGTGTGTTCCCAAGGTTGCCATAGGTGCGGCCCTGAGCGGCCCGATCGCCGAGCTCTTTCACTATCGCCAAGTTTGCCCTGAAAAGCCACATGAGAACAAACGGTTAGCCGGCAATAACATTATAATAGAAGAGCAGAAAGGGATAATTAGTGTTTATACCGTGAGTACAGTAAATACTCATTTCACACTGGCTGACAGACGTCCAACCTCATATAGAAAATAACAGACCTGGATAGTAAATAATGCATTAAAACACACACACACACACACACACTTTGCCTGATACCTTTCATTGCCATTGTTCTTGCTGTATGAGGCAATAATTGATTTAGAACATTTTTCTCTTCATCTCATTACGGGTTATGTATACTTCCTGATTACATTAAATTTATTTCCAAATGTACAATGTTACATGTTCATACCAGCCATATAGGTCCAGACTATCGAAAAGGTTTGGTCAAGAATACATGTCTAAATAGGAGAGTAACACAGCAGCAACAGCAGGATCATGACTACATGGTGTCTTACTCATAGTACTCGGCCGCCTTCCTCAGCGCCACCATCACCTCCTCTGGGAAGTCTCCAGGCTCCGCTCCGCTCCAGCAGATACTTTTGCCTTTGGCGTGGTAAACGTTCCCAAAGTTATACAGAGCTCTGGCCTGGCCCACCTAACACGCATTCAGGAGGATAAAGAAAAAAAAAGAACGCATGTCAAGATGAAGATCTGACACACTGTACTGGATTTGTGTCCGTCAATGTCCCTGATCACGCTCACCTTATCATTGATGTCCCCCGCAAGATCCAAGTGCCTCTGGCAGCAAACCACAGCCTCTTCAAACCGCCCCAGAACCTTCAACGTGTTGCCAAGGTTACCGCTCGCTTTGGCTTCCCCAACCAAGTCGCCAATTGTCCTGTTTCATACATATTAAAATAGCATGAATAAACAGTGAAACACAAATGAGGAGGGCTGCGTTATAAGTGTCTCCTACGTAGCTCCTACCTGGTCAAAGTGAGATCATGCCGGTGGAACTCCAGGGCCTTGGCGTAGTCGTGCAGGTGGAAGTAAGCATTACCCAGCTGGCTGTAAATGGCACTGAGGACTTGTAGGTCCTCTGTGCCCACTTGGATGGCAGCTTCAAAGAAGGAGACCCCGGCTCTGTAGTCACCGACCTTACAGAGCCGCTCGCCCTCCAACGCCAGCTCCAGGCAGGACACCTCCATCCTGTAAGACACGAGATCAAATCCTCAAGGGTCAATGCCACAAACAAGAGTCTGTGCCAGGGCCTCAAGAAAATATTAGGTTTGTATCTGGAATCCAAACACACCGATTCAGATCCAAAGCTGGAGAGATGTTCAAGCACAATAGAAAGTCTTTGGTTATGACCAGAAACTCTCCTTCCAAGAAAAGCTTTCAGCAGGGAGTGTTGTTTTGCTATTTCCTTCCACCTCTGGAGAACAATAGCTCAAGCTAAAAGGGGTTTGTTTGTTATTGAAAGTCTCACATCCTTTGGCTTTGCCACAGAATCAGGATGAAATGAAGCTAAGAGTGGACAGAAATGTCCACACACATTTCTATCAACTTATTTAATGTTATAATTTTTTAAGCCACAATAAATGTATTAAACTATTACTTTCAGATGTTCAAATGTCCTGGGATGCATCACTATTCACACAATCAAAATGTAACTTGGACAAATAAAAAAGTGTCTTAATGTCAACACAAGATTTCCTTTTGATTTTATCAGTTGAAAGATGAAATTTGAAAATAAAAAAGGACAAATGATTCATCTTCATCACATTTGAAGTCTCTAATTATGGAATAAGGGTGAATTTGTTTGGCTGATTACTCAAGTGCCCATGGTTTAATTGCATTCGTTTAATTTTGTGTTACAATTTCATCAACTTTCTGGGTTCACCACATTACGTGGAAAGAAACAAGCTTTCCTGTGTTCACCCTGGTTACTCAAAAACAGACACCAATAAAAACACAACATAGTCTGTACTACTCCACATGTATTGATGGACTAAATACTTAATGTTGTGTGTCACCCGCATTCTGCAAACCTTTAATTTTGTGAACAAAATGTGACACCTTGTCCTAAATACTTGAGAAAAGTAACATGATCCGAGTCTACGGCTAAGTGTGGCTTATCAGAGTGCCCGACATTTTGTTTACCACTAAATTAAAGAACACCGCAGCCTTGGTAAATACTAGCCTACCTGCCGGCCTTTTGTGTCTTACAACACCAACAGCAGCAGCAGGAGGAGCTCATGGAACATCTGAGAGGCTTCTACTAAGGTTTCCACTGGGAAATGGTCCAGGCTGCAACTTCTTAAGCATTGAGTGCTTAATAGACACTATGTAACAACCTGAACCAACCTCAACCAACCTGAACCAACCTATACTGACATACAGCCATAAAGATCTCATTGGTTTGCTCACATAAATGTTACTATACGTCTTCATTGCATTCTCGTCTGACGTCAAAGATACTTCATACGTAAGCAAACTTTCAGGGGGATGTTGTCACAGCATTAACACAAAAAGTCTGAATCAGCATCTTCTCGGCTTATCTTCTTGGCTTCTAAGACCTCACGACCCGATCACCTGAGATTACAGCTAGTGGGTGTTAAGGAGCTTTAGGAGACGTGCCGGACCGCTGCAAACGCTGTTTATATCAAATACAATCAACGCAGTCAGGATAACCTTTCTGCCAGTCGTGACCACAGAATCCCAGACAAAGAGACATCATCTTATCATCTCACCAAACAGACGTGAGCTGTACTCTAAGAAATTGTATAAACTTGTGTTGCACGAAAAGAAAGGAAGCCGTGATGAATTTTTCAGGCCTATTTAAATATTGAAGCGTTCTCTCTGTGTTTTGGCAGGTCACACCTGCTGCCAGAGCAGACAGCTGCCTGGGACCTTTTGAGCAAACCCACCTGCGCTTTCAGTCAACAAACTCAAAGGAAACACAATGAAATGGGTTTGCCGGCTATAGCCTGCAATAAGACATTATGTCTCTTCCTCTACAAGGCCACACAGGATAAATAAAGACGCAATTACTTCATTCACGGCTCATTCTGCAAATAATAACGAAAAGCAAAGAGGGAAAAACAGATACAGGCCATCTACTCCACAACCCGGCCATAGTAGAGGTATGAGAGATGCCTACCTGTAGCGGACATGAAAGGACTGTTCTTCAGCCGACGTGCTAATCACTGAGCCACTGGTATCCATCGACGTGCATAATATGAGGAGAAACCCAGGCGTGTAACAGCAAACAGTAAAAGGAAAGAAGTTTGTTTGAAGGAAGTCAACCGATACGGTCAAGTCTGCGCCTGTAGTGCTGGATGTAGACGGGGGGAGGTAAACCCATGAGTGCGAGCCAGAGCTGCACAGTCTTGGGTGTCAGTCCTTAGAGCCGCTCTCATTTACTGTCACTGCCCCTCGATGTCCCGTCAGCTGCCCACTGTGAAGAGAACACAAGATGCTGCATGTGAAGCCTCATTCTGGCCGCACGGTGCCATGGCAACACCAAGCAAACAGCACAGCACAGCGCACGAGCGGGGTGGGCATGAAGCGATCGAGGAGGGCGGGGTGCTGATGAATGGACGGGGTCAGCTCGAGGTAAGCTGTCAATCTAAGGCGGTGCCTCAATTAATCCCAGGCGCACAGGTGAGAGTTCCTGCGGCGAGGTGAGAAAGCAGGACAGGAGTGAGTCAGGATGGAGCTTGCGCAAGTTGACGAGGCAGAGGAAACATCACCTCTTGCTCAAATGCAAACTACGTGTTGTAGCAGACAACCTGACGCACCGTTGAGACAGTGAAACTGTCCAGATGGATGTGAGAATCAACCGGGGGAGTGTGAGAAGCGATAAGAAAGCTACACAGATAAGACTGACCGCCCGAGTGAAACCCAGAGCCATTACCTCATTCCTCCATGAGGTCATTCTAGCCACATCCACTTGTACATACAAAACAGCCACAATCTTAAACCAATTTGACTTCACATTTACAAAATAAATTACTATAACCGACAAGTATTTGAGAGGCTAAAAATACAAACAAGAATCTGATCTTCATTCATTTTATTATAAGTTCCCTTTATGTGTGAACAGGCCCACGTCTGCCAGCATAACAACAAAAACGGCACATAATCTCTGCAGTGTTCACAAACAAACCACTCGGAATTAATAGGTGTTTGTGTTTTAATGGGCTTATCTGACAATGAGAACTGTAATTCTTGGTGCTCCATGAATAACTACGATACAACAGTGGAAGGCTTTGGGAGTCTATGGAGTACATGTTTCTGCATATGTTAATAATCAGCGATTGACGTCTGCCAGATTTTCTAGCAGCTTTTTCCAGCATTGTGGGCCAAATGGGTGTGTTGCTGAGAGACCTGCCATGCACACAAAGCGACAGTGTGCATGAGAGGAACAAGGAAACTTCTGCACATCAAAGTGAACAAGTGGTTGCCTTTTAACAACTACCTTGATGTATGTTGAATCCCAAACAGGACATGACTTCATCTTCAAAAAATAGCACGTGAGATGTTTTCTTTGTGCTTACAGTCCATTGATGCATCAAAATGACCACAACTTCTGACGGCAAAAACTAAATATGGAAGCAACACTCAGCATTGCAGCAGTGACCCAGCAAAAGCACACAGCAAAACAAAACAATGACAAATAATATATAGGTAAATACTAACCGGTAAGTCTTCACAGGAGCGGGAAATCTGGGAAGCCTGCAAGGAGAAGTGAATATTGTAATATAAAAGTACATTTAGACGTTAAGGGTTTTAATTAACAATTACACCCCTTGGATAACAATTTTTATTTTACAAAAATGCTGTAAAATGGTTTGTGTATGCAGAACACTAGATTGGCTCTACACTTTGCCATACGTGACTATGAACAGATCTATAGCTTACTATATGCGTTGGGGTTTAATACCTCACACATGTCATGCATTTTATAAATTATAGGTATGGGAGGTGTGTTGATTAGTGTGTGAATGTTGTGTACAGGTGAACATATGTTTACTAAAGTTGCATATACAGTACAAAGCACCATTACTTATATCAAACACATGATATTGTAGTTTAGATTCATATCCAGAGAAATAAATGGAATATATATGTCGTCGAAACAATGAATGACACCATTAATTATCAGAGATCCGTGTGACTGATCGAAATGTCACTGTCATCTCCAATCATACACAGCTTTCTCTTTAGTTTGACCGATGAGCAGATAGCAAAGGTGAGATTATAACGATGAACTAACAACAAACTAACGTAAAGTAACCCGTCAACGTCACACACACGTTGACCCTGAATTGCTTTTGTCACTGGTTACAGTAACCTCACGTCTGAAGGTAGGAATTAGCTATTTAGCATGTTAGCTGCTACTTACGTTAGACGATCCAGTTCGAACAAAGGTGGATTGTTCTTTTCTTTTCTTTACTTTACGACCCGGATCTTAACCTTACGACTATAACCTAGAGAATGCGCTCTAATATCCAGTCTAGCGCTACATTATCCCTTCATTTCGATCAAAGTTCCAGTTCAACTTCGATAAGAAAGAAGAAAACTCAACTTGCGACAGTACTCGGCGTTTGTTAACAACTAGCAAATCAGAGGATGGCATTCAAATATAGCCACGCCCCGAAAAACAGTGATTGGACCATTTGGATTTGAATGGCTGGAGGAGTGACGTGTGTCAATAATTTGACAGTCAGTGCCGTAGAGAATGTTTTGAATATTTTGTTCACGAAATGATATCGCTACCCTGATCATCCTCTCCATCACCTACTGGACAGACAGCGGAGCTCCTTCTCTAAAAGGCTGATCCAGCTTCGCAGTCACAAGGACCGATACAGGAGATCCTTCCTGCCCGCTGCTATGTCCCTTTACAACTCCTCACCACTGTCTGTTAGAGAACACTGATAGAGAACACTTTGCCCCTAAGTCATGGTCATAGTCTTTGTTGGGGTCACACCCACTCTTTCTGCCCTTTATTCAATATTTTGCATTTTTACTATTTTATTTGATTTATTATGACTGTGTTTATTGTAGCGTGTTTTACTGTTTACTGCTATGACGGAAGAATTTTCCCAGTTTCTTTCTATCTATCTATCTATCTATCTATCTATCTATCTATCTATCTATCTATCTATCTATCAGAGAGCAGGAAACCGTACACAGGAACATAATGCCCGGGAGATCACAACATAAACATAAATCACATAGAATATATGAATGAATTAACTGTAAATAATACAACACCTACTTTTATCTTAATAGAAATCAGATATTTTAATCATAAACTCCAAATCTTCTAGTTGAGATTTGATGTGAATGTGAACATGAAGAGGCAACGGCGGCGTATTGCTGCCCTCTTCAGGCTGACAGCAGTATTGCTAAAATTGTTGATTTAATTGCCGGTTTCGTTCCACCAAGGAGCTATTTGCTTCTCTGTAGGAGACTCTTTATTGAAATAAATTCAGATAGCGCTTTAATATGGATAGTAAGCTGTTTTCTAACCTAATACTATTTCTCTGTCTTCCTTCCTTTGAATGCAGAACATACTTGAAGCGTTTTCCTTTATAGTGTTTTCTAATTTTACATAAGTGAGTGTGCCCTATGTGGACCTATGTGGACTGCTTAATTACTCAACAACGGACTCCGGACACGCATTTTGAGAAATATTGCACCGAAGTACAATTATATGGTAATCTAATTGTATTATTTGCAGTACTGATGGCTGGTGTACCGTTGTGATTATTTCATAAATACATTGCAAAATGCAAATTGTGGTAAATTCTATTCACACGGTTGACATGAACTTTTGCGTTTTGGAAAGAGAAAGGGGTTGTAGAATTGACTTGACTTGACTTGACTTGACTTGACTTGACTTATTTAATTGAATATCAATACTTTGACACGAGGGGAGGCGGGGCCGTTGCGTAGTTTACGGGGTCCTAAGCAGCTCGCGTAATGAGCGTCCAAGGCCGCCCGGCTCTGCTCTGAAGTCTCCATGGAAGGAGGTTCCATTGCCGTTACCCAGCAACTCGACTCAACCTGCACCCTGCACGCGTCCCGCTGCAGACGTTCAGCGTTGCCCCGGCTGTTGGATTATTGATGAAGCCACAGAAACTAAAGCTGTCCGTGGAAGCGTCATTTAGAGAAATAACACAGCGCGAAACTGATGTCAAGAAGCAAGTGTGAGACTGTCGAGCGGAACAAAGCCAAACTGCTGTGGGACTGTTGAGGGACTCGTTCATCTGACCGGCGTAAGTTCGCAGCACATCACGGCAAGAGTCATTCAATTGTTTCGTAGTAGTGTCAGAAATCGTAACGTATTGGCCGCGTGAGTCTATGGATTCTGTATTTGTAAGTTATATATATATATTTGAGAGAAACAAAAATATGTTAATGGTACTATGACAGATATATGTCTTAGGTAAACACGTTACATCAGTCAGTCATGTTTTCCAAAGAGGCTCAGATTTGCTTACTGCAGCAGCACTGAAGAGGCTTGTTACAGTTCAACAATAAAGTTATTGTCAAAGATGTAATACAAAAAATGAAGCATCTAAAATATTACTCAAATGTTTTTACTATAATGTTACTGATATATCCGTGTTAAAACTGAACTATAACCAAATTAAATAAGAACAAATAAGGATTAATTATACATAAAATGAAGCCTGTAAACTGTATTCCAAATGTTAATACTGACATATCTCTGATAGATATTGAATAATAATATTACCTTGCCAGTGGATCATTTAGTCTTTAGACTGTACAGTACAGGAATGAGCTACATCAATACATAAACTGTTGTATTGTGTATGTCACTTTTTAGTGATGCCACAGAACTTCCACAATAGACACACACGTACTCACACACTGCCAAATGCACACAACCTGTCATGTGCAATTTTTTACACTAAAATGCTGCCGTTTGCTACCACAATGTACGTACTGCTTAACACATTTGGATTCCCTGTTGTCAGAATGCATGTCTGTGTTGCTAAGTGATGAACAGGTGCTCCATCTTCAGTCCTCAACCTGTTGTCTTACCACAGGGCGAGAGAGGGTGGATAGAGCTTAGACCTCTATCATACATGACAAAACTTGTCCATGGAGGGAGACCCAGAGGAATCAGATGAAGATGTGGAGGAACAGGACGGGCCCGCTGTGCTGTGGGAGAAGTGCTTCCAGCAGAGCATCTTCATCGACTTAAGTGAAGATGAGAGTTTGCATTTGAGTGATCTGGAAAGTTCTTTTGCTGTGCATTTGTCCCAGGCAGAGTCTGCTCCCTCTGAGGCCAGTATTCATTTCACTGGTAAGTCTAACACAATTCTTATTAGTCTAGTTGGTATTTTGTTTTATATGAGGAACAAAAGCTCACGAGGTATTGGGATGATTGTTTACCGACTGGGCTGCAAAGAGTTTGTGGAACTGTCATCCTCAAAAAAAGCCAAGATAGCTCAGTAAAGCAAAGACTGATAAATAAAGGGATCTGTGTGACTAAGGAGTTAGACATTCTTGTAAGTCTATTGTTGTGTATTTGCAGGTGCAGAGCTGTCAGACGTGGATGAGAACTCCTCAGAGTGCAGCAGTGAGAGGGAGGTGGACAGCAAGACCAAGAGCAGTGCGTTACGTTTAAATGGACAAAGGCCTGACACTTTGCAGAATGAGGCATCCTTGCCCCAGGGGAATGAGGATCCAGGGCAGAACACCAGTGATGAAGATCAGGATGACCTGCCGTATGATAGTGACCTAGGCAGCCCCTACTTCAACCACACAGCTCGTTCTGACAGCGACATGAACTCTGATGGAATAGAAACTAAACATGCAAATCCGGAAGGTCCTGTGCTGCTTGAATTTATACAAAGAGAGACTAATATCAGTGAACATGCTGTTTCTGTTGAGAGCAATGCTAGGGAACCTGTAGCTAGGTTGCAAGAGGAGCAAAACACTAAACAAGAGAGCTTTTTAAATGTCTCAAATCCATGTGAGGCAGCCCGACTGTTCACAGGTCCTGCTGATGACAATCACAGACCAGACCTGAACCACTTATTGCTGCGACACTTTTCCCAGGATGAGCTACTCTGCTCTGGTAGGCTGATCGAGGCTGAGACGTTGCCAGAGGTCTCCCTGCTGGAGAGCGTGGACGAAACTGTCCGTAGCTGGGCTCCAACTCACAACAGTGTAGAAATTGCTACAAATGACAGAAGCCGCACAAGGAGCTCCAGTTGTTACAATGAGATTAATCAGAGTTTTTGCCAAGAATATGACGAAAGAACACGTGAAAACAGTCAAATTGCTCCCAAAGCTTCAGAGGTGGAAGTTGGTGTTGTTAATTCTACCGATCCTGACAGTCTGACGTCCAACTCTAGAAGCTTGGACTCAAAACAGGGCAGCAGGGAAGACAACAAAGCAGATGTGGAGGAACAGTCTGGACAGGATGATCAGGTCCAGAGGATCCCACTTGTGCGCACCAGGTCCTTCAGCGAGATGAAGTACGGCCAAGGCCGAGTCCACTACCCTCAGCCTGACTTCTCCAAGGTTGCTTCTAAAGTAAAAATCCCCAAAACTCCACCCGGTCCAGCCAGGCCAGTGGCTCAGTGTGCGAGCACCATGCACAGAGTCCAGTCTTCACCAGGGATTTTAGGCGTGATCAGCCGAGTGTTAGAAGATTCAGTCCAACCGGCGGAGACACCTTATGTCTTCAAAGACCAGGACAAACCCGACGCTCCAGCACTTGTAGATCACCTGCAGGTAGGAAACATTAGATTTACTCTTCACAGCGTACCGGTGCTGTAACAATACCAATGACTTTAGTTTAGATTATCCTGACATAACTAACATTTGTCTCACTTCTTAGGCTGAATATGATAAATTGCTAACCAGATATGCTGAGGCAGAGAATCTTATTGATCAAATGAGACTTGGAACCAAGGTAAGTATCATTTTTCTTAGTCTGACCAAGTCGAAAACCACATTTTATATAATTAGATTACGAATTTGGAATCTCTTCTCTCAGCCCCAGGAGCCCTCAGAAGTGATGTTTTATTTAGAAAGTGGAGATCATCAGGTTATCTTGGGGGAGGGAAGCCATCTTGGCTCGCTGGCTCCTCATCTTCCTCTATCAGGTACTGTGTCTGACATCTGATATTATGACAGGTCAATTTCACTAACAACAAATTGCTCGGTGAAGTGCAACTGGTTTCCATAGAGACAAATGGGATCAGATTACACAATTCTAGTAAACCACCATACACACCTTTGCTAGTGGAGCAATTTAATAAAGTGGCTCCAGAAAGTTTTACATTGCATTGTTCAGTGTGCCACTCACACTGAACCATCCAAGCCACCACTCATTGTTCTTCTTGTAGGCCTACATCACATTGGTTTGTATCATTATTAGATACATTGGGGGAAAAGACAGAAACAACTCCCCGGAGCAACAATGAAGAGCTGGATGTGGCCTCCTCTAATCAGCCTGACCAAGAGAGACCCAGTGATGGTGAAATGATGACTACTGACTTGAGGGAGATCGTCAGCCAGTTCATGCAGAAGGTAAAGTTTGAAAATGAGACAATGAAAGTGATAAGATACAGTGCATCTGAAACCATGTATTTCTTCTATTCAGGTGGCAGAATTCAAACTCAGCGCAAGCAACAAGTCAGTTAGCACAGCCGAGCAGCAAATGGTGAGCAGCGTTTGCGTCATATAAGATTCATTAGTTATTGCACAACATCTTGATCCAGTGTGCATGTGTGTCTGTAAAATGTGTCCTGGATCAGATGTTGAGAAGTATGATGGAGGCGCAGGACCAGCTGGAGAGGAAATACATCAGTAAGAAAGAAGAGCACAGAGTGCTGGAGATGCAGAACTACATGGGTCTGTCCAGGAACACAGGCACCTTCGACCCAAACAGGTCAAAGTGCATGTTAACCTGCCACTGCACCTGTTTGTTTCCACTGCACAAGCATGTACCATACCTTAGTGTGTTTGTGTGTGTGTGTGTGTGTGTGTGTGTGTGCGTGTGTGTGTGTGTGTTTGTGGACACGTGTAGGCTGGTGGAGGGAGACATATTCAGGATAGGGATGCACCTGGAGGATGTGAAAGAGATCGTAGACAGGAACGTGTGTGAGCAGATGTCCCCGCCTCACCCGTCCTCTACTCCAGCAGAGGTGCCATCTGTGAAGGTCAGCCCGCACTGCCTGTTCACCGCCTCACCTCCACAATGCCTGCATGAGGTGCCCCACTCCCCCCCGCCTCACCCCTTATCCTAAACCATTCCATCATGATCACTCACTTTATCCTGTTGTATATCCTGAATCTTATTTATGCTGTATCACTGTACATATTCACAACAGAGAGGAAGATGCTACTCGGTGTTAAATGTGTCATTATGACCGCCTGACACTGATCTGAATGGGTCTCATGTTTCAGGGGCAAAGTGCCGTCTTTTCCACGGCGGGTTATGAGATGGAGAGACAGAAAGAGAAAGAAAAGCAGGAGGAAGAAGAGGTCAGCGAGGTCCGCGCTGAAGGCGGATTGAGACAAAGCAGCGAGCTCACAACCACTGAGTCTCAAAGGAGCAATGCGGGACAGAGCGACGGGCATTCACAGTATGTTTGCCACAAACGTCTTTTTATCTTACAGCGATTACCTATTAGGCTCTGGAAATGGAAACTAATTCCTTCGTCAATAACTTGTAAATAATGTACGGTTATCAGACTTTGAAGATTCAAAGTAGTTTACCAGGGTTTAATCTAAACAGACTAAAGATCTGGGCTGATGATTCTGTATAAATAATATAAAATGACAAAAATATTCTTCCATTCTGCATGTGTTCCTGTCACTGTTGCTCTAGTGATTGATGCTTTTGAGCGGTGCTTTAGTATGTGTTTGTGCTCAAATAATAGCCACGCTCTCCGCCTTCCTCAGGGGAGATAATGTTTCAGGTATAGTTGGTGTTGGTGTTAGTTTCCACCGCGCAGTGAGGTTGGGGTGTGACGGACTGTTTGTGTGTGTGTCTGACCTGTTGCAGGAGCTCACAAGGGTCTCTGGATGGACTTAACCTGACAGCTGAAGATGGGGATTACAATGAAGAGGAGAAGAGCTCTGCATTGTCAGAGGGGTTAGATCCCAGTAAGGATTTAGCCTTCCCAGGTAGAACCAGCTCACCCTCAAGACAGAGGCCGTGGACAGCCGAAAGGTCAGTGCTGTGATCTTTGCGGGCAACGCTGCTGCAACTCTTTTCATCACCTACACTGACACTAATGCCTGAAGAAATGTGTATTCAATAGCTGCGATCTGGCTGATTGCGTGAGTCTGGCTGTGGAGGTCTCCTGTTCCGCTGATGCACCCAAAGATCCAGACACCCAGGGCCTCTCTGAGCCTCCTCTGAACACATTGTCTTTATCACAGGTAAGACACAACTAGAATTTGTGGTGGTATCAAAACGGAGGTCTCCAAAATTCAGGTGGAATACTTATTGGACCCCCTGCAATTGTCTGTAATTTGAGCTTAGTTATGCAACAGGTTATCCAATATGCTGTTGAAGTTACAGTCGTGTGCAGTTGTGCGATGGAAACATTGGTACATTGTTACTGACCTTTGTTTTTTCCCGGGGAGCAGAGGATTGTGAGCCCAGAAACAGACAGTGGATTTGGGAGTTCTTACTTAAATCAACTGGTTGGCGGACCATTTCAGGCAAATCTGCACACAGACAGGTACAATGCTGCGTAACAAACACCTACAACCGATGTTGGAGCGCATTGATGACGTTTGATTCTCTCATCTTCAGCCTGCAGTCCCGCACTGATGGTCTGAGCAGCTCAGACAGTGAGGGCTCCTGCTCTAACCAGCAGACAACCATCCATTCAGCCGCCCTGACCGTCCAGTGGAGGGCCAGCACCCACCCATCTGAACAAACGCAGGCCTGTGGAGCAGCTAGTGCAGTGGAGCTGTGGGTGGAGAGCATCACCAAAGAGCCTTCAGTCATGCTTTCGGGTGAGAGAGCTCTTGATTTCCTTCCTCGGCGTCCTCAGCTATTTAAGATGAACGCAGATTAAAATCATGCTTGGCTGTCGCTCAATCAGCAGGATCGGACCCCAGCCTGCACACCCATCTCCAGCACCACCACCACCTGTCTGAACACCTCCTCAGCAACAGCATGGACATAGAGCAAAGGGAGCGCCACCTGTCCTCCTGCTCTTGTAATAGGTCAGTGTTCTATGTATGTCCACTCTATCTATCTATGTCTGTAGGTTGTAGGTTGTCTAAATGTACACATGCCACTCTTCCTCTGTTCCTACAGATATATTTAATTATATAAATCTCTTTCCTACTTACACAGTTTATGTAATACATTCATCTGCATGTGGTTTAAGGTCATTGTACTTCCAATTCTTTATGTTTTCGTTGTTTGTGTGTGGGTGTGTGTGTGTGTGTGTGTGTGTGTGTTCAGTGAGGCCCTATTGGCCTTACAGTCAGAAGTTTCCAGGCTGAAGAAGGACCTGGAGGAAGGCTTAGTCCAGCTGCCTCACTTAGAACAGAAGATGGACTACCTTACCTCCAAGTACAGACAGGAGCGCAGGCCGAAAACTAGATCCAGGACCCACCACAGATCAGCCTCAAACAGGTAGAGACTTGATCCTGGCCACCTGCATCAGAGGGTAGACAGATGAAACATTAGCCTTGTTGGGGTTTAATGGTGTGTCTTATTTTCATTTAGCACTGGACAGCAGCAGGTCTGTTGTGTTGATGATCTTTAACCATCTCTTTAAAAAATTCAGTGGCCAAGATTGGAGAGTGGAAAGTTTTAAATTTAAATTTCATAGTTTCATTTCATTTCAAGTGCTCAAACCCTTATTGTTGTCAGTTTATTGAAGCAGTCGAGCAGCAGACAGAATGGGAGCAATCCCAGCGCCAGTTTGGGAAAGATAGAGGACTGGATTTCCTCAGATCTGGACCCCAGCAAGAGCAAAGGTACACCAATATCACAATACACTCCCCGTCTCTGCATGGTACGTCTCTCTGTGAGTACAGATGCTTCAGCCATCTGTTATGACTTTGTTTATTTGGTCTCCAGGTCTAGACAGCGATGACACAGCCTGCTCTGAGATCATGCTACAGTTCTCCCATTCCCCTGTAGGGAGCAGGCGAGGCTGTGGCAGTGGGTGCACAGGACCTGAGGTGCAACACAACCTCAAACGGGCACTGAATTCCAACAGAGGTTAGACCTTAAGGGACTCTCAACATGTCTCCTCCTCCAACATCTCTCTTTTCTTCTTCTACCTCAACTTTCCTGGTAGGAGAGGGAGGAGAAATCTTTGGGATGTACCCAACGTATAGCCAGTTACATGGGTCCAACTAGACAGAATGTGTCTAATATTTCAACCTTTTAGGGTCTGAAAAAAACTGCTCAGTTAAAACTTCTGTGCTAAGGACCTCCAGTCTAAAGGAGGGTAAAGACGGCCTTCCTTACAGCAATGCCAAGCAGAGGCTACAGAGTAAGCGTCCTCAACAATTTGCTTTGGTTGTGAGTGAAGAAATTACTGCCACTACAAAATATATATGTGCCACATTATGTATCTGTGTTCAAACTGCACTGCTGTTTCTGTTTCCATGGCAGCAGCGGCCAGAGAGACTTTTTACTCCAAGGAGAGGTGGTCTCTCCTCTCCTCTCCACCCCCCCAGAAGCCGCTCCTTCAGGTCAACTATGGATCCTCCAGCAGCCTACCGGCAAGGTAACCAGACTTCGGTCAGATTTATCAACAGATGGATTTCTAGTGTAGTGGAATCATTCTTTCTCACCATTGACTCTTTGCTAAACCAGCTATAAATTAAGGGAGTTGACACTGGACACCTTGTCACATCAGTGGAAACGTTCCAGCCAGTCAGACTCTGCACTCCTGCCCAGCAACGTGTACTTCCAGAGGACTCCGTCTCCCTTCTCATTGCCCTCCAAGACTGGCAGCAGGACCAGCAGATGCAGAGGAAGCAAGGTACCCACATGCAACTGTCAGGTCAAAAGATGATTGATTTAGTTTATTGTAGTATCAGGTATCGCTTGATTCTTTGTCGAATGGAGCGTCTGTCTCTGTTCCCCAGGAGGAAGAAATGAGCAGAACTCTGGACCAAGCTATCGAGATGGCTCGCAGCATGAAGAGGACCACCGACCACATGGCCAAGCGTCTGTCTGCTGACCTCGCTAAGGCCCAACTCCACAGGAAGCCACACAATTTACAGCCACTAGGGGGCAGGAAGCACCATGATTTATGACCCCCAGAGTACAGCTCAGCCCATCCTGTGAGCGGCAGCCATCAAGTCCCTGTGAAACCTGACACCTTTGTATGTATGATAAAAGAATACATTCTGTCACATTGGATTATTTAAATTAATAATCTGAGGTGTGTTGTTGTTTTGTACTCTGCTGTATATTTATAATAGTAAGAATAGCCTGGAATCACACTATAAACACTTTGAGAACTTTGATGCCAATTCTACCTGAATATTCCAAGATTTTAGATAAAAAACTTCTGTAATTTTTTAAAGCACAATAGTTTAAAATAAGCCAGCTTCTCCTAAATAACACAGGGTATATGTGATGACAATTGTACTACTATTGCATGCAAATGGGACGATTTGGGCTATTTTCAACAATCAGAATCTCATTCTCAATTAAGAGAATAATTATAAAACCATTTTGCAAGTACAATCTGGACACACACAAACATACTTACACACACTAAATGCATCTTATCTGTCTTACAAAGAGTGGGAAGAATGACTGAGATGTAATTAAATATATCAAAATCATTGATTGTTCCATAGATTCTTCATTATTCTTATTAATATGTTTACCAACAGGTGGCACCATTGGGATGAACCACGACATTTAGTTGCACTGCTGCTGATGAGGTCATTCATGCTCATGGCAGTGAATTGCTTTTTATTTTTGGTGTACTTGAGCCTTCTGCCACGCAACCGCTGGAGACTCAACACTGCTCAAGCAACCACAGGGCAAAGGGGATAAAGTTCAATCAAATTAAATAAGGTCAGATTGTCACTCCTACATTTCAGGAAATTCCCTGTTTGTGTTTGGTTGTAATACATATCAGCTTTTGCCCCTATAGCTGTTTGCTCATTTGATGCTTCTGATGCTCGTCCCTGCTGCCTTGTGGATACTAACACCACATTCTCTTCTTACTCAGTTTCTGTTGGGTGGCTTTGTATCTGTGCTTCTCTCCTCGCAGCCTAATGGTGTTCCCCTGTGTTCGCTTGTTGTCGTTGGCTATCGAGTTTCCCTGTTGTTCTGCGGTGGTACCAGGAGTGGAGATGTGTCCCAACAACATTCCTGAACTCCCTTCTGTTCCTTATTGTTTAAGGAACAGATGAGATTCTCTGTGTTCATTCTCCTTGAGGCATCAACAGACTTTTGCACTGAATATGCACGATTTCATTTCTCTCCCACATCCATTCAAACACACATACACAGAATCCAGCACACCTGTGACCAACCACAAAGCTGCTGCTCAATATGGAATGTAAGCACTGATGGGCTTAATGTCGAGTGTCCATTGTCATTTAAAAGCTGTCCTAGTTCAAAAGATGTTGACGTAAGATTGTAGAAAAAGCTTATTACTGGCAATAATCAGAATCACAATGTTAAATTCTCAATATAAACATTGATTATCATCAGTCAACTGTTCTGTGCACCTAGGAAGCTTTTGGTAGTGTCCAAGGTAGTTATAATCCCTTTGACACTGCACAGGTATAAAGCAGAGGCCTCAATCTTCCCTCAGGGATGAAATTATAATCATTAGGTCATCTTCCTGACTCGTGCGGTTGAATTTGTAAACAACACATCTTATTCCAATCTATTGCTTTCTATCCTCAGAAAAAAAGACAACAGCGGATTACAAAGGTTTGTCACTCCTCCCTCCTGGTCATGTGCCATTTCCTGTTCTCTCTTGGTTCTTGTTCGTTTAGGTTTGCGTTGTTGTTTCTTTCACTTTAGGGTGAACCCTAACCCACATTTAACAACCTAATTAACCTAAAGACTCTCTGTTATCTCTCTCTAACCCGCCTGCTCCATTTTAGCTGCTCTGTTGCCAGCAGAATACTGATGCTCCTCAAACTGACCATGAATAAATAGGATGATTTTATGAGATGATTTGATTCCCTTACTGGGATACAAGTCGCTCGCGGGCTACTGGTCGCTCGCCAGCGACCTGTTTGCCCGGTTCTGAGTGGCTAGTGAAAGGTTCAAGGGATACATACATTGACAACACAACATCACTTGGTAAAGCTGTTTAAGCGTCATGTGTCGTTTGCGAACAGGCCGGCTCAAAAGCCGGCTCTTTTAGGTGAACGATGGGAGCTGGCTCCGGTCCGAGAGACGTGATAGGATGGTCTTCTCCGTGCCATGAACACAGGAAAGACTGAATGTTTGAACTGCCGTTCCACCAATTCACGTGAAGACAGACAATGATCATAACATCAAGCAGGGAGGGGCGGGGCATTCTGACGGTCTACTACAGGTACAGAGAGAAGCAGAGATGAGTGACAGCTGGAAAAAAGCAGCATTTGGATGCATTTTAACAAATGTGACATCATAAAGGCAGAATTCAGAATCAAGTCGAGCACAAAAAAAAACCTTCAGATACATGAGAACTGTGCATCCAACAGTTCAGTTGGAAGAAAATAGAAGCTCCACCCAGGCTCTCAATCCAGTGTATGTTCTTCCAAACAGAAAACATTCCAAAACTGTACGACAGAAAACATTCTTCACTGCAAGAACTTTCCAGAACTATTTTAATTCCTCATGAAAATAGTACCACACTCACTGTCATCTCACTAACATCAGAACAGACTGTGTACAGATGATATGGGAACTACAGGGAATTCCCTGAATTGCAGGGAATGTGAAGAGAAATTGTGACAGTGATGTGTGGACAGACATAAAATGTGAAATATGAAAGGTTTAGTATTGGTAAAATAGTAAAGTAAGTAACTAATAATATAAAGAAAATAATAACATTGTTTTGTTTTCTATGAGAAGAATATGATGGGAATTTATTAGTGTGAGCTTGACACACTGAAAATGTATTCAGAAAAAAAACAAGCTTATGTTGCTGAATTTAAGTGTTGTAAAGGTTGGAGACCACTGCTCTATTTGAAGTTAAATGTTGGATAGAGAAATGGGCCCTGCTGCAGGATCTCAATATTTCACTGCAACTGGAAGAAAATTTAACCCACAAACCAGACCCACTAGTTCTGAAAACAATACATGACATTGAAAAAAAATCAATTAGCAAAATCCAACAGTAGAATGTTCTGTACTTCAGCCCAGGATGAAACTAGGCTGATCCACTCTGTCTGAGACAAACAACCAAACCTGTAAGGTATTATTGCTAAAAAAAAACCAAGAAAAACAAACATACAACAGCTGATCTTCATTAATATGTATTTTCACACTAATTAAAAAACTTGCACAAGAAATATAGAACCATATTAATGTTTAGAAATATGCAATTCCATTTAGAAGAAATTTGCATTTTTGAAGGTGTAAATATTAAAGATAAATCTTTATGTTTCAGGGTCTTGAAATGCCACCAATGGACCATTGGCAATGTTTTTCTGTAGACAAAAGAATTTGAGTTGAGATTTGAGAAACTTGACTCTTGTATCGTGTAAATATTTGTGCTTTGAACGGTTTTGTTTTGAAAGACAAGGAACATCTGAAGTTTGTTGTTAAATATGATCCTTCTCCTTCTTTTGTGCTTCATTCACATGAAGACCCAAAACAAAGAGATACGTTTAGTTAGAGTTTCATTGTGCTAAGTGACACTCCCTGCTCATCTTTATAAAATGTATCTGATACTCGGACACCAGGGAATAGGAAGCTGTTTGTCCAACCCTCCATTGATGCACACACATGAGTCAGTGCCTTTAACTTAACTTAATTAGTGCCGATGAATGAGCAATGCACATAAAAGGGACAGCTCCCTATAGTATATAAGGTATCACAGCTTCAAAACATATTCATCTCTATATGTGGTTACGTAAGAACTCTTGTCATCTATACTAAGTCATTGTTACTGATGCTACTGTGTTATTTTAAGGAAAGTGAAGATTGACTGAGAACCTTCACAGACATCAAAAGATTAATGAAGATTAGTCGTTTTAGCATTTGCAAAATAACTGTGCTGTAAATATATATGTATAACATCTGGTAAATATATATATATATATATATACCAGATGTTAGATGTTGCATTTAATATTTTTCGTCTCCACCTGTTTTCCAATCATTGTCAATCTTCAATCCTTCTCTGTAATGTAAAAATATTTACATAATCACAACAATTTTCAACATTTAATGTAAGACTTAGCTTTTGCGTGATATATCACACTCCACATATGCCACATAGACTATTGATTTGCATGTGCTATATCTCTTTATTCACTACCAACCAACAAGTTCTGTTTTCGTGAGAAATGAGGACAGAATTGAAAGAAAAAAGAAAAGCTTTTGTGTATCATACAAAGGGTATCATTGATGTTTTAACCTGGATAAATCAAATATCATTTGGGCAAAACGACAGATAAAACCTTTCTATCACAAAGCAGCAGAGAAGTGGGTCGACACTTGTATCAAATAATCTTTTCATGGAATGGGTGTGTCGGTTTAAGTTTTAAACAAAGATGTGATCATACTGTCTTTTGTGAAAAACTAAATTCAAGACTAAAGGACATAAATCCGTGATTTGTACAGTTTGATTGCAAATATAAAATGTTTATCATTCATAATGCAACTTTCTCCTATATTACATCCTAATCCTCATGTAACACAGGTGAGCTCCCTCCTCCAAACACCCCAAAGGGAGGAGCCTCTGGGCTCTTTGGTATTCACTGAAACAATAGGGGACCTGTCGGTTCGTCTGAGGAAAAAAACAAAAAAGTCCAATTTAAGCTGGAGCTGCTTCCCCGAAGTCATTTTTGGGAAAAGCATCACACATCTCGCCTCCAGGCAGCAGCTCAGAGCAGGAAAACACTGACGGGACGGGAGCAACACATATCAAGATGCTCAAAGTTTTGCTTTTATTGATTTTAACAGAGGTAAGCAATCATTTTCTATCTATATGCTGAATCATTACAAAAGTGTACAGACTTTTATATAATATGAACACGGGCTCTTTTGAGTGTTGCTGCTTTCAACAAGTGTGTGTGGCATGCCCAACCTAACTCAATAGACAAATTCATTCAGACCTGAAAGAAATACCTGCACCGAGCAGCTCTGAAATCTGTGTTGAGTGAAGGTAATGTGCAGCCTGCTGCCCCTCGTGCTCCCAGAATATGATACAGGGGATAATTTGCCTCAGGATATATTATGAAATGCCCATAGCTTTTACCCTTGGAATGATGTCCTTGTCATGAATACACAGTTTTTCCTGTGATTTTTCATTACCTAATTTTCTCTTTTCAGCTATGTGCTGCTTCACAGGGTAAATATGCTTCCTTATGATCAGAAGATTAGAGTAAATAGGAACAAATATACATATTTCATCAGTTTTCTGCCTTTTGTACAAACAAAGCTAAAACTATTTAGACTTTATGATTTTGGCTTTCCCTTCTGCCTCCTTCAGACAGCCCTCTGTCAGTGTTCACGGTGACGTCTAAGAGTATGACAGTGCAGTGGGGCAGACACGCCGGTGCCAGCTCCTACAAGATCACCGCAACCCCTAAGAACTCTCCAGAACCGTCTGTCTTTGCCCAATTCAGCGGCAGCACAGTGATGGCCTCAGTCAACTCCCTCTCACCAAACACTGTGTACACCATGCAATTAGAGGCCATGGATAATGCTCTCCATGTCATCAGCAATGAGGCGACTGAAGGGAAGACAGGTCAGGATGAAGCAGGATGAAACTTTACATTAAACAAGGTAAATCATTTTTCATTTTGGTTTCTATCCCACTGAGGTCTCTTTTGTCTCCTGCCCTTCAGCTCCTGATGTGCCCAGCATCGAGAAGGCCTATTCCAAGCAGAGCCACAGCATCACCGTGGAGTTCACTGAGGTTTCTGGGGCAACAGGTTACATCCTCAGGGCAGAGACGCTGAACAATGATTTCTTCTTGGAGATGCCGGTGAGCGGCTCCCCCGGCACCATCCAGGAGCTCCATTCCTACACAGACTTCAGCCTGAGCGTCATGTCCGTTAACTCAGGGGGGCGGAGCCAACCCTCATACCCCATTCAGGCCAAAACAGGTATGGGGGATCACATGTCATTACCCAGCTGTGGGCACAGGCCTAAAGACTGTCAGAAATCTCCAAATCTCCAAATCTTATTGATCACAGTTTATATAAATGCAACACTACGGATCAGCACACTTCATGATGACACTCCATTTTCACTTGTCCAGGCAGATTCTAAGCACTTTCTGTAAACCCCACACAGCTGAAAAAAGCTTGCCTGTGTTTTTGTTATTTATGCTTATAACTCTCTCTCTCTCTCTCTCTCTCTCTCTCTCTCTCTCTCTCTCTCTCTCTCTCTCTCTCTCTCTCTCTCTCTCTGTCTCTCTCTCTCTCTCTATATATATATATATATATATATATATTTATAAACACATAACAGAAACACAGCAAAGCTCACAATTGTTCGAGACTTATAAGTATAAAAAACGGGGCAAAAATACAGGTGAACTTTAATATTACTGTAGTATTCCTATCAGTGTATGGACAGTGAAATGCAGCCTTTCTTAGTGTTCCTCAGGCACAGTAGCTTGTTATCTCACTCCACCGGTCATAGCAGCATGTCATTTCACCGCCCATTGTCACAGCGTCTCCACTCCATGCAGCAACTGCGGGAGGGTGGAAACTGTATCCACCCTTTCATACTTTACAGCTCTAAGAATATGAAAGGGAAACCATGAGAACTAGGTTGTCTCCCTTCCCAAAGGAAAAGTTAAGTGTAACATAATCACAGCGTAATTGATTCCATTTCACACCTCTGAAAAAAGTTTTGGCAGAGGGGAATTAAAATAATGCATCAGTCTCTCTTTATTTTATTATGCAAACTCTTTAAATCATCCACTTAACCCACCATACCGCCCCTTACCTCTAACTGACCAGCTGATTACTCTCTATGTCTCCCTGTGTGCAGTGGTGGTGGCCGCCAATATGACCACATCCTCTCCCACCAATTCAACTATCAATGCAACTTGGACCCCGGTGGAGAACGCTGTCCTCTACACCCTGGACATCATCAAGCACGGTTCCAGTTTACGTCAAAAATTAAACACCAGCGCAACCACAATAACCATTGAATCCCTTGAAGCAGGGACGACTTACAGCATCAAGATCACACCCTGGGATGCTGAGGGTCGCCCCGGAGACGACTACACTGGGTTACAGATAACACGTAAGCATGGAAATGGCAGGAATTAAAAAGATCCATCGGAAATTCCCCCCCCCAGAGAGAAAAAAGTATGAATCTAATCAGTATAGAAGAAAGACAACAAGGAATATAATAATGACCATGTCCCATCCTCCATCATCTAACTCTTTCTGTTTGTTGTCCAATCTGCAGGTCCACCAAGGCCTGACGTGCTCACGGTCCAGATAGCTCCAGGTCGCTCTCTTGGGATTATTGTGTACTGGATTTTCTCATACGGAGCAGAAGGTTACGTAGCCTGGACAACTAATAATCTAAATTGTACATCACATACTACTTATTGCTTCATCACCCCTGTGGAATGTGGCCAGAACCAAACAGTGTCTGTTCGAGCTTTTAATAGTGCTGGACCAAGTGATACCTCTGAACCAGCACAATACATTACATGTGAGTATATCGAACCTTCTCAAAAGCATGCATGCATGCGCTTCATCATGAATCCTTCATTGTATAAACATTGTTTCAATCTTAACCTCTGTCTCTCTGGCTCTGTTAGACCCATGTCCCCGAGAAAATTGGGTGGTGGAGCCCACGCCAGGCAACTGCACGCTAAAATGGGAGGAAGTGGAAATGGTGGAATACTATGTGGCTTTTATTAAGAGGGATGAAGGGACTGAGGAGTGGTGTAACACCACTGAGACCAGCTGTCAGTTCCAGTGCTTGTGCGGCAACACCTACCTCACCACAGTCTTCCCCTATAACCAGGCCGGTGCCAGCTCCCAGGCCCCCATCCGCAACTACACCACCAGTATGTCCATCACACAGATACACCAACATAGCAACAGTGATATACAACTAAAATATTCAGCACCCTATATAGTAGATTACAATACAGCCAACCATTATGCAAAGAAGACAACTTTTTTGTTGTGACGTTGCATGCAGCTATTGCTTTCCATACAATTAAGTTTGATTAGAGATGTAAATCTTGCCAAACAATAATAATTTTATATATATATAATGTTAATGTAAGATAATGTTAAACAAAAAACTGAACAAACTAAGGCCACATTTACATTTTGCATTAACATGAGCATCTAGATATGTTACCTGGATGATCAAAAATGCATATTAAAGCAAGGTGTAAAAGTGGAAAAGCTGTTATACTGATTTGGAATGAAATTATTATTATTCTCATCCATATTTGCATCTCTTCCCAGTTCCGTGTTGTCCAGAGAAGGTTTCCATAGACCTGGTTTCTACAGAGACATTGCACATCTCATGGCCGGCAGTCAGAGGGGTGGACGTGTATGAGACAACTGCGGCAGAAAATGCCGATATCATCCACTGTAACGACACAGCATCTGAGTGTGCCCTGTCAGATTTGAAGTGTAACACAGTTTATTCAGTGGTGGTCACACCTTGCAGCGACTTACGAGGGTGCAACCGCTCCTGCGCCGCACACACATCTGAAACAGGTATTTGAAGATGGATGAGAGTAGCATCTGTCATCACAAATACACACCCATATCCACACACACACAGGCAAATCGGTTAAATATGAAGGTAGACAGGTAAGACAAGACATCGCACTGCATTGATATTTCTCATTCTTCATCTGCATCTGTCTCTGGCGTGCTGTCTCCATTTCTTGTCCACAGCTCCATGCACACCAAAGATCCTGATGCTAAATCAGATCAACAACTCCACAGTCACAGTCGTCTTCACTAACCCCAACACTCCAGTCACAAATTACACCGCCAAGGCTGTTGGACGCAATGATGTACACAATTGTGAAACCCAACTCACCTCCTGTGACTTCACACAGCTGCCCTGTGGTTCAACCTATGAGGTCACAGTAGTCGCCAACAATGTTGTAAAGGAAAGTTTACCCAGCTTCAGTATGCCGCTCGAAACAGGTATCATATTGTAGTAGTGGTGATCATTGTGTTAATGCACACATTAACTCTGTTTATGATTCAATATCAAATCTAATCCAAGAATAAAAGCTCTAATGTTGACTCCTATGCTTTGTGTTTTCCTCCCTGAGCTCCCTGCTGTCCCACGTCAGTGAAGGTGTTGCAGGTCAACGAGGCTATGAGCTTAGTGTCTTGGTCGCCTGCCCACGGCGCTCGCTCCTTCATCGCCAACCTGACGTCCCCACGAGGACAAGCCAAGTGTCACACTATGGACGACAACTGCATCATGGGATGCATCACCTGTGGCACCAACTACAGTGTCAGCTTGGAAGCCATCAGCAGCACGGGACACTTGTCAACGTGCAATTATGATGGATACTCAACCAGTGAGGACAAATATATACATATATACATTTAATACACATACATATGGAGGGTGGATATTTCCCCGTGTGAGGTAGCGCAGTGACTATCAATTATTTTCGTTATTGATATAAATCATTAGTTTAATCAATGCCAATTTACAGTTTACAGAGTATAAAGAGACATCCACACATTTTCAAACAGTTTCAAACATGGAAACCCTGCAAATCCTCACATCATAAAAGCTGTTACCTATAATTTATTTTTTTACTCAATCGATTTATTATTAAAATAAATTAATTGAGTGTGTGGTCAATTGGTGGATTTAATTGTTTAAAGTGTAGTGCCTCTTACATATATCTCTAAGCCAACTTAATTCATGTCAACCATTGTCCAAACATTCAGATATCAGTCTGCACTAATGTTTGTGCTGTATATGCGACTGTATATTCACTGTATACTTATTGGAGCATCATATGAACACCTGCACCCACTCAATACCCAATCACCCTCTCACAGGTCCCTGCTGTCCAACCGGCATCAAGCTCTCTGAGATAGGGAACAGCACCGTGCGGGTGTCCTGGCACCACTTGGGTGCCTTTGACCAAATCTACAAGGTAGACATGTACTCGTCGTCAGGCAATTACACTTGTACTGCAACTGGCAAAAACTACTGCGACATGACAAGCATCGTCTGTGGGAGAAGCTACAAGTTGGTGGTGTCACCTATGCCGCCAAATAAGGTCACAGTGGAGTTCTGTCCACATAGGTTATATTCTGGTAAGTGCCGTTTAAAACTGAAAACACATTTGGAGAAGTTTGTCTATACACTACAGACACTCTGTAACATGATAATTTTTTGTCAAATCCACAGTGAAATGCACGGGGAATATTGGTGGAATGTGTAAGTGATGTCTTGTGGTTTTTAATGTATCTTTTTAATTTCTCACATCACATTCTGTACTTGTAGATAGATTCAAATGAAATGGTTGACCTCTCTCTCTCTCTCTCTCATTCTAAAGTGATTATTCGGGGAAAACGAAGCGTGGCTTAAATGCAAGTAAGTTGTTTATGATGTTCTGTCCTATGCATTGTGGTGTAAGTGTTACCAGTGTACATTAGTACAGTGGTAACAATAGGCCTGTAGTAATGTACACAGCAGAGTATTTGGGCGAGTACAGGCGAGGCGGATTTTCATCTCTTTTACCTTTGGGACTTGTGGGATAGGTATCAGTCTTGTGCAAGAAAGAATGACTGGAAACGTGACTCAGGTAAATGAAGATGTCGAGGTGCTACGTGAACGTGACACAGACACATGGCACCCTATTGTGTCTGAGAAGCTGTAAACGTGAAAGGTGATAGATGATCAACACCCTGTGACTCAGTGTGACGAAGCGATATTTAGATTTGCAGATACATATCGGCTTTCATAAAGAATGTGACACATATCCCACCGATATGAGGAACCCAAAGATTTGATGACATATCAGTAATCGGTGAGTCTACATTGTGAATCAGATCCCTCTCTCTCCCTCTCCTCTAACAGGCGAGACCCCCCACACACCACCACCCCCTCCACCCCCAACATGGACAGAGGACTGTGTCAACACCACCGGCACCAAATACGAAGATACCATATATCCAGATGAAATATCACTCTTGTTTAGGATACCTATGTTTTGTTTTGTCACTGCTGTTTGCGACAGAAACCATATATACACAGTAAGATATGACAAATATGACTGCTAAAAAAATACATATGAAAAAGTAAAACACTAAATAATAATGACTCTGTATCTGATATATCCTGAGTAGTTACATTGTATATTGCGTCTTCTGTGTAGAAGTTACTGTGCAGTTATTTGTATTTAATCAATACAGTAACGTTTATGGAATGAGATTGGATTTAAAATAACCTCGCCATGTAAAGATATCCAGTGAAAGAAAACCAATATCCTACTCAAAAGCATTCTGGCAAAAATCAATCAAAGACAGGGGAATTTTAGTAACTCCAAGTAGAAAACCTCCGTAGGGCTCCAGCAGGAAACGTCTGGAGGAGATGGGTGAACAACAAGAGGGTCACGGTGAAAGTGGGGCAACAGGTATCCATGGTGATAGCCTGGGGTCACTCACAGCGAGTCCTATACGGATGATACATCTGATCAGATTGCTGGGGATAGATTCAGTGTTACCTCCGCAGTGATCGGAGTCACTGGATTTGCTTCTCCTAGCTGACAGATGACAACAATAAACCCTTTTCTGCATTACATTGTGTGTGCTGTCAGTCATGTTAAGCATGTGTGTGTGTGTGTGTGTGTGTGTGTCTTTGTTGTGCCGATATGCAAGATACATTTAATCCTCCAAAATAGCTCAAACGCAGGACAAAAAAGGTCTCACTCATACAGTTGACCTATTATGGAATAAATGCTAGTGTGACTGACTTTCACTGACGTTAAATGTGATATGACTGAACCCATTTAAAGAGCCAGGATCACAAACCATGTCTTAATGTGGCTTTACAGGCCTTTAACAGCAGGTTTGTTCTGACAAGCCCAGAAAAAACCTGAGGGAGCAAGAAGGAAGAAGTTCCATGATGCAATAAGACGAGTGCCTGATAGCTGAAGTTTAGAATGAAAAGAACAGAAAGTAGAACCTGGACTTTATATTTAACTTTGAAAGATCAAACTGACTGTTGTTCAAAATCTTACTCTTGAACTTGTTTACACACCATAATAGACCTTAATAAATACAAAGTGGGGAATTGTGACCTCTGACCTTTCCTCGACTTTAACAGATTTATTTATTCACTCATTTGGAGGCCAGATGAGTCCTTGGTATATATCGTGTTTGTATTCTTCATTTTCAGAGGGGAAAAATAAGATAGTGCAAAAAAAACATTTGTATTCTATTTGTCGTTTTCACCTTTCACAAGAGTCTACAAGAGGATGTTCCACCATTAAACAAGCATGGGGGTCCTTCTCAATCATGAACCCGCATGAGTACGCTAAACATGTGTCTCACATGTGTGTACACTAGTCCAGAGTGATTTGCACACTGTGGCTCTGTGAGACGTTAAAGAAAAACTCCAGCAGCCAGTAAGGAGTCAGATAGGAGGCTGAGGTGTGGATCTATTGTCCCTCGCTGTCTTTGTCTCTGCATTTCAACAACATTGACTTATGCAACTACCTAAACACATACTAGGCATGTATTCATATGCCTTACACATTATGAACAGGAAAAGCCTGTAGCCATTCATTTTTTGTAAGGAATGAAATGAAGAGTCTATTGTGGCATTGCTTCAGAATGTTCTGGGTCATGGAACGTGTCTGATTTCCTCCTTTTAGCGTTCAACAACTATATACAGTGTGATGTGTTTCAAGTTCATTATACTACATATAAGTATGCATTATTATGATTGCAGTGATTTTTGTATGTATGATTACACAATCTGCTTAATCCAGGTAAGAGGTCTGCCAGAAAGTTTTATGTTGCAGCTTCTTAATTGAAGCGTCATATTTGCTTTTACACACACACTGCACCTCCAGCTCTGAGACAGACGACAATAAGAGCTTAATCTGACATCAACGTCTGACATAAAAGGATTACAGACAAATATCTAATAACTAAAGAGATATCCAAAGGGTTACGTCATATAGAATCTCAATTAACCATTTCTATGTCTGAATATGCAAATCAAAAAGCCAAGAGCTTGATTGGTTTTCTTCAATAGAAAAAAAAAATGCCTTAACTGTTTGACTTACTTATTTCAGATTTGTTACCACACAATAATTTTGTTATATTACTTAAACGTGATAATGGATAACACGTTTTAATCCACACAAGCAAAAACAAGAGCACATGAGCCAAACAGCAAGTTGCATAGAAACACTTAATGGATGTGGTAAGGGGACTTTGGAGAAGTGATTTAGTCCCTATGGAGAAACAATAGATCTCATATTGCCTTACAGCTGCCACATCCAGTTTCTTTACAAGGAAGTCCGAATGATTGAAGAATCAATTACACTTACAAGAAATATTGTGTGTTATAACCTTTATTAGAGCAAAATCTACAAGAAAACTGTTCCAGATTCCATTGTTATGAATTATATTACTGACAAATTCTGGAAATATACACTGAGGGCAGCTTGAGGGTGAGGGTGAGGTCCCCCCCCCTACACCTGCTCATTCTTTGCGTACTTCTCATGATGACAGTGAGCCCACAGGCGTCGAGAGTCCACCTGTCCTCATTTAGGATGTCCTGATTGGTTCCCATGGCGTTGATCTACAGTGCTCAGCCTGTAACGTCTCCAGATGAGCCGCTGTGTCCAGAGCCCACTTATGGATATAACTTACTGAAGCACTTAACATGGATACGTCGTGGACATTTTGTTTGTCTGTAATCCTACTGTCTGTCACACAGGTGATCAAATCTCATTGGATTATGTGAACAATTCTTTGCAACTTACTGAGTTTTACATTTCATCTTCCTAATTTATGGATTTTTCATCCATGCATTTTGTGTTCATTTCTTTATAGATACAGCACGTTTTGACCACAGGTGAGTAACGGCACTCTGATTTCAAAGTGCTCTCATTTATAAGTGTGAGGATTGAGATTGCCTAATTTTAACACACACTTTATAGAATTTGGATAGATTCATTGATAGATGATTTTACCACTGATATACCACTGATTTTATAGCTGATACTGTATATACACCAACTGTTGTTAATATGCAGAACTGAACTTTCAAATTATAATGCACCAATGATGTATTAGAAAGCTGCAGATACAATTTACAGGGCATACCACAGCAAATAAAACACATTATATGTATACTGTGTAAATCAAACGTAAAAAGCATCTTGTAGTAACAGCCTTAAAAAAAAGCAATACTAATTAGGAGTAACTCATCCAAAATGAGCAGCTACCTGTGAGGAACCAGCATGTGAGGTGAGAGATTCACCTGCACACACTTAAGGGGACAAGTTTAAGAAGCTGTTGGGGAGTTTCTCCACCACCAGATGACAGTATTCTTGAGGAGAAGAGAAGTTTCAGATGTTGTTTGGTTTTGGTGCTTTAACATAAGGGATGAAAAAAACAAAGTGTGCATGCAGACCAACGTACTTCATATACTTATTGCTTATTACTGCATAGAAATACTGTATAGTAAATTTCCTCCTATATGTTTCTTAGGCTGCACTATTACTTCAGTGACATCGCCATCAGCATCAACGCTGAACGTGCAATGGGAATCCTTCACTGGTGCAACAGCTTATCATCTGGTCCTCAGAGCACTGAACTCTACCACCACCATCGCTCCAGTTGTGGTGCAACAGGCTGCACCCAACACACAGAGACTAGTCCAGGGATTAAGACCTGGACACCTCTATCAAATCACGCTAAAGGTCTTCCAGTTTTTGTCTGTAGTGTGCACTGATGTGAAATTCACCATGACAGGTGAGGATATTATATAAAAGCAAAGAAACCAGAGAATGTTTCAATACTCTTGTTCAATAATCTTGAATATCTTCTTATCTTTCATTCCCACAGTGCCTGCCACATCTCAGATCACGCTTTCAGAGGCCATTTCAAGTACAGCTATAAAGTTTAAGTGGTCCAATGTGGAAGGAGCGGACAGCTACATGTTATTTGTGGAGTTGCTTAACTCTGGTACACAAATATTCAACCAGACCTTCACAGGCAGGGAAACACAAGTGGATGGCCTCACTCCCTCCACAACTTACAACTGTTACGTGGTCTCCACCAACAGCGCTGGCATGGGAGCCAAGAGTGTAACCAGGGCAATCAAGACACGTACGTCCACATGAGATGCAGCTTTTGATCATTTCTTTTCACAAGGCTTCATTTATGTACTATAGATCTGGATGCTGGTGGCTACTGAGGTGCAAAACATACTGCAGAAGAAATTAGCAAAAGAAAATGCAGTATTTCAGACTTCGCAACATTTTAGAAAGACAATATATAGAAACCTTACTTAGTTTATTGTAGTGGGTCTGGAATTTATTGACAATTTCACTGCTGTTGTAGCGCCACCATCAGGTCAGAAGATGTTTCTCTTGCATATCTGACAGTAGATGTAGCCCTACATTTGTAACTGTACCAAACTAACACCCGTATTCTCTCATTGAAGTGGTGCAGCCGCCAACTGGTGTCACACTTGTCGCAATGGGAGAGAGCGGCGCCCGAGTCTCCTGGAACACAGTAAGTGGGGTGCTGCTCTATCAGGTGAAGGTGATTGACAGCGACCCCAGCAAGTCCCCAGTCGCCCTTACAACTATAAACACACAAATAGACATCAATAATCTGGAGCCCTGCTCTGATTACACAATGGCAGTGTCATCAGTCAACTTCTTCTTAGTGCCTGGGGAACCTCAAAATGTGACACACTCTACCTCCAGTAAGTATTTGAGGGAAAAACATTGATTTGTCATAGTAAACAGTGAACAGTGTCCGATTACCCCGAACAAATACTGTTAACATCTCCGTCGTCTTCCCTCTTCAGCCATAAACCCGGTGACAACAGTCACTGCGGAGTACACCTGCTCCACCGGCTTGGTGACAGTGAGGTGGGATCTGGTATCCGGGGCCACTTCATACAGGGCCACAGCTGTGGACGGCACCGGCGCATCCGGGAACTGCACATCCAGCACCTCCAGCTGCCAGATCACCATGCTCAACTGTGGCGAGAATTACCACGTCACAGTCACGACCCTGTCTGACGACTGTGAAAACACCGCCAACGTCTCAGCCACGTTTCAAACAGGTGAGCTGCCACATGCTCATATGGAGACAACAAACACACATTATTGGCCAATCATTCTCCCTTTTCTCCATGTTTATTCTTTCCCTTTGTTACATCCCCTTATTGTATCCATTTCCCACATACACACCCTCTCATCTTACCTCATGTGTCTCTCGTGTCTCACACACACACTCACATGCTTCTGGACATACTGTGAGTCCTTGTCAAAGACATTCTATGAGTCGGTCCTGTGGGATCCTGTTTAGCAGTATCTCATTGTGTCCTGTGATGTTTTCTCATGCCGAGCTATGAAACACACCCTCTCATTAGCCATCCTGAGCTGCCACCCAACACCAGCTGATCTAAAGCGCTTTACATTTCCATTGAAATGAGAGGGTTGTCTCAAAGGTTAGATATAGTATCAGTCTGGGAAGTGAGAAGGGCCAGGAAGACACACACACAGTCCACCCAGGGAAAGGAGCCAGTGTTTTCCTCCTCATCCGTGCACGTATGCTAAACACAAACAAAGGGGCGGATTACAAAAGGGGGTCAATGCACAGATGCAATAGATCAACCTGTTTCTTACTGTAAGAGAATATGCTGAAATGCAGTGTACACTTCTCACTGTACTGTATGTATGTACATTACGTGTTACAATATCAATTTTTTTCCCTTACTCAGCAAGATTTTGTAGATTTGTTTTATTTTGTGTCCATCTATTGTTCTGTACGGCCTCATGTTCTGTCTCCTCTCTGCCGGCTCTAGTGCCCTGTGCTCCCACTCAGCTTCAGACCAGACACGTGTGCTCCAGCAACGTGATCGTCTTCAGCTGGCAGCACACCAACAACACCTTCTACTATGTGGCCAAGGGGAAGGACAATAATAATGTTGAGACTGAGTGCAGGACTAGAGACAACAGTTGTCAGTTCACTAATGTAGGCTGCGGTCAGCTCTACAGTTATAAAGTGTACTCAGTCAGCACGTGCAATAGCATGGTCAGCGCATCTGTAATCACCCAAACCGGTGAGTTGCTTTGCTTGTTCCAAATCTCTCGTTGGCTAGGACAAATTTTTACCACATTGATGAAACAGAAGGACAACATGTGTAATCACCATCTTCTTTCCCAGCTCCTTGTCTTCCCACAAACGTGAGGACATCAGCTGAATGCTCATCTGACGAGCTGATCACATCCTGGGACGGTGCTGCCGGCGCCCTCTCCTACTTTGCTGAAGCGAAAGGGAACACCGGACATACCTACAACTGCAGCACCGGCACCACCAGCTGCGTATTTAGGGGAATTCCCTGTGGCCAACACCTCTCCGTGTGGCTCACTGCCTCCAACGACAACTGCACAACGGGAAGGGTGCTGGGAGAGGTGGCCGAGACCGGTGAGAGCTGGAAGATGTGAGGTTGCACGGGAATGGCAGGAATTCCCCCCCCCAAAAAAAGACTACCAAAGAGGATGTTTTGCTTCAACAGGCACTCAACAGGAACCCAAAAATCAACTTCAGACGGCCCAAAAGAAACACACATACACTAGACATCTTTTAGGAATTTTGTAAAAATGGATGTCGGTAAATTACAAGGCAAATTGCAACACTTATAATTAATGTGACCCAGGGGGGAAAACTGAAACTTCCTTGAAAAAAAAGCACCATTTTCTCGGTGTTGTTGTTTATAAGAACCATTTTAAGATAGTCATTTAGATTCAAGCACGTATATATTGGATTTCCAAGATTCCATTATTTTAAACTTCAAAGAATTTACAAATAGTACTTCAGAACATTTATGAGTCTCAATAGAGGCTCAATCTATGTGAAAATCCAAGTAGAGCACAAACTCAAGCATGTCCCCTCATCTGCTTGTCTCTCTCCAGTTCCCTGTAGCCCCACCGGCGTGGCAGCGCTGGCGGGCTGCAGCCAGGATTCTGCCAGAGTCAACTGGACGATGAGCCACGGTGCTGTGTATTACATGGCTGTGGCCGAGCATGAAGACGGAACGGTGCTCAGCTGCAGTTCAATGGGCACAAACTGCTTGATTGACGGCCTGAGGTGTGGACAGAACTACAATGCCTCCGTGATTGCAACTAACCTCAAGTGTAACAGCACAAATGATGAGCAAGCCCCCATTAAGACAGGTGAGAGAAGGATAAACTATGTAAAAATAGTTTGTAATACAGATTTATTATGATTAGCATCCCTTTACTTTTTAACTCCTCAGTAACACACACACATTATCTGATTAATAATCTAGTCAAACAATCGTTCAGGCCTTAGTCAGATGTGCTGTACAAAAACTAATCCTACGCTCCTTTCCCACCCTCTTTTCCAGCCCCCTGCTCCCCAACCAACATTCAGGCGATAAGGGACTGTCCAGCCAACCACGTTGTCATCATCTGGGACAACCATCAGCCCACAGGCACCTACACAGCCGTCATTGAGGATCAGAGGGGAGGTCGGCTGAACTGCACCAGCACCAGCGATAAATACTGTACCATCCCCAACCTGCCCTGTGGGCGGAGTTACAACGTCACCGTCAACTATGATGATGGAAACTGTCATTCCACCTCCTCGCAGATCAGCATGGAATCAGGTAGTGCAGCTGCGGTTCCCACATGTATAAATGGTCGAAATTGGATTCTGTGAAGTAAAAATCAGACCTGGAGCTCATGTTGTCATCTTTTCAGTCCCGTGCGGCCCTGTGGATGTGCAGGCGAGTCTGGCCTGCCACACGGGGGAGCTGACGGTGGCCTGGAACATATCCGTCCCTGCAGAGAACTACACCACCATCATCTCTAGGGGCATAAATGACATCGTCAAGTGTTACTCCAAACAATCCCCGTGCACCATCGGGGGGTTGGCTTGCGGGAGCTCCTATGTCGTGACCGTATTCGGCGTCAGCGGGGCCTGTTTGAGTCGGCCGAGTACAGACATCACCATACAAACACGTGAGAGAGACTTGATAACTATGTATACGTGTAGATACAGCAGTATGCAATTGATGAATCCTCCATCTTTAATACCTCTTCTATATTCTCCCTCAGTGCCATGTCCTCCTACTAACGTGTCAGTCATGTACATGTGTGAGCTGACTTCTGTCCCGATGACATGGGTAGCCAGCAGCAGCGCCAAATCCTACACCGCTGTGGCTTTGAGTGCTGGAGGTCACAGGTCGGAGTGCTCCACCAATGAAACATCCTGCAGCATCCCTATGCTTCAGTGTGGGGAGGTTTACACAATGGGTGTCGCATCAGTAGACAACAACTGCACCGGTCAGCTGAGTCAGAATGTCTCTCTACACACAGGTAAGCAGCGTGATGATGGAGATGATGGAGTGTTGGTTTAGGCGCTGGCGGGAAGCTAATGTTAAACCCTTGTTTGCTTGTCTAGCTCCTTGCGCGCCCTCCGACCTGTCCAGCCTGGTGAACTGCACAGCCGCCATCGCTCTGCTGTCCTGGTCCCCCAGTCCAAACGCAGGGAATTACTCTGTGAAAGCGATGAAGGCTGGCGGAGACACCGTCCACTGCAACAGCTCTGGTCTCAGCTGCACCCTGACCGACCTGGTCTGCGGCCATGAGTACAACTTGTCTGTGACCGCTTCTGACGGTACCTGCGTCAGCCCTTTGAGCGCCCCCTTCAGGCAAAGCCCAGGTATTGAAAGATGTCAAAATAGGAGTTTAATCTTCACAATAAAAGCTGGATTTAACTTGTCTGCCAGTGTTTAACTTAGTGTTGTCATTCCCCGTCTGTCAGCACCTTGTGCTCCAGTTAATGTGACCACCGACCTGCATTGTGACACCAACACTGTAATGGTCAACTGGAGCCCTGCTGCACTATCGCTCAACTACAGTGTCAAAGCCACGCCACTGGCTGGGGGTGTTCAAGTCACCTGCCACAGTAACAATGTCAGCTGCAGTCTGAGTGGACTACAGTGTGGACACAGTTATGAGGTTTTGGTCAGAGCCTCCCATGGTGGCTGCAGTGGACCATACAGTGCCCCACAAACAGTTCGGACAGGTTGGTACCGATACCAAATAATACCCAAACTGATACCTATGTAGTGCTGATGAACTGATAAACCTTTGCTCCATACATCCACTTCCAGCTCCCTGCTCCCCTCAGAACTTGGTGGCGCAGATCGAATGTGGCACAAATTCTCTTCTGGCCTCCTGGAGCTCCTTGCATGGCGCCACATCCTACACAGCGACAGTGATGTGTCCTCACGGCGTCTCCGACGCCCACACCTCATCAAACCTCTCCTGTTCTTTTACTGGGTTGGCGTGTGGCAGTCAATGCAACATCACCGTCACATCACAGACCGGCCAGTGCACCACTGCACCAACTCAGATATCTGCACTGACAGGTACCATTAGGGTGGCTAGATTGTTATTGAAGAGCTAAAAAGTTTGTTTTACACATGAATCCTCTCTTCCTTTTTCTCCAGCACCCTGCGACCCCGTCAATGTGACAAGCGTCCTCCTGTGTGGGACCGACAGGGCCAACGTGTCCTGGGCAGCTGCTGCAGGAACGTCAGCGTACACGGTTGTCGCTCGAGAGGACGGCTCGCAGTACTCGGCTTCCTGCAGGAGTAGCACGACATCCTGCCAAATGAGGCAGCTGCATTGTGGGAAAGCGTACAACCTGACAGTGCTGGCCGAGCACGCCAGCTGCAACAGCTCGGGAGGCGTGGACGCAGTGCTGGTGACAGGTATGCAGAGAGGGTGACACAGGGTGGGATACAAGGAAGCAGGAGGGAGCCAGAGAAGAAGATTGGAGACATTTCCATACATCCCTCTCATCATCCTTCTTTCTTCACTTCTCATTCTCAGCCCCTTGCCCTCCCACCATCCAGAGCAACATCCTGATCTGTGGCACCAATTCCTCCTCTCTTTCCTGGACGCAAGTGGCCGGCGCCACACGTTACAAGGCAAATGCCACGGCTGCGAGCGGCCACAGCGTTATATGCAGCTCAGCCTCTGCTACGTGTACGCTCCAAGATCTAATGTGCAGCGAGAATTACACAGTCACCGTCAGTGCTCAGGGAAGCCATTGTGACAGTGCACCTAGTCCCAGCATTAACTTTGCAACAGGTGAGTGTGTGCATGGAGTATGGTTTGTGTGTGAGTAGGAAATAGAAAGAAAATCACAGCAGTATAAAATGCTCCACATGAATGGACCATGATGAAGCTCTTGCTCTTGATGTTTTTCAGCCCCCTGTCCTCCAACCATCATCTCAAAGAGGTATAACTGTAACGACAACGCCAGATACTTTAATTGGACTGATCCCAAGGGCAGCAACCTCTTCCTGGCTCAGCTGGCAGGAGGAGCGTATCTGCAAAACTGCCTGACAGCAAACACCAGCTGTGCGTTCGACAATTTTCCCTGTGGCTTGAATGTCTCCTTGACCGTCCAGGCTCTGGGGTTGCCGTGCAACAGCACCCCGAGTGCGAGTGAAGCCATTGAAACAGGTATCAATTCCTCCCGTGTAACAATACTTAAACACAAGGCAAAATGAATAAAGGGATAGAGAGAGCTGATGAGCGTGGATGACCTTTGCACCTGAGGATGAACCACAGGGAAACATCTCTAATAAAACCTGACTACATCCTCACCTCCCTTTCTTTTCCCAGTCCCGTGTACCCCAGAGAACGTCAGTGCCAGCCTGTTGTGCTTCAACCACTCAGTCCTCGTAACATGGGCGGGAAGCTCCAGCGCTGTGAGCTACACTGTGATAGCCACGGGCCAGGATGGACACACACACCCCTGCAACACCAACACCACCAGCTGTCTGCTACCCAACATGCACTGCGGTGAAACCTATAACATCACAGTCACTCCATACTCCAAGTCGTGTCCTGGACATCCAAGCGAAGTTTACATTTTCAAAGCAGGTGCAGAAACGCAAAGATGTGTGTGGAAATATCCATATTCTAAAGTAGACAAGTTTCAATAGGCTAACAACAAGATGAATTCTCTCGCTCTCTCTCCAGGTCTTTGCGCTCCCGCTAATGTTACTGTGTCCCCAGCATGTGAGGGAAGCACTGTGTCTTGGCTTCCTGTCGCAGGGGCAGAAATGAACATCGCCACAGCAACCGCAAATGATGGACACATACACAACTGCAGCTCCAGCAGCACCAACTCGTGCAATATCACTGATCTCCACTGTGGGGAAACCTACACTATTACCGTTGTTACAGTGGACAGGGGCTGCCCGAGCGCGCCAAGCTCAGGCGTTGTGCCGAGGACAGGTATTTATAATTTGTATCAATGATTATCATAAACTTGTATTCATTGGAAATGTTTTCAATCTTCATTTTCAATCCTCCTAGTTCTTTGTCCGCCCACCAACCTGACGGGCCAGGTCAACTGTTCTGCCAGTGTGCTGACCCTCACGTGGGACCCTGTGGCCGGGTCCAGCTACATCCTATCCACTCAGGTGATAGGCAGCAACCTCCCTCCTGTTACACACATTTCCTCTAGTACGTCACACGCCATCACCGCCCTGCCCTGCGGACAGAGATACACTGTCGCCGTCGCAGCAAGTGATGGAACCTGCCAGAGCGACTTCAGCCCGACCATTGAGACAGAAACAGGTAGGTCAGGTCTCTATGGCAACTGCTGCATTCCTGAATGTATATTATATGTATAAATCCACAGTTGCTCTTCTGCATACAATAATATCATCCTGGTTAATTATATGGTTTTTTCCTGCTTCAGTTCCTTGTCAGCCCACCAACTTCACTGCCCGTGTGGACTGTGGGACAAACATGGCAAGGTTCTCCTGGGCAGTGGATGCTAGAGCAGAATTCTACGTTGTTGAGGTAACAGGAACCCATGGCCATATCGCTTCCTGTTCCTCCAACGACACCTTGTGTGCAGTAAAACTTCACTGCGGCCGCTCCTACTCTGCAACACTAGTGGCCTCCACAGCGAACTGCAACAGCAGTGACCACGCCAACATCAATTTTGACTCTGGTAAGGAATGAGACACTTTGTCACCATATTGTTAATGCACATTACGTCAGCTGCACTGTATACATGTGGAGTGAGTGCTTATCTGGATGTAATTATCTCCCCCAGCACCATGTCTACCAGAAAATGTTGTGGCAGAGCTGCAGTGTAACAGCAGTGTGTTGGCTGTGAGCTGGCAGCAGACGCCGGGCTCAGACACCTACACAGCCTGGGCCATCAGGACTGATAACAGCAGCAGATTCTGTTGTAACTCCACGGCCAACTCCTGTGAAATCCACAATCTGCCGTGCGGCCAGACTTACGAAGTGGTCGTCACCTCCTCGTCTGTTCACTGCGAAGTTGTTGCTGGCTCAGACTATTGGGTCCAGTCAGGTAGGAGCAGCTCTGTCATCCTCGTTTCAGAAATAAAATATATTGATCAGAGCCACACAGTTATTCAGGATGTGTGTGTTTAATTACTGTTGTTATATGGACAACAATGAAAGCTATTTGAAGTATCAGTCTAATGAGAATCTCCTTTTGTTTCAACCAACTTCAGCTCCTTGTAAACCCAAGAACACCACAGTGGACCTGAACTGCAGTACCAATGCAGTTACAGTAGACTGGGATCACACCAGCACAGCTCAGAACTACTCTGTTACAGCCACATCTGCTGTAGGTGTGAACTCCACATGTTACTCCAATGACACCAGCTGCTCCTTCCTGGACCTGAGCTGTGGACAGCACTACACTTTCACTGTGACTGGACACACTAACGTATGCATGAGTGAGATGAGCGACCCTGTTGACAAGCACACAGGTAGATCAAATAAATAAAGGCTGACTAGCACTTTGTTTGGTGTTGCGTATATTATTGTGTATTTATGCTTCTGTCCCATCCTTTGGTTTATTGTTTTCTTTTTCTTAATGATACTTCTGTCACTTCCCAGCCCCCTGCCCTCCACGCAGTGTGTCAGCTACACTTAACTGCAGTACAGGTGACGCTCTGGTCAGATGGAGCAGTGCCGCTGCAGCCATGGCCTACAGTGTTCATGCAAACAGCAACCAAGGGCACAACGCCTCCTGCAGTGACATGGGCACATCCTGCATCCTAAATAATCTGCTCTGTGGACTGGATTACGATATTGTTGCGATGGCGATGCACACTGGGTGTCCTGGCCCGACTGGCCCCCCTGTCAGGCTCACAACAGGTGAGTAAGAGCTTCCACCTTGCATTCTTTAACATCACCTCAAATCAATTCAGTCACATAGTAAGGGCCAAACTAAACATTTGTCATTGTAATCATTCACTCTCCACAGCGCCTTGTGTTCCCATGAATCTGTCTGTCCACTACAATATGAGCACTGGTCATGTGATGTGGGACGCAGCCAGAGGTGCAAGCTTCTACTCTGTTCAGGCTGTGACGGACCAGGGTCTGACTGTCACCTGTAACAGCTCCAGCACCAGCTGTTACCTCAGGGGCCTGCAGTGTAGTCGGCTTTACAACATCACTGTGACGATACACAACCTGGCCTGCAACAACACTGTGACCTCTGAACCCTCTCGCCTCATTTCAGGTCAGACAGGTGATCAGGCAGCTATGTACATGGAATTGAATGGAGATTAGAGTGATAACACAATGATACAATAACCTGAAAGGGATCAACATGTTTTTCTTTGTACACCTATATGGCTTCTGTTTATTTCATACTAATCTGTATGTTTTCCCCTCATTCAGAGCCCTGCCCACCTGCCAACATTCACGCCAGCATGATGTGTGATCAATCTAGCGCAACCGTTTCCTGGCAGCTGAGCAAGTATGCTGTGGGATATGTTGCATATGCAGCCAACCAAAATGGCCACTACGCTTCATGTGAAGGCACAGATACCTCCTGTGCCGTCTCCGCACTGATGTGTGGCACCGTGTACAGTGTCCGGGTGAAGGCCCTGGGTCAGCAGTACAACAGCTCTGACAGCACAGTGTTTTCTCTTGTATCAGGTGAGATGGAACGTCGATATATACACTTGATAGAGATCACTGGTGTTAATCTTGCCACTGTGGACTCACTACACTGCGTATTTCCAACTCTCGCTGTTGTACCAATAGCTAAGTAGCTCGATCAGCTGTGTTTGTTACGTCCTCAGGAGTGGGATAGAGAAAAATCCTGGTGCAATATAAGAACGTGAAGTAGATCAATTCCTTTCAAATCCATTTTCCTGAAATGTCTCATCATCAGACCGCCGTTTCTTCAAAAGACACTCTTGCTATTGTAGATCATTAAATCATATTCATTCTTATCCCACAGCACCTTGCCCATCCAGCGGCATTGAAGCCATTACAGACTGTCAGGCCCGTTCTGCAGTCATATCCTGGTTACCTGCCACTGGAGCTACATGTTATGTTACAGAGCTTACAGCTTCATCAGGTCACACATCCAGCTGCACCACCAACCACACCAACTGTGAGCTCACCTCTCTGCAGTGTGGACAGAAATACAATGTGACCGTAATGGCAAAGGGAGAGACCTGCAATACCACTGCCCAGATGGACGGATACCTTACCACAGGTTGGTTTTTGTGACACATGATGACCAAGTTTTAACAACATTATGTATTATTATCTTTTATCTATTTTTTTCATATTAATAATTTTCAGTAGTTATCATTGCTCCATTTGTCATTTTTAGCACATTAAAAGTCATTAACCCTATGGCACCTCTCTCTCCACAGCGCCTTGTGCACCCATAAATCTGTCTGTCCACTACAATATGAGCACTGGTCATGTGATGTGGGACGCAGCCATGGGTGCAAGCTCCTACTCTGTTCAGGCTGTGACAGACCAGGGCCTGACTGTCACCTGTAACAGCTCCAGCACCAGCTGTTACCTCAGGGGCCTGCAGTGTAGTCAGATCTACAACATCACTGTGACGGCACACAACCTGGCCTGCAACAACACAGTGACCTCTGAACTCTCTTGCCTCATGACAGGTCAGACACATGATCAAACACTGAGACTGGATGGGTATGGCAGTGCATCTCCTCCATTTTAATGTGTATGTTTTCCCCGGATTCAGAGCCCTGCCCACCCAACAACGTCCAGGTCAATGTGGCATGTGGACAGCCAGCTGCCACAGCTACCTGGGAGCTTAGCAACAATGCTGTGGGTTATGTGGCCTACTTTGTTGGTACAAATGACCAGCTCACTTCCTGCGCTGGCAATGAGACAGATACCCATTGTGTCGTCTCAGGAATGGAGTGTGGCTCAGTGTACAAAGTGTGGATGAAGGCCCTGGGACAGCAGTACAACAGCTCTAACACTGAAGAGATCTCCATTCTAACATGTAAGGAAATGCATAATCTATATATTATTAACTAATATTACACACACACACACAAGCCTATACACCTGTAGAATATTTGTTTAATTTATACACAGTGACATATTTGCAGGTTAACTCCATTTTGCTTTCCCCCCCCAGCTCCATGTGCACCTAGCGCTATCCAGGTAACGCCTGATTGTAGCTCTGATGGTGCAGCTGTTGTGTCCTGGACTAATGGGAATGGGACTGCAGTCTTTTACCTGAAGGCCATGGTGGGAGGAAATCTTCAAACCCTGTGCACAACGCAGCAGAAAAGCTGTAACGTAACAGGGTTAAGTTGTGGGGAAACGTACAGCCTCAGCCTCTCCAGCGGCAACTCGCAGTGCAATGGCACAGCATCAGCACACGCTAACCTCACCACACGTGAGTGGAGCAATTGCAATTGATCCTTATAAGTGACAACTGCTGGTTTGGGGTTTATTGCTATAGGATTTGACCCTTATCCATCATAACCTCTCCCCAGGTCCTTGTGCACCTCAGCGTGTGGCTGTAGAACTGCAGTGTGGCTCGAGTACTGCAGCCCTGTCTTGGGAAAACACGACTGAAGTTGAACGCTACATTGCAAATGCCATCACAGAGTCAGGAGGGGACATGCAGCACTGTAACTCTACAGAATCTACCTGTCAGTTCCCTGGTCTGACCTGTGGAGAGACATACAACTTCACTGTCACAGCATATAGCCGCAGCTGCCTTAGCCAGGCCAGTCGCACTGTGTCCATCACAACAGGTACAGCCGATAATAAAACATTTTTTACAGGTCTTTCAGTACAACAATACGCCTCCTTGGATTTTAACTTCCTCACTTACTCCTACAGAGCCTTGCCAGCCAGCCCACATTCATACCCAGGTGCAGTGTCAGAGTGACATGGTCCAGATCTCCTGGAATGAAACAGGTGGTGTAATGAATTACACAGTTACAGTCACAGGAAACCTTGGATCTGTAGATATCCAGAGAACAACTGGAAACGCCCTGTCACTCCCTCTACCGTGTGGACAGAACTACAACGTCACTGTACAGGGAAAAGGCAACCGGTGTGACAGCATACCCAGCAGCCCTGCCTTCTTCAAAACCAGTAAAAGTCTTTTATTATAGACTGAATGCATGTGTGTGTTTCCTGTCCATCATATGTTCTAGTATTGGAAAGAAAATTAACATTATTCCTCTACTCATCAGCCCCATGTGTCCCTCGGGATGTGAGGACCTACATACAGTGTGAATCTACCATGGGCTCTGTCAGCTGGGCACCAAGCGACGGTGCTCAATCATACTCTGCTGTAGCCACCGGACATGATGGCCACACCCACAAGTGTGTTACCAACACCACCGCCTGCACTTGGCACGACCTGCACTGTGGTGAGGAGTACAGTGTTGTAGTGAGTGCAAAGTGTCACAACTGCACCAGCCTACCGAGTAACAGCTCCATCATCATCATGGGTATGTGATGTGCAAAGACCTATTTCGCATTAATTGGCATCACTCGTTGAATTAGAATGTGTATGTTTGAAGACGAGTGTGCTCATGTATCTACCATGTTTGTGTCTGACAGATCCCTGCATGCCACAGAATGTCACTGGCTCTGTGGATTGTGATATGAAAGTGGTCTCACTGACCTGGAATGGCAATAACGGGACAACACTGTATGAAATAAAAGCTCAGGCAGGGAGCGACACAATTGGACAGACCACTAATCACACCACAGCCTACTTCTCTGAGTTAAACTGTGGACAGCTCTACAGCCTGACGGTCACGCCTCACCACCAGTCTTGCCGGGGAAACTCCAGTGCGCCTGTTTCCGTAAACACATGTAGGTTACACACCTCTGATCTCTGAAAATGGTAGATGAATGATGCCAAAAAATACCATACATAAGATTAAACAAAGTAGTATAAAATGTGTTGTTTATTAACGCAAATATATCCACATTTTATTTCTTGTGTTTTCTTGCAGGGCCCTGCATGCCTACAGGCGTTTCTACCATGCAGGACTGTCTCTCTGATAATGTCATGGTAACCTGGCAGGCCAGTAATGGAACGGACAATTACATGGCAACCATGCAGACTGACAGCGGCTTAACAATTACATGCATGTCTTCCACCAACCAATGCAGCGTGCCCAACCTGGCCTGTGGGTACAACTTCTCTGTGTCAGTCACAGCTTCCAACGAACAGTGTAACACCACCAGCAACGTAACAACCAGTCTGCAGTCAGGTAAAGCTTTAAACATGGAGAAACATATCGACATAAAAGAGTTTCAATGCGTTCTTTCTATGTTATGATCAACCATTTATGTGTTCTTCCCTTATTTGCAGCGCCATGTGTTCCCACTAATGTTTCGGTGGGGATGGACTGTGCCAACAACACTGCTGTTGTCTCTTGGTCGGCCAGTCGAGGGGCTGTGCAGTACTTTGTCTCTGCTTACAGTAGTCAGGGTAACGTCACCTGTCAGACCTCTGACCTCAGCTGTGACCTTACCAGCCTCTCATGTGGCAGCCACTACACTGCTCACGTGTTGGCTATGGATGACAACTGCTCTAGCATCCACAGTCAGGCTGTGACATTTAGCTCAGGTAAGAGAAGCAACACACACAAACAAAAATGCATAAAGGTGTGAAGTGTGGCATGGACTGGCCTGCTGATAGTGGCATCTCAAAGTCGTCATCTAAAGTTAGAAAATGAGAATTTATTAAAACTCGACAGTATGGTATGCTTTTTATACTTTGTTCAAATTTACCATAATTGCTGGAAAAGTTAATTGTTCACCGAGTGGAACTGTTCATTTTCATCAAATACAGATTTTTCAAGAAAATATTAATTTATTTTGAATTAATTGTCCCTCCTATAAATTAAAATGCACCAAGCTTGCACTGCACTAAAATGGTGCTGGTTGAATGATGCAGAAAATTAGAAACAGTTAACTTATGGTGATAATATTACCCATATGGAAATCAAATATGTCTTAATTCAATAATTTGAAGTTGCTTAATCAAATGTTACTCCTTTTTCACAGCCCCCTGTACACCCCAGAATGTGAGCACACAAGTCAACTGTTCATCAAATGTCTTGATGGTTTCCTGGGATTCCCTCAGACATGCGGAGTACTTTTTGGTTTCAGTAGTTGCGGCGAACGGAGGAGGCGAGGATTCATGTAACACCACAAACACAGAGTGTTCCTTAAGAAATCTGACTTGTGGAGAGACATTCAGTGTTGAAGTCACTGCTGTCAGGGCCTCCTGCTACAGCCAGCACAGTCAGACTATTACCGTCTTAACAGGTATGAAATCTACTGCCTATATGACTGATCTCCATAATAACATATATTTAATTTCTGAAAAAACAGAGATAGTGTTGTATTTTTGTGTCTGAAGATGTTTCATTATTTCCAACATTGGATTTCTCCAGACCCTCCACTTCATACATTTATCTGTGTATACTTTGCAGCTCCATGTCAACCCCAGGGAATCAGAGGAAATCTTGATTGTGTGACTAATTCTGCTTGGATATCATGGGACGCCGCTGGAGGGGCAGAAAGTTACACTGTGACGGCTTCAGGTGGAGATGGCCACACAGCCAACTGTACCACTTCCACCAACACTACTTGTGAGGTGCAGGATCTGGCCTGTGGTGTGCTTTATAACTTCAGCGTTGTTGCTACCAACTCCAAGTGTCAGAGTCGGCCCAGTGCCTCCATGGAATTGCAGACAGGTAACAGCAAAGACCAATTCTAGATGCATACGTAGATCAATATGCTGACGACACTTTGTTACTCGAAATGCAGATTTCACTCTCGAAAATGAAATGCATGCATGTTTGTCGTTTTTAATTTGACGTTTCTTTTCCCCAGCCCCCTGTTCCCTCTCTAGCATCACAGCAGTCCCTATGTGCCATAACTCATCTATTAATGTCACCTGGAATCTCATGGGGGATGACAAAGGCAACACTTTGTATACCGCCAGAGCTGAAGCCAGCGACCGCACAATGCTGTCCTGTAACGGCACTGGAACCAGCTGCTGCCTCTATGGAGCGCAATGTGGGCTCCACTACACTGTTATGGTATCTGTATCGACAGAGCAGTGCAGCGGTCTCAGAAGTCCACCATACAAGATTAGCATGGGTATATTCAAAGTTTTGGTTTTTGTAAAGCTAAACGAGACATAAAGGTAAAATATTTCACTCCAAGATAACTTATCCAGACTTCATGACTCCCCTCAGAGCCCTGCCCACCCACGAATGTGATGGTTAATAACTCCTGTGGGGACCGTGCACTGGTGTCCTGGAGACCATCTCCAGTTGCTGAAACATACCATGTTGTCTCTACGGGTGCAGATGGACACGTGCATACTTGCAACACAAGCTACAATAACTGCAGCTTATCAGGCCTCCACTGTGGCCAGCAGTATGCTGTAGCTGTGACTGCTAGCCATGAGAACTGCTCCAGCAAGGCCAGCGACAATGTTACACTCCAAACAGGTTTGTCGTACAAAAAAGAAAACAATACACTTGGAGAAACAGGCTTTTACGTGCATTCAAGAGATCCAATATGGCTTTACACAGCAAAAAACAAAGCACTTACCTCTTTTCCTTCTGCTCAGATCCATGCCAACCTGAGGGACTCTCGGTTAAGTTTCACTGTCAAAATGAGTCTGCAGTGCTGACATGGACGCCCACAGCTAATGCAGTAGATTACATTGGCTGTGCCCAGACTGGGAATGGGAGAATGCTGTACTGCAACAGCAATGAGCCAATCTGTGCTATTGAGGGTCTTAAATGCGGAGCAACCTACAACATCTCGGTCCAGGCCTCAGATGGGACCTGCAACAGCTCCTTCAGTGACCCAGTGCCCATCACAGCAGGTGCAGGAAAAATCTTGTTGTTTTGCAGCTCAATGAATTTGTAAAAATTAAAAATAATCATTGTGCTGAAATGTTATGGTGGCGTAAATCACCTTTAAAGCAGAGTAATCCATGAACTCTTCATCTGTCTCCTTTAGTTCCATGTCCTCCAGACTCTTTGCAGGCACAGCTGTTTCCAATGGAAAATCAGATCCAGGTGATGCACTTCAGCTGGACTCAGATAAACTGCACAGATGCTGAGTATCTGCTGAGAGTGACTGGAAGTCTCCTTGGAGACAGCCAAGCTCTCTTTGATATCTCTTCCTATTGGACAACGAGGGCCTACTTTGAGATACCCGTTCCTTGTAGTTCATCCTATAATGCCACAATTACAAGTAGGAGTCCTGCTGGCATCAGTGAGGCATCTGCAGTTCTCAGCGGAACAACAGGTAGGCTGTACTTATGACATATGACGAACACAATTCTGACAACTTGGAAATATGCCGATTTGTTTCACTATTATGAAACGATAAATGAAAGCACAAACACCACAATCGGGAAAACAACCGAAGTACTGCATTAACATTCCTAAAGTAAATCAGTGTTGTGTAGTCAAATGTACTCGAATATCCATAGAAACATTTGGTATGAAATAGAAAAAAGAAAGTTAATACGAGAGTACAAATCACTATTTTGTACTATTCAGGCAGAAAATGTTTCCATCCATAAGTGCAGCTAACCACATCACCTTTATCTCCATTCACGCAGCTCCTTGTCCACCATCTTCATTGACATACAGTGGTAATAGAACTTCAGCCACTGTTTCATGGGCCGCATCTGTGTTTGCCATCACATACACGGTGTACGACATCACTGCGTCACCCAGAGCTCAAATATGCAACACGTCACTTCTGTCCTGCTCTCTGTCCAACATCGCCTCGACCAAGCTGGTGATCACAGCCAGCAACGAGGCTGGAGAGAGTGAAGCTGTGAATATCACCGGCGGTAAGACCTAGTGTGTGTGTGTGTGTTTGTGTGTGAATGGGAACAATTCAGGGAAGAAACAATTCAACACTTGAAACTTAACAAAAGGGTGTTCATATTGCAATATGTTGGGAGAATTCAACACCTTTAAGTAGTACAGATGCATCAAATCAGAACAAGCTGGGTTTAACTTAGATGATAATTATATATTTGTTATCATTATATTGTCATGCAAACAAATCAATCTGAAAATATTTTCTTCAGTACCATCATCACGTAGGAGGAGAGATGTCAGTGAAGAAATACCACAGAATGGTGAGTTAATATAACACTTTATAATGTTCATTTATTGATATTTTGCCTATGTTTTGGTTATGTCTTGTCAGGCATTATTTATTCGTCATATAAATCAACCAGGTCCTATTTCACAGCTATTGTGTTTGCTTTTCCAGTTGTAGTTCTCCCAGCACCCAACATCACCACATCACCAGCCTCGCCAAACGTCATAGTCCAGTGGTCCAAGGTAGAAGGTGCTGCCCGTTACAGCTTGGTTGCCACGGTGCAGGGCGACTCAAGCGACAGCCAGGAATACGACGTGTATGGAGAGGGAACCTTCCTCACTGACCTGAACCCAGACACCATCTACTGTATACATGTGACCGCAGTGACATCAGAGGGCACGAATGGAAGCATCTTTCAGCCTGCTTGTGTGCTCACGTACCAACAACCACAGGATCCATGATTGAGAAACTAAAGAGATTTATGAATGTCTCCCACTTGAATGTGATATGGTCAAAATGGCAGCCTTTGGTTTGACACTACTCATAATACACAACCTATAGAACCTGGGATTTGCATGTTTACTTTTCTTTTCCTTTGCCATAAACTGCACGTTTTTGTCAAGAAATACAGATTATTCACATGAAATTGATGTCTAATGTAACAGATCAAGTTAACATTTGAGCTGCTGCCTATGTAAAAAAAATAAGTAGTTTGCTGTCTGGTGATTTATTTTATATATGGGGATGTGTTCCAACTGTTGTATTTCCTTTATATTCCATCTAAGTTATGTATAAGCTAGTCTAAGTAATATATATCTAAATATATTTTAGTTAAGTATGATATCCTGATCTGGATTGTTTACTTTCTGCCATTTCTAAAAGTGTTTCTATCAAGGGAAATATTTTCAGATTTGATTGCAATAAAACCATCAAAACAGTTTGCATTCACTTTCTTTAATAAATCATCGTATTATATCCTTGACATTCCAAAATGTTTGGTTTGCGAATTGCACGTTGAACTACAAAACAGGAGAACTGGACGTGTCCTTCTTAAAAGAGTTTTATTAGAAAACAAAAATGCAACACAGCACAAGCAGGGCCAACTGAGCGTGTGGTAGAAATGACTCTCTGCAGACTGTTGACCCAGGATTAAAACATTCTCCGAAACATTATGTACAAAGCCATATACCTTCCAGGGACAAAACAATGAACCATTAAAAAAAATTCAAATTTTTCAAATTCCAAGTGAAGACTAATGACGTTCTAACAAGGAGTGGGAAAGGCGGTAAAAGATACAAAGAAAATTTACATTGGCCAACAAATTAAAGAAAAAGACAATTCCAGATGTCTGAAGGGCCGAGATTTCTTTCTTTAGCACGTGTGAAGAGACTCGACAGGTACAAAAAGGAGGGACAGATGCGGGAGACGTATTGCTTGAAGGGGACAATCACTCGACGCTCGGACTCCTCCGCCGCTCGTGTCTGTTGCGGTCGTTGCTGGACTCTTGCTGATGGTGGCTCTTTTCTTTGCTACGGCTGCGCTTGTGAGACCGCTGCTCACCGTCTCTGTCCCTGTCCCTGTCTTTGCTGTGACTGAGCTCCCTCTTCTTCTCCCCCCCGGCATCTGTCTTGCCACTCTTGTGTCTCCTCTCCCTGCTTCGACTGCGGCTCAGCCGCTTCGCCTTCCTCTCTTCTCTGTGCCTCTCCCTGTCATCTTTGTGTCTCCTCTCGTCTGTCTCCCCCTTGCTCTTCTTGTCCCTCGACCTCTCCCCGTCTGCGCCTCTGTCTTTGTGGTGATCCTTGTCCTTCCGCCTGCTTTTGTCATCTCCACCGTCCCTCTCTTTCTCTTTCTCTTTGCGTTCGCTCCGTCGCTCCCGGCTGCCGCTGCGACTTTTTCTGCGCTCTCGTCTGTCTTGGGTCTTTTCTGCGCTGCGGGAGCGCCGTTTCTCCCTGCTCCCTCTCTCCCTATCTCTGTCCCTGCCGTCCCTGCCATCCCTGCTGTCCCTGCCGTCCCTCTCCTTTCTCTGCCGGTCGCGTTCCCTCTCTAGCTCGCGGTCAAAACTGGGGCCGTGGCGATCCCGTTCCCGGTGATGGCTTCTGCTCCTTGACCGTTTGGGAGACCGCCGGGGGCTTGGAGTCCGTCTTGGGGTCCTGGAGGAAAATAATCATTAACTGTGAAAAAGTGAAAACCTGGATTTAGAATCGATAAGCCAGCCAAAGGGAGCCAGTGGAGTGCTACCTGGAGCGACGGCGTTCCCCGTCTCTTGCCGTCTCGGGGGCCTCCTCTTCCTGCACTTCCTTCTCAGGCACCTTACGAGGTCTGGCCTTCATCTGTTGATCGATGTTCTTCTGCACCGGCACTGGGATGCGGGGAAACAGGGTGGAGAACCACTCCAGCTTGGTCAGGAAGGAGCGCAGCATCTCTCCAACTGTCATCACGCAGCCGCCTCCTGCCTTTACGTCTAACTCCTGAGATCAAAGTGTGGGAAAGGGGGCCACAGAGACTGAATTAGCTCACATGAGTAACACTACAGGGACATCTAATTATTCTATAATCTTGCCTCAAATCATACACCAATTTGTGATGACCAAGTACTGAACCTTCACCTCTGTTCATCTAGCTTAATCTTTCACATCAATCAAATGTACCTGGCTTCAATTCTAATGAACACAAGATGTATAAGATGAAATGTTTGCATCATCTAAACTGTCTGAAAGTCCTTGCAGTCTGTATTTACACGGCGAGTTTTGTCCTCGTCTCCTTTCCCTTCATACATTCTTCTTAAATCCTAACCTTTTCAAAAAAGCAATTCCATTTACTCTGGATTTAAAGAGCAGAAATGGAGGGAAGGGAGAGTCAAACAACATGAGACATGTTCTCATTGTGCCGAAGGAAGAGGAGAGAGAGAGAGAGAGAGAGAAGCCTTGGCTTCCGCCTTTGCTCTTCCTTCGACACAACGTATGGTTCCAAGTCACGGGGGGAAGAAACTGCCCACAGTGTAAACACAGATCAGAGCAGGTAGGTAAGTGCACACCAGTTGAACAATAATCAGCTTGATATGGTAGAGAACAGCCGCTTTGCACTCACACACGCAAACCAACAGTGCTGAGATACAATATCCAATTCACCTGCTGCACAATGGACATCTAAAGGAAAAAACAGGGGAATTAACCAGGTGGGTAGGATTCCATATGATCAATTCAATATAATGCAACAGAACATGAAAGAAGGCCTGGTTGCACATCCGTGGGCTCAATTTGTAGCTTAACAAAAAATGAAACGGGCGTATGTGACAACATTTCATGAGTCGGATTGTTTGTCTACGTGTTTGTATACGGGAAAGATCCAATTTCCATTCAAGTCAAATTTAGTTTTGTGCAACAAGTCCTGGTAGTTATCAGAAACAGAGGGCATGCCTTGAGATCATACTGGACTACAAGATTTACTCAGCATCGTTTACTGTTCGGTACTTACCCTGATAAAAAACAGCCGCTCAGCAGTGACAAAGTAATCTAGCTACTCAGGTTTATAGGACAAAACTGGGGACAATTAAGCCAAATGAAGGCAAAGGTGAAAAATCAGCTATGAGCATCACAATGGGGGGGAAAATGCCAGCTTTTTTTTATTCTGCTATGACGTTTATGTAATAAAGAGAAAGAAACACTAAATTATTACCCGGGGTGACATACCTCCTCATCATCCAGGAAGCCATCATACCAATCTATCAAATCTGCAGGAGGCTGAGTGTACCTGTTCAGAGAAAACAAAACCATTTGGAGAGTCAAACGTCTGCGTCTGAGGAGGGAAAGGCCAACAAACCGAAAAGCAACAAAATGTCCAAATGTGACAAGTGACTCATGCTTCCGATTGACTGTATTTACCTTTCTGTACGTACCTTATGTACATGAAGCCCAGCGCTCTGATGTACGGAGAGTCGGTGTGAGTGATGAGGCCCATCAGCTGTTTGCGTGTCAGCTTGAGAGTAAACAGTTTATAGAGAAGACAGAAGGCAGTCGACACAATGCCTCCAGTCCCAACTCCACGCACCTGCCAATGGCAAAGACAGTAACTTAGTAACCACAACGTAACGACATCATCATTACTAAGAGGTGACTCACAGCTGGTGACAACAACACGATGAGCAATTGTAGTGATAATTCTACTTAACTAAGTGGTTGAAAGTATGATCCAAACTTTTACGTGGTAAAGGGGAAAAATTGGGGAATACAAAAATCACGTACTTCTGACTTACCCCTCCGCACATTCCAGTTTGACCTGCAGTTTTCCTGCTTCCTTTTTCCCACGGCTCAGCATGAGTCACCTGTACACACAATAACACATTTAGATACTTTACACAGATGGTAGCAACATCCTTCAAGACTTGCACATGTTATACCAACACCAAACAACTGGGAATCCACCTGTGCTCTAATTTACCACTTTCTTTTTGACACCAACTGGGTTTCAAGTACAAAGGACATTTTAGGGACAGTGTAGAGTCAAGCTCAAGTATGAGTATAAAGATGATAAGACCCCTAAACAGCATACAAAAAGTAGACTGTGCCATCAATACTACGATGTTACATCTTTCTCCTTGTAACATCTTAAGGAATTTAGGGGCTGCAGTTTGATTTTTTATGCTCGCCTGTTTGGACAGTAACGTGTAAAACTATGACGAAACGTATGCAAGGTAACATTAGCATGTTACACAAGAATAGAAAAGGACACAGCGTCCAATATGAAGCGGAAAAAATAATACAAACGTCAAAAGAGCGATTAACTTTTAATACCGCTGCCAGTTACGAGTTGACGCTTAACACTAAACACGTTCCTCCGCGTGAGGTTACGTAATCCATTCTCATTTCATTTGAACGAAAACGTTTGTTCAACGTAAACGGTTTAAAATTGCCGACAAGATAACCATCCAAGTGAATTAAAAGGCGGAGAGGAACTACATAACACAATACTAGAATAACGGCAGAGCAAATGGCGTAATAAGAGCTATATTTTGCAATTATATTCAACGACACAGCCCCCTTGCTAACACATTGGCCTGTGCTAGCATTGAGGTAGCGGCTACCTAACTAGCCCTGCTAATGTTACCTTGAAATAGATTTCGTCCACAACTTCATGGTAGGTTTTCAGTTCGTAAAGCTGCACTTTAAAATAGGGCGAAGACAGCACATTGGTGAGAATCATCGGGTTGAGGTTCATGGTTTTTTCGTTGCCCCACAGGGGCAAAACATTGCCATGTTTCCCTGCCGCAGGCTTGCTCACGGCCTGTGTTGGTAGCTGGTTTCCAACGTTAGCCATAGTGGCTAAATCCACGCAGCAAAGCTTAGTTAACGGTAAGAGTATTTCCGATTAGAACGCCATCAATATTTGACGGAGAACTGTCAGTAGTTAACAGAGTTGACTGTTAAGTTGTTGCCGATAAATCGTTAAACTGACGATAATAACTTCCCGCCGTCGTAAATGCTAAAGTGCTGCTGCGAGGTGGAACCGGAACCGAGCACTACAGTGGTGCAGTGAAGTGACGTCCTCACGGCCAATGGGTTCCTTTAAAAATAAAAGTTTTTCCGCATATAGTTACGAAACAATAGATTGTACAGTAAACGTTTTGCATTTCACTGCACGCAGTATTGCTATACCCAGTGAACGCAAGATCATATGCGTGATTTTGTGATGCTTTGATATTTGAGTTCTTTAAAAAACATTTAGAATTTTTCACTTTTCAGGTCGGCGTCCTAAATACAGATTTATTTGGAAGGTTCCTATTGTTCAACAGGAAGTGGTGTGGTTGAACCACAACTTTAAATTTCACAATGGATCTTTGCTACCACATCAATCATCAGCGGATAAAACATCTTAAAAATTAGAAACCTTCGTCATAATGTTTCAATGTGTTTATTTTGTCTGAACAACAGTTTGAAAAACAAAGTTACCACATTTGCACAGAATAGTAGCAAATCTTCACTTGACAAATTTGATAAATGACTAGAGATTAATCATCCATCAAAATTGTTGTCAAGTTTCCTGTTCATCTTTCCAATCTCAAATTGAATAATTGTTTAAGTTGATTTTATTTCAGCGTGCAACCAGTGCGCAACAAAGTGTGAAAAGCAGAGGATCGGGCCTTACGTGCATTACAAAGATACACATCTTTTTTTTTAAACGGTAAAATGGGCTTCACACATATGATCCTCCAATAGCTTATTGTGGCAGTAAAAAAACGTGAAGTTCAAGAGAGAGCACCAAAATCGAGAGCCAGCCTCGATCTCAGCATGTCAGCAAGATGCTTTAGCCACAACCCACTGAACCACAACAACATTCCCGTAAATAACAGTGATAAAGGGACAGAACCTATGTTTTCATTTACAGTTCAGTAATGTGTTTGCCTTGATACATAAATATAAAGCATTTATTTACCAACTGATAATGAAATAAAATTGTAGTGGTAAGAAATTATTTGGGTTCTCTCTTTCTCACACACACACACACACACACACACACACACACACACACACACACACACACACACACACACACACACACACACACACACACACACACACACACACACACCACATACAGCAAAGGTACAACATTGGTTTGTGACCAGAGCTCAATCTTTCACAGGCAATGTAGTCTAAAATATCTCTTACTTTCAACATATTAGACTGCAAAGGGCACTGTCACCTTACACACACCCCTTGGGTAATTCTCACCTTATCACTGTATCATGTATCGGAGAGAGCAAAGCAGCCTTATGGGTTGTCGTGTGATTGTCCTCTAACATAATGACCCGCATACCTCCGCATGCTAGTGAACAACTAAAAACAAATAAAAAATAATAATATTTACTCCGATTTAAAACAAATGATACCAGAATCAGAATAACTTTATCCCCACCCACTTACTTTGCAAAGTTAAATATTCAAAAAAAAAATTTTTGTATTGATCAGCTAGGCTCTACATTACGAGCATCTGGCAGACGCATTTATCCAAGGCGACTTACATTACATTACATTACCACCCTTCGCAGAGGGGGGAGCAATTGAGGGTTCGGTGCCTTGCTCAGGGGCACCTCGGCAGGGGCTCGAACCGGCGACTCTCCGGTTCCTAAGCGGAAGCTCTACCCACTATTTGACAGGCTCTAAAATGTCAAAACATAACAAATGCACTTTTCAAGTCTTCAAGCTGCATATTTTGTCTGGCCAGCATTCAAAACACCTTCTTAAACTAAAACTACTTGAAGTAGATAGAAAAGCAACAAATCTTAACTTTTGTGAAACTAGAATCAGCAAAAGGCTTAATAAAATCATTAGAAAATTGATCAAATTGCTAAATATTAATACATTTTCTGCTGATAAAGTAATGCATTGATCGGTCTCAGCAGTGGAGTACTTTTAGGGACTTTCTTTTTTAACAGCCAGAACAGCTTAAATGTCAGTTACCAGGAGTAAAACATCCCCAAGTGAGGATACAGAGGAAATACAGTACTAATCCCTTGTTATACAGTTTACATTGAACACAAAACATAACTACAGTGTGCCTATCATCTGAGTCACTAACATTATCGACTTATGTAGCCCTCAACTCCCCCTTTTGAACACTAGGGAGCTCTCCTTGTCCACACTAGCTGCGTGTCAGAAGCAGAGGAATTACATAAGAGAAACTAAATCTCCCGGAGTGAGATGAGAACAATGTCTGATGGCACCTCCACTGCTCTGTCCCATGTCTCCCACCTTCATCAGTGTAATACAGCACTGCAGGCCCATGCTCCCAAAGCCTAGGGCTTGATCACCACCTGCTCAAAGGCCCCAGCTGCTACCCTGTAAGAAAATGAATGTGTTACATGACAGGGAATGAGGGCACGTTATCTGATCTTGCTGTATACAGACACAAACTTTTCTCCACTTGATCATGTATAGAAATGATCTGCGAGGAATTTTACATTTTAACATTTTTCCAATTCCTATCATATTTTTCAGGAATGCCTTCTGTGTGGCACCCACAAGCTACAATTACATAATCACACCCACCTAGCGTGCTGGCTTCCAAGGGCTGTACTCCCACCTGGACCGACAAACAGACTGAGCCCCTCCTCTGCAATACACATAACCACACAGATCACGCACAAATAACAAATATAGCTAATCGGTGTAAACAGGATGGCTGTGAAAATGGCTCAGGCGCATTCCAGGAATTCTAAAAATAAATGACGACGATTACGTCACTTTGTATGTGCCCCTGTTTGTCAGCTGGTGAGACAGCTGACGTACCATACAACCACAAATACTTCATCTGATGTGAGGGTCCAGAAGTTCAAAAACTGACAAAAATGTACCTCAGGTGTCAGTAATCAGGGACAAAGCGTCCATTACTTCACTGCAGAAAAACAGTGAGGAAAATTGGGTTGTGACAATGTGAGCATGTCCACTAATGAGAAGTAGTAGTAGATACCCATAACCTCTCTCAATAACAAATACAGTAAACCTGTACTTTAAAGTAAATACATGGTCCACTTTGAACTTTACTTGAAATATGAACTTGATACTTGAACATTCTGCCTTTAAGCTTAGTGGCCCACTATTAATACACAATATGAAAAGAAGTATGTAAAACCACAATGTCAAAATTCAAAATCCCAATCCCAACTTTTACTTTTTTATATATATATAAATATATATATATATATATATATATAAATATTTACGTTGTCATGTTGTCAGATTTCAGGAAGATTTAACTTCTGATCAGACTTAGAAAGGTGAATCTTGTCACAGTAAGGTTTTATAGAGAAACAATAAGAGTTACAATATACTGTAATTACCAACCAGCCCCAGCTGACATTAATCTCAAATACAGAATATGCTCCTTAATCAATATGCTTAGTTAAATGTATGATTTTGCACACACACCCTCTGCACTGGAGTCCAGGAAGTCATGGCTGAAATCCTGGCTCTGGAGGATTTTCTCTATGATGTCATCTGCATCCACCCTGGTGGCATCAACTCTCTTCAACTGGTTCTCCATTGAGTTCTGCTTTACTGGATGTCTAATGGAAGAGCAAGAGGAAGGTGGAATATGACAAACTGTGTGCTGTTACCTGTCCAGTGATATCAGACTTTATGACGTGGACTGGAATTCACACACCACAAGCACATTGTGAATGAGAGGTTCCCTAGTGTGCCTGTGTAACTCGTATTACCTTGGAGCCTTGGCAGGGGTGGAGGGGTGTTCGAGTGGGTGGACATAGGTGACAAAGCCAGGGGGAGTGAACCTGCTCTCCCTCTCTCCTTTCTCCCCGTGTTGCTCACCGGGCTCCAGGATGCTGCCAATCCCTGTGGAGGTGGAATCTTCTGACGGAGTCCTCCGATGACTCAGTTCGGTTAAACTGGAGCACCGCGAGTGATTTGAGCTGTAACCTGTGAGGGCACACGACACTATGTGAAAGGAGTCGTGATGATTGGTGTGAATGGTGCTGTAGTAATTTGTCACTGTCTCTCCGTGTGGTACCTGAGATTTTAGACTGCTGACTAGCATAGCTAGCTGTTCTAGAGTGACCAGTGACCAGCTCCTCTGGGACTGATGGAGACTTTCCTAGAGTGTCTAAGTGGAAGAAACGTGAAATTAATCTAGTATTCATCAATAAAAAAAGGAGAAACAGCGGTTTTAAAGACAGAGTCTACTCTAGGCTATTACATACCAGTGAGTAAGTGGGATTCATGCATGTCCCCTCCCTTTCTGTCCTCATGGAGACACTCTGCTTCTGTCTGAGAGTATTCCAGCTTCATGGCTGTCGATGGGGGACTGCATCAAGAGAAGTAGATGACAGTTTACTTGGAATCAGATTTAAGAGCCTAAAGTATCACCAAGCCTTGAAAAAGGGTTAGGGTTAGGGTTAGTTACGAGTAATGAGTAACATCATGATCACATCATCCAGTTCATAGACCTAGATTTTGGATGCGAAAACACAGCTGCCAGATCTGCTTTATCTTTAATTTTGCCATTATGTTGAAATGTTCTGTCTTAATCTCTACACATAAAGAGGAATCTTTTGGATAGCAGCTCTCATAGACTTCAGATCTGTCAGTAGAGGGAACTAAGTGTTGAGAATTACTGGGAACTGTGAATGTACAACACCTGTATTTGGACTTGGTACTCATTAAGAATACCAAATAGGCCATGAAAGCCATTCTTATCTCAGCGCCTTCAAAGTCTGATTATTAAACAAACAGATTCAAACACACCTATTAGTTATACTTTACACTTACTAGACATTAGGAATATCTTGTAACTGAAATATTGTCTTAAAACAAGACTAGTAATAAAGAGTAATTTGAGTTTGAGTAATCTGTGACGGATAACAGTTCAACTAAAAGACATTTAACTGCTTTAGCAAGCAATAAGCAAAGTCATGAGCCATATCCGGCTTAGGGTGTTATTTTTCACACAGGAAACCCTGTTCATCTGAGCGAGATACTATCTTAAACTCAAAAATGTGTGTGGCTTGTCAGACAAATGGTGACGGCTGTGAGAAGTAGACCAACGTCATCTGAAGGCTTTCCACTGAGCTCTGTCTGTTGATCCACCACCACACAATGAATAAGACTACGTAAGAAGAATGACTAAGCTCAAGTTTATACTTTAGACGTCTCCTAGGCAGCAGCGTGTTTGATCACAATCTGACACAGGAGTGGAACAAAGAGGAATTCAGAGAAAGCCTGGCAGAGGAAGGTGAGCGTGTGACTAGACACACACGGTGAAGGCTTTGCCAGGAGTGTGTGTGTTCATATGTCATCATGTCCTGAGAGACAAACTGCTCAACATGCAAGTCACTGGGCTGAGCTGATCCCATATGAGCTGTTGCTTACTATTAAGGTTCGGCAGTTTTATGTCTGGGTGAGGTATTTGTTTCTCACTGATAAGATTGTGTTACAATCTCATCGAAAAAATTACACTTGATAGATCTAAAACTTTGCGGGTGTCAGTAATGCCAGACAGTTTTTCGGTTTGCAGACAGGATGTGATGAGAACACTTTCCTCTGTGGTTGAGGCTCTGAGCAGACTGTGGGGAGGCTAGATGAAGTCTCATGCACCTTACGGATGTAGTAATAGCAGAAGTATAAAATGTTGAGTCTAAGCTTCAAATTCCTATTAATTCCTAATACGTTCGGATTTTAAGGATGAGTGAAAAGCATAATTGGACTCTTACGTTTTAAAACAGGGATCTCCAGACATGAGCTGTGTGGTGATGATAACCTGGAACAGAGAAGAGAAGAGAAGAGAAGAGAAGAGAAGAGAAGAGAAGAGAAGAGAAGAGAAGAGAAGAGAAGAGAAGAGAAGAGAAGAGAAGAGAAGAGAAGAGAAGAGCAATGATGTTAGTCCACGTTCCTTCAAGTGTAACTTTCTACTGTCGCTAATGTGATTTTGGATAATGTAAGCAGATTCTAGGTGCGCGGATCAGGAAGAACCGGTATTCCCCGGGCACAGTTTGCAGAGCTCAGGCTCAAACATGCCAAGACTTAAGATATTACATTTGTGCCATACTTACACCTTCCTGGTATTTGTTTCCCACATTCAGTGTTTACTGGTGACTTGTTCCTATCAAATCAGTTGAGGCTTTGCAATTGGGGATCTGTGGGAAGCTTCTTTGCCGTACCTTTAGGATTGAGTTGTCCTGTCTGGTGTTCTTGGTGTCGTATCCCTCGAGGAGGCAGCGGCGCGTCGTGCTGCCTGACCCGGCAAACTCGGACAGGTTCAAGTCAGCAAAGCCCAGCTGCAACAGGGTTACAAGAGATCAACCAGTCTGAACTAATTTGACCCCAGTTCAGACTTCAAATTTAGACTAAACTGAATCGTGCAGATAAATGCCCAGTCAGCATTAAGGATCTATTTGCACAAGGACGATCATCCTAACCTAAAGCTACATCTGATGTAATCCTTGCTGTAGACACGCAAGACAACATAATTGTCAGAGTTCTTAACCGACTCGTCAATAACAGTTATTATTTAACATAACAAAGGTTTCCATTGACTGATTTTTCAATGAGTAACAAAAGCCGGAAACTGGCAACGAAAACATTCTTACTGAACACACCTCACAGAAAAGGGCACCTCCAAGGGCATTTAGAGGCCAGCTGATATCATGATAATCCTACTAATTTGATGATAAGAATGTTCTGACAGATCTTATGCAGATAAGCTACTGAGTACACAACAAATGAAACGCAGGCTTCAAAAGAGAAATATTACCTTTGCAAATGTCTTTCCACCTTTCAATTCCTGAAATGACAACACAGATGATTTCAGAACTGCACTCAGTTGCTCTGTGTATGTGTGTTTTGGGATACTGATGTGTAATAAACCTGTCCTACTGTACCTTACGCACAGACACCCGGCACAGGCAGGGATCTAGGACACCTGTCCCTGCGTTGGCACTCATCTTGCACAAGAAAGAGAATCTCTTCTTCCAGCGCACACAGTTTGCTTGGACTGGTTCCCTGCAAGAGAAACCCATTAAAGACAAACGTCACCAATCTTCACCTAAATAAAGTGAAGGGACGTGTATGCTTGACAGGGGTAAATGTACAGAGTGGACATTTTGTCCAGAAATTACCCATAAATCATTAGCAGAGGTTGTGTACACACCTTAAACAAAACTAACAATAAGCGCAGATTGGACAAAAAGGAAACGTGGTGCCTGCAGTGAGTTAACGCTAAGAATAGAGTGTGTAAATATGTTTTTAACAAATAAAGGCAGTTGCCATGACAAAATTTAGGACAACTGTTAACATTACACATCTTTTTTTCCAGAGTGACTCATTTCAGAGCTACAAGCGGTTAGGCTCTGACTCAAGCAGATTCACTTTCTACAATACTCCACATGCTTCTGTGTAAAGAATGGAAATTCAGTATTTAGTCACCACATATATTACACAAGCTATAACAACCTGCTATAAAAACAGACATCAAATACACAATTGTACACAGTGGATCTATATAGCAACAACAATAGCATCGACGCAATAATAACAATTATTTCCATGATCTTATTCGCTTATCACTATATTCAATCGAAGTGATTGACTTCATTCCATGGCATTCTAATCACTGTACATCTCAGATCTGGTCCTTTGCATGATCACAGACAGGACGGAACTCTGGTTACGGTGTGAGTCTCACATCCTGCCTGTACAAGAGCAACTGTCAACGGTGCGTTTCACCGGGAAAGCAGAACGACAGAAGTTAAACAAGGGAAAGGTTATAGTTAACCAGAACCTGAAAGCATGGAGGGACAACTGATTTGACGCGATTCCAACTCAATTCTAACTTGTAACTTCTAGGCTGCTGCTATTAATAGTCCGCCTTCTTACCGAGACGACTCCTTGGTAAAGCCTCCGTCCAGCAGCCTGACTTTACAAAACAACACGCCGTTCACGAAGGGAACCGACGAAAGCTCCTCCAGGTCAAAATCCACCTTGAATTTGAATCTCTTCTTCTTCATTAGAATGAAAGACATGGTAACGCGTCCCCCAACGAGTGCGATTGTCCCAAAGCAGAGACTGACAGCTGGACTGTCCCCGCCGCTCACTCAGCTGTTCCGATCCGCCGCACACTGCTCCAAAGTTCAAACCTCCTCTTCCCACCCACTCAAACCTGTTATGGCTGACGTGAAAGAACCGCGCCGGTTCATTGGGAGCTGCTGCGTGAAACAAGACTGATGTCATCTGTGTTGAATAGGCTTTTACCATTATGGCAACAGCGCGCCGGAGGGGTGGCCAGGGGGGCCACGTCTCGTAGGTCTGAGGTGGAGCCATTGGAGAGTTTACAAGAGAGGAGTGTGTTTGGTTTCGAACATGGCTGAACCTGCAGACAACGTGGTCACCATGAATTCAGATGAATTTTACTACACTTCCATTTAAATGATTTTTCTAACTTTAGAGAAATAATTATGTGATGAAACGCTGTATTGATGAGAAATACTGCACTGAAAAGTCAAAATTTGTGTAATTTGATGCTGAGTGAGTTTGACTTTTCAAAACAAACAGCATGGCAGAGAGACACAGTTGGACAGTAAAGGAGACAAGAGGTTTTCTGTGGAAATGGAATTACAGGTATTACATTACATTTCAGGAACTAGAGAGAGAGAGCAGATTAATAATGGCTGCAGTGAGCTGTGGCATATTATTTGGCGTATAGCGAAAGTGCTTCAACAATGTAGCTGATCTGAGGTGAAAACTTGGCGACTGTAAATATTTTCTTGACCACAACACAAGGAACAAGGAAAAAGATGGAGGTGTAATTGAATACATGTGGGCATTGAAGCATATAACAGGATTCTGTGCGTAAAAGCTTACATATATATGGTTCAATGACCTGACAACACTCCTGTGAGATAATCATGTAAAAAGAGAAGTGGGCATTGAAATGCAAAGGCATTGAAGCATATAACAGGATTCTGTTTATTTATCTAATGCAGATATTTCAAGAATAAACTGAAGGTACTGAACAGGAGGTGAAACTAACCACACAGTCCTTCGAGCGTAAAAGCTTACATATATATGGTTCAATGACCTGACAACACTCCTGTGAGATAATCATGTAAAAAGAGAAGTGAAGAAAAAAGCTCTTCACTGAAACTGAAAACCCTCTGCCATTTCTAATAAATGGTGAAGCTTGTTACGCTTAATGTAGATTGTTGAACAGTTTTCAATAATTATTTTATTTCTTTGTTCACACTGCAGCGTTCATTTAAGTCTGCATTTCTTCCCTCTTAGATCATTGGAACGCCTTCCAGCTTGGTTCCAGAGAAGATTTCACAATAATGGTTACCGGAGAAATACAGAGTAGGGGGAAGAGTTTAAAGTTTTATCATTTGTTTGCCTACACAGCTAGGAATCTCATGATATCTGTGACCTCCTCCGCCGTTATCCTTCTCCCAGGTCCTTCAGGTCATCAGGCCTAATTTATCAATCCCACATTCATAACTAAAGTCTATAGATTGGTCAGTCTTTGTCACTGCCCTGAGCTGTTGACCGTCTCCCCCTCCATCTCAATATCAAATCCACCCCAACACTGCTGCATTTAAATCCTGTGAGCAAGGCACACTTCTTCTTAAGTTTTTGGCCTTGACTGAAGTTAAGTCAAGTCAAGTCAAGTCAGTTTATTTATATAGCCCAATATCACATACAATGTGTTGTTCAGTGGTTGTATTTATTTTAATCAATTTCCCCCCACTACTGTGTAATTCACTCATCATGTTTAAAATTCTAGTTTATGACTTGTTTGTCTATGGTTTTCCCTAATGTGTGCAGCACAGTAATCAATATGATTTAATCTGTGTGTACCTCAGTGTGTGGTGAAACACTGCCATCGTTTGGCCACTGGCGGCGTTGCGTCGTCAGGAATATTACACCATGCGTTTCTATGTTCGATAACGCGTCTGAACTGCAACATCACGCTGCAACGGAGAAGCGGCCGAGTCAGCAGGCGTCCCAGTGCACAGCAGGTATCATGTTCCGCAGCTGGATGATCGAACTATTGCTCATTTCGCCGCATTTCTGGTTTTACCTCTTTTCCTGCTTTTACGTAGAAATATGCGAGTAGCTGCGCAGCGTCTTGTCGCTCCGCCCTCGATTACTGCAGTTCTCCTGCTTGAAATTCCACGGAATCCACATCAGCTTGACAGACACAGTGCAACACAGATCTCCACTTAAACCCATTTTTGTTCCGCGAACAACCGCGCGATCAGCTGGATTTAACGGGATTTGCGCTTCCTCCTCAGTAGGGGCGAATAATAGTGCCAAGACTTTGGACGACGTCGGGGCGGATCGAGTCACACAGGCGCAATGTATCCCACGCTACGGACGTTTTTACTATCAAATGCCCGGTGCTGGGATGCCGACAGTCAAAGGTCATACCAGGACCTGTTTGAGAAGCTCGACACCAACAACGATGGCAAGGTGGATGTGGGTGAACTGCGAGCCGGTCTCAAGGCGATGGGTATATTCCGCCTGGGTGCTGCACAGGTAAAAACACCATCCGGGCCACGGGGTCTCGATCACTGGGATCATGTCCTGGCCTGCTTGCTTTACATGTCATTTAAATACAAGTTGTGTGTGTGTGAGAGAGTTTGTTTTTGAATGCGTGGAAATCGCGATCCACAGTAGCAAACCAGAAGTGTTCCCAAATCTCTCCGCAGAAAATCGTGTCGTCCGGGGACAAGAATAAAGACGGGAGCCTGGACTTCAACGAGTTCACCAAATACCTGAAAGAACACGAGAAGAAACTGCGGCTGACATTCAAGAGCCTGGACAGGAACAACGACGGTAAGTCACGAGTGAAGCCCGTCACAGGAGCTGCCTTAGTGTGGGATACTTGGCACCGGTATTCAAACCATCCATCCCCTGTTTATGCTGCAGCATAGTTCAATAGGGGCTCTTTCTCTCTTGTTGTGTCAGGGCGCATTGATGCATCAGAGATCCAGCAGTCCCTCTCAGAGTTGGGGACGGACATCAGCAAAGAGGACGCATTGAAAATCCTGCAGAGGTTTGTCCAACAGTTCACACACGCCTGTTTTTTACTATGTGGTCAAATGATGGATTGTGTGCAATTTGAAAGGTGCCACAAGAATACTAAGTACAGTGATATACCGCAAGACACCAGCTGAAGACATTTGTGTGTGTCTCCCTTAGTATGGACATCGATGGCACCATGGTGGTTGACTGGAATGAGTGGAGGGAACACTTCCTGTTCAACCCAGCATACAACCTGGAGCAGATCATACGCTACTGGAAGCACTCCTCAGTAAATACACGCTTGCAAACACAATGTGTCTATATTTGCTGTCTGCACACACACATGTCCTCTTGTCCTCTCATGCGAGATACTATGGATTTCCTTGCAGTCAACATTTTTGGCAGCTGCTTAGCTGAAAGAATAACACTGTCTGAAAAAAATGTAGGTCACAGCCCTACATTCTCTCCGCCTCTGCACCTTTTCTCCACTTTTCTATCATTGTTTTTATTTTAAATGCCATTGGCTGCACAAAATATCCCCTGTTCATAAGGAAAACATGACCTCTCTTGAAGGATCATGTCCCCAAATATGTTAAATCTTAACTTCATTGCACATTTACAGTTATAATGGCACTCTGTCTTGTCTCCTCTTTACCGTAAATGCACCACTCCTGAGGTTAAGCCAGGATAACAGCCAGTTTGTCACACACATGATGAGACTAAGTAACGTTCCTGCAAACGTTCAATTACAAAACCCACAATTACAATGTCAAGCGTACGGGCAAAAAAGCTTGTGCGTCCCGTGTTGCTTCCCTCAGTGTCAGATTCTAAAGCGACTTAAGGAAACAATAGTGGCGTCACCAAAACTGACAGTTATAACACTGATGTCATTATACTGACCAAGTGACAACATTGATGTCATATTTGCACATTACTAAATTGTATTAATTTAGTAATTGTTCATCTTTGAGGTCTTACAACAGTGAAAAAACTGAAATACAGATGGAACTGTTTTCATGCTGTGTGTGAGATACAGAGACAACACTGAGCTACAGTTCCATTGCGCAACCTGTGATTGGGCAACTTAGAAAGAAGAGTTGCTGCAGTTTGACAGTAGACCTTAAAAGGAGAAGCATCAAGCGTACTTGTGAATATTTCTCACACTTAAAAATCATACACGTGTGATATTACATGAATAACATCTTATTAAGAAAGATCATTCTTAAATGTGAAAGGAATCAGATATGCCGTACATTAATTATTCAAGATTCCTTTGTTTATCTCAATGGACATCACAGTAGTAATGATGATGCATGTTTAAATCAACAAGTGTCCGTGAAGTTTCCGCAAATGTGTCACTGTACTCACTAGGTGCTGGATATAGGCGACAGTCTTGCCATCCCTGATGAATTCACAGAGGAGGAGAAGAGCTCGGGTGGCTGGTGGAAGCAGCTGGTTGCGGGTGCGATGGCAGGGGCTGTCTCTCGCACAGGCACTGCCCCCCTGGACAGGATAAAAGTCTTCATGCAGGTGAATGACTTATGGGACCAAATGGGCAGATGCACCATTTGCCCTTCAGGACAGAATCTGTAAACTTAAATGTGCCTTCATTGTAGGTCCACTCGTCTAAGCACAATAAAATCAGCCTGGTAGGTGGCTTGAAACAGATGATCAAGGAGGGTGGTGTGACTGCACTGTGGAGAGGCAATGGGATCAACGTGTTAAAGATCGCACCCGAGACCGCAATCAAATTCATGGCATATGAACAAGTAAGACGCTGCGGTTACATCTCAGATTTACAATTTCACGGATTCAGACAATGTTACAACTTTGTGCTTTCTATCGCAGTATAAAAAGTTGTTATCATCAGAGGGAAAGAAGATCGAGACACATAAGAGGTTCATGGCTGGGTCTCTGGCTGGAGCCACAGCGCAGACAACCATTTACCCAATGGAGGTAACCGCTATTGCATCATTAACCTATCATGATATCATTGGACAGATGACCCAGCATTTGGAAATACAACACGTTTCAATGTGTCGCTGTCCTTCTATGTTGCACTCCTTCTTTTAAGGTATTGAAAACCAGACTGACCCTGAGGAAAACAGGGCAGTACAGGGGAATGTTTGACTGTGCTAAGAAGATCCTGGAGAAGGAGGGCGTGAGGGCTTTCTACAAAGGCTATATTCCAAATTTACTTGGCATCATTCCTTATGCTGGGATAGACCTTGCTGTTTACGAGGTATAGAGGCTTTGCGATGTACAACATGTTGCTGCATCAGTGATATTTCACATTTGAGTGCACTTTGTGACATTACCTCATTTGTATGCATGGTAGCCCATTTCATCATGAAGTTTTGGACTGCATCCAATTAATTTATGCTGATGTTGATTTGCTCAACACTGCTCCATCCCTCTCCTGTGTCTCAGACCCTGAAGAATGCTTGGTTGTCTTACTATGCCAAAGACTCCCCTAACCCCGGAGTTCTGGTTCTGCTCGGCTGTGGGACCATCTCCAGTACCTGCGGCCAGCTGGCCAGCTATCCCCTTGCACTCGTACGCACACGGATGCAGGCACAAGGTAAAGTCTGACACTCGGCAATATTGTGATGCTTACTGAGCTTATGTGTATAAACTAATTACACTGTGCAAAAAGCCTGATTTTATAGCTTCTATGTGCATATAAAGGTCTGTCAAATACACTGCAATTTGTGCCTTTGGGTGCTACTCTGCCTCCTCTCACTGTCACACTTATTTTTTTCCAGCTTCCCTGAACCCATCAGACCAGCCTACCATGAGTGCTCTGGTGCAGAGGATTGTTGCCAAAGATGGCTTTTTTGGACTCTACCGAGGCATCCTGCCAAACTTCATGAAAGTCATTCCTGCTGTCAGCATTAGCTATGTAGTTTATGAGTACATGAAGACTGGCTTGGGAATCTCCTAATGACACTATAAACCATGGAAATGCGCTTAAGATTTAAATATTGTTGCCTGAAACGACACCAAGAGACTGACGGATATGAGACATAAGAGAAAAACCTTTCACCTGTTGGCAGAGAAGTCCACTGGATGGAAAAGTGTGTGCGTGTGTATGTGTGTGTGTGTGTGCACGCGTGTGTGCGTGCGTGCGTGTGTGTGCGTGCGTGCGTGCGTGCGTGCGTGCGTGCGTGCGTGCGTGCGTGCGTGCGTGCGTCAGCTAACTCAAAGAGTTGTCTTTTAATGCTAAAGCATGAATGAGGTTTGGTGAGCATGCTTATATCTGATCCTGCTGTTATGTGTAGCGCACTCCCAAAATCCATTCACTCTGCAAAGCAATACTTGAAAAAATAACCAGTAAAAGTTCAGTACATCATGCACACATACATAAAAAGGATGTAGAATAGGTCATGCTGTGATTTAAAACTGTGATCAAACCTAATAGGTAGCTCACTGGGATATACTGGTCAGTTGCAGTGAGTTCATTTACATGCACAACCATGTTACAGTTTGGCTCATATATGCATGTTTGCAGTCTCCTTGAAATGTGCGTCTCCTATTTTAAATAACAATACAGTAAGATGCCTAATACACACTCAGTAATTTAGGCAAACTTTGAGTTAACTAAGGAAATATTTGATATTTGTCTTTATTGAAAGATAAAGCTAATCCAGCAGGGATACACAGCTACAGTGCTGTTGAAGCCCAGACCCCTCAGGTAATCTAACACTACGTTTTGAACGCCTGTCATTCAGATTTGTCAATGTTATGATCTAACAACACTCCAATCAGCAGCTGTCCACTCAAGATATCCTAAAAAGTCAATTAACACTGGAATACTGGATGCATGAAGGCACGTGTCGTGTAGTATGAAAATCTAAATTCCACTTTGCATGTTTGATTATTTAAATGTGCCTTACTGTCACTAGATGAGAAGCTTTTGTGACAGCAAGCGATGTAGATGTTTTATAGATAAACTGTATGATATGTATATCGTACACTGTATGTTTGCAGTAATTTATGGGATTAAATGATGATTACCAATGACCAGATAATACTATTAACAAACCCTTGTGCAGAAAGCATGCTATTACATTTTGCATTGTGTTATTTCACATACATAACATTTTTCACCTTCTGCACTGTGAGCCAATCATCATCAGGCCTGTGTGTTACACTGATAGAGAACGAGAAACTGACCTGGTCTTGATTTAATAGTTGATGGTGTCAACAAGTTGAAACCAGGCAATCAACATCGATTTGCTGGCGGCCTTACTTGATAGCAGCTGGTGAATGATTAACGGCTCCACCTTGCGGTCCATAAAACAGAATCTGACATTTTCACACACAGAGGTAAACTCTCACAGTTAAGGTTATACTTACAGCATAAATATGGGTTTTATGTTTTCAACAAATCTACAAAATACAAGCAGGCCTGATAAAATGAGCCAGATGGAGTCGTTTAAAATAGTATTTAGGGGATAAAAGATACTGTTAAGAACTACTGACCAATTACAATATCCACGCCATCAGGACACTGTTTTCACTTTTGATTTGATTTGCCATCATCATTATGGCACATTATGGTTATTATTTCCTTTAATGTCATTTAGAAACTCATTTCATTTCCAAAGAGATCGTAAAGGGGTGGGGGCCCCTAAAAGACAGCCAATGTGCCGGAGATTAAGGGGAGGACAAGTTCAAACAAGTATATCTTCAGTCAACTACACACAGTATGTATATCTGAGCAGATCATGATCATTCTTAAATCAGCCCCATTACTGTCTGGCAGAAATCAGGATCCCTTCTTCGATGACGAATGTTTAGAATCAACCTGCATCATTAAGACTTCAACTTTGTTAAGAAAGAAGCTCAGAAAAGAAATGTTGGCAACACTCTAGGAGGATTAAAGCAAGTAGATCAAAAACCTTCAGCTTAATCTCCTGTAATGACTATGAGCAATTTAGTAAGTCATATTAAACAATAAAAGCCATTGATGTAAGCGGCATATTCAGCTTTACATCCACATCAGAGTATTTACTTTTGAAGACGTTTTTTCATACGTTTTTGTGCCATGTAAGTTTGTCCTCGCCGCTTACCGTAGTTGAGGCTCAAGGCTACAGTTGTCAAAAGGAGGTGGGTGCTCCGCTAAAAACACTGCAGCATTAAGCTCTGTTATCGGTAAGTGTCCTGGTTCAAACGCATTTCACGCGTGGCTTAAATATTATCGGCCTCTTTATCCTTGCTGACACTGGTGGTCGTGCATACAGACGCACACGTTCTTCTTAAAAAAGCGACAGCAGCCAAAACAACTAGCTAGCTGGCTAACCTTTCCCAGTTGCTAAAAATATTCTGTCCGGGACACAGCTGAGCGCAAACCTCAACATTAGCCTGCTTAGCTCACAACTACGGTCCGACCACGCGGCGTCTATTTAACTATCTGGTCGAATCTGTAACGTTACCTAGTAACTTAACGTAAGTAACGTAAGTTAATAGTTCTCGAGAAGTTGTTGCATGTGGGTGTAAGAAAAACGAACTACAGCTGCTCTGTCAATAACGCTAAAGAAGGCCGCATACCGTTTAGCTGTGTGTGTAAACAACGAGGGGACATGGGCAACACGAGTGACCGGGTGTCAGCGGACCGGCACGGGGCCAAGGCCCAGCGATCAGACAGCGGCGGCAGCCAGAAAGACCCGGAGACCAGCAGCAAGCTGGTGGACAGCACAGATGACCCCAACATCTTCAACACTATCGGGACTAAGGTGCTGCCAGTACACAACATGCGTTGAAATCCTGTTTGTTACCCTTCAGATTGGCCCTTTATTGCATTATGAGTCTCCAGAATACATCTTATAATTGAGATTTGCGAATAAATCAAATCAAATGGAATTTCTAACTGTCGCCGTTGAAATTAAATGAAAAAATCTGCCTCTCTGCTCTCTAGACACCAGGAGAGAAGGAGTGCACCCCAGATCTAGAGGACCTGGTAAAGACGGTTCCTCAGGCCCGACCCACTGTCATCCGCTGGGCTGGTGGGGGGAAGGAGGTCTACATATCTGGTTCCTTCAATAACTGGGGCACCAAGATACCTCTCAATAAGAGGTACACTACTTTCTCATATGGATGTCATAGTTCTTGTAACCATCAGCTTCAGAGAAGCCCGGTGTTGCTCTAATACGAGTTCCCTTTTCTCCCTGAAGCCACAATGACTTTGTCGCCATTTTGGATTTGCCTGAAGGAGAGCACCAGTACAAGTTCTTTGTAGACGGACAGTGGCTCCATGATCCTTCAGAGGTTTGCTACACCTAATACATGGCCTGCCTGCTTGCCAAGCTTAAGATATCCACAGATTTTCTAAATATTGCTATTGTAACAGAATTTGGTTTGAAGATTACAGCGCAACATGTGTAGTGAGCTCTTGAAATGTCTTCACATCCATAACATAAGGATTTAAAAATAGCCTCAGTCCCACCTTTGTAACGTAAGCCTCTGTCAAGGTCAGGAGAATGCACGTGCTGTGTGATACAACAATAACAGTCACACAACTCCTTGATTTCCTCAATGATGGCGACGGTAAACGTGTCTGTCTTGCAGCCGGTGGTAACCAGCCAGCTCGGCACCATCAACAACCTGATCCATGTGAAGAAGTCTGACTTTGAGGTGTTCGACGCCCTGCAGGTGGACTCTCTGGAGTGCTCGGACACATCAGGTGGGCAACCTCATGTCGCCAAATGCATTTTTACTAAAACAGTTTGTTTAAAATAGGACATTTTGTAGAAAGTGTGGACGGTTTCTGTCTTGCAGATCTGTCCAGCTCCCCCCCGGGGCCGTATGGGCAGGAGCAGTACGTCTTCAGACCTGAGGAGCGCTTCAAAGCCCCACCCATACTCCCCCCTCACCTCCTGCAAGTCATCCTCAACAAGGACACCAACATTTCTGTCAGTTTCTCCTACGTTCTCTTTGTCAAATCTCCCTTCTGCTTTGCCGCTGTAATTCCCTGTATTTCACTGAAACCTTGATGTATTTGTTGGTGTCTGCTGATTTCTCTGTCCCGGCAGTGTGACCCCGCCCTGCTGCCTGAACCCAACCATGTCATGCTAAACCACCTTTACGCTCTCTCCATTAAGGTAGGAGACCACAAGTCCAAATCTAAGCATTCCTTAAATAACCTCGGATAACATTTTGATTCATTCTCTGATGATATCAAGCATCCTTGAGTCCTTGGTTTCGACACCACTAATGGCGGCGTGCATCTGTATTGTCTTTCTCTGTGTGCAGGATGGAGTCATGGTGCTGAGTGCGACTCACAGATATAAGAAGAAATACGTGACATCTCTGCTTTACAAGCCGATCTAAACCTCAGCCTGGTGCTCGGCCATATTTCGCGGAGCATGTTGGTATTCTGGTGGTTCTTATCATCACATTTTGCCAAATCTTGCACTGGAACACATTTATAGGTGCGTTGACGGCCGTTGGTGGTGACTGTTGCTCTGCTTTAAAAAAAGGATGCACTTGCGTCTACATAGGGCTCTTAGCAGAAGTATCAAAGTGTGTACGCCGTTAGCCGGCGCCTACCGTTGAAGAGTTGCAAACCATACTGACTGATCAACTGAAACTGAACACTGTGTGGATTTGAGTGTTTGCAGCACCGTGTGATTATATGCATGCTAGTGTGTGATCGGATTTATTTAGTGTGAAGGATACATGGATTTGCCACGTTGTGCTTAAAGAATCTGATTCATGGATGATTTAAAGGACACTTTCATTCAATTTTGGAGTGTTTTGTAACGTCCACCTGTTCTTCTTGTTGTATTTGGCTTGGTACATTGTTCTTGGCTTGCAAATCTGCTCCCTAGTCAGCGTTACAGTGTGACAAGTTGCTGCAGAATGAGCAGAATTCAAGACTCAGAAACAGTTTGGAGGAAGCAGCACTGAACACATCTGATGGTCACGTTACTTCCTTTGCATTTCTACACATGACTCAGCAGGACCTGGATGTTAAAGGAGGAGCCTCATTTAGCTCTTCATCAGGGTTCTAGTCTGACAAACTGAGGTCTCCAGCTGCAGGCCCACGTGTAATTCTACGGTTGCCTTTTAATCTTGACATAATTTTGCCCGCACTTTTACCATCCTGTGAACAGGAGTGTTGACATAAGCTTTGAACTATGCAGCTGACGACTCGTGTACTGTAGCTTTATTAGGCTGAAGAGGTCTAATGGCATTTTATAGATGAGCTGAAATGCAGTGTTTATGTGTGCATCTGTACTGACCTCTATTGAATAGGAATGCACTGTATGTATCTACCAGTGACTTACACACTTTGAAGTAGCTGTGTTGCATGTATTGAATGTATATTACTTTGGTTTTGGCCTAATTTAAGTTTGAATAACTTACATGTTAAATTGGAATCTCAGTGATTTATTTATTTTATTTTTTTGAAGCTGCCCAGAGTTTGATGTGCTGATGTTTGTAATTTATGGGTTTGGGAGATGTAACGGTTATTATTGCCATTTACAAGTCCTGTTTCATTCTATGCATATTTATCATACATAATTGTATCTATAGATACATATATAGATCCATATATGTACCCCAAGTCTACAGAACTATAACAGGACCTTTCATTTGGCCTGTTAGACAACTTCACTGACAACTATTCAAAATATTTAATGAATGTCAAGCCTTGCCATGATGTTTTGTCCAAAGAATTTTGGAGCAGCAACATGACATTTGAAGGCTAAAATTAAACTTGACTTTTACAACTATTTAAATGATGCTTTACCAAACCAGTGTTCATACTGTACCAGGTTTTATTTGTTCGCAAATAAATTGGACAAGTTCTTTTACATTTCCCATGGTGATTTTTACCTTCATTTCTAATTGTACGATGTTTAAGTTGCTTGTATTCTATTGGGTTTAGCCCTACAGACAGACGAATGTGAAATCAATTAAATTTTCATCTACATTATGTCTGTCTTTCATTGCTCAACTCATTTGCAAGTACAAATCTTGGTCGCTTGGTAACCAGTCCAAATAAACAGACTAGTGTAGTCAACAAAGTAGCACACGTAAGCTTTTTCAAATTGTTTTACTCTTCAAAAAAATCATTCATTGGTAATACATCTGTGAATACGACACACTAACTGTCATCAGAGACAGGAGCCTTATGAGTCCTGTATCGGCATTCTAGTTTATAATACACAAACTCAGGGACAAAGCTGCTTTCCAACCACAAAGCATAGCTGCATTAATCAAATGACTTTATATACATACAAAACTCGACCAACAACGTTTAAAACTGCTGTCTTGAGTCCCTTTTGAACAACAGACAGTAAAAGGCTTTGTTTACGCTCCTTACAAGGTGCTGCGTGGATCCAATGACTCCAACTCTCCAATCACTTTGTTTCATAGACACATTTTCTAAGCTTCTCCATTTCACAGGTTCAAAAGGAAATCTCCAACTTTGCATCTCTAATCAAATATTTGGCAATTCACTCAGTTTCTTTTTTTCTGAAGGTGTGAGCGCAAACAAGACCTAATTTGGCAGCTCTAAAGTAGACATTAAGCACTAATTCAAGGCAATTTCTACTGTAGAGAGCAAACTGTAGTAACTCTCAAGCTAAACTTAAAGGCAAGCAGAGCAATATTGACCAGAGCTTTGTCATAGCGGATCAATCAGTGACTTTTATATCATGAAGGCATAGTTTGTGATCTCTTATCAGACTTGGCCTATGTGAGTAATTTATAATAAATCAGTGTTATCTAACATGTTCTGCTTATAAATCATACAAAGCAGGAGGTCTATTCAGCAAACACATTCAGAATACAATGATGTTTAACATCAAAATAAAAGAAGCTATTGCACAGCTACCCAGATAGTCAACTTTGCAATTAAGCAAATGTTGGATGTGTTTTTTCAAGTACACACACGCACACGCACATGCACGCATGCGCACACACACACACACACACACACACACACACACACACACACACACACACACACACACAATCACACTTCAAGGGAAACTTAACACAGGAAAAGCAGGTAATTTACAGCATAAAATGGCAAATGTACAGCAAAAACACTTCAAAGCAAACGTGAAGCTGAACTGCAACACTAATCAGTGAGAACAATGATCCCACCAGTAGCCTACCAAAGTTTGCATCATCCACAAGAACTTGTTAATCTGTATTGCCATTGCCATGGGAATGATAAGACGGCCTGAACCAAGAGAAATAACAAAGACAATAGCACATGGCCTTGTGGGGAAATCCACTTTGAGTTTTGGTCCACAAAAGGAGCTAATTTCTGTTGCACAATTCATAATAATATGAACGAGCTGTCTAATGGTTACCGTCTCTGAGGTTCTAGAGGCACGACAGGTCTGCGCCTTGATATCTGACCTCAGTTTTGTCATTCGCATGGATAAGGCAAGTCAAAGTGAAGCAAGGAGTGCAAAGGTCAAACTTTGGCAACTATTGGCAGTCCCTAGTCCTACAACTTTGATTTATACCTTTTTACAATCTCTGTCATGCATCAGCGCTCTGGTAGAATATTGCACTGATGGTCTCCTAACGTTATGACATTGACTAATAATCCAGTGTCGGGCAAAGAAAGAATTAAAACCGAAAAGCTGGTGCAGCATGATCATTCAAGAATCAAAAACGTTATTGCACATGCTCGTATGAGAACTCCTACAGAGGAGCTTGAATACGCGTGTTTAGCCTGGTTCCATTTGAGCACTTTATCCTCTATCAATAACACTTTGTTCTTTTCATACTCTAATGTATTTCCTTTGCTTTCAAAATACTGACTGGACACAGAGGTCTTGAACCAACAGTCCTGTCTTTCAATTTTCAGTGTGTGTGGATGCCAAAAAGCCACCGTGAGGACATAAAAGAGGAGGCTTGTGACTGAAATGGAACCTTTCACTGGCTTTTGTTCTGCTATACATAACCCATGTGCGATGGCTTATATACTCATCCATAAGCTTCCTCCACAAATATAGATACACCTAATATACAACCACTCAGCAGCTATTACCTTAACCTCAAAAATGTTCTCATGAAAAGTGCCACAAGGAGGGAACTTGCATTTTAGTGGCAGTCAAACTTGAGGGTTTGATGTCTTTGAGTGAAATGCGATCGATCATGTATGTGTGTTAACGTGTGTGTAGAATTCCTCTCACAAGCCATGAGCAAACATGCATGAACACTTTTCCCGTCCACAGGCCGTCCGGTTGCTAGGAGAGGATGCTCATAGATACAGATGCATTATGGACACTAAGTCCAAATTTTTGATCTACGGTAACAATATTCCAAATGGTTAAAAGTGGGATTTCAGAATTACGACATTTCTGTAATGTAACACGGTGACAAAATCTAAAACCAGATCTGCACCCATGACTACGAGCAACTTCAACCAACTCCATCTGCAGGACGCACATCACTGAAAACCACCAGGTGACACATCTCAAACACCTTCTTCTGTCACGAACACAACAAGGCAAACTGTAGAGTGTATCACTCAAAGACAATAATACAAGTGGTGTGAAAGGAACTGAGGGTGGGGGGCGAGGAGGGCTTGAGAGTGTGATCCAAGGAGTGGAGGTAATGAAGTTTGGTATGGCTAAAGGTGCAGATTATACCATGCACATATTGCCTAGAAGAGGGAGGGATGGAATCACTCTCAAGGCTAGGTAGGGTGGGTTGGGTGGGACAGGAGAGGTGGGCGGTGAAAGGTGTGAAGGGGGACCGAATGGGGTCGTAGCGGTCAGAGTTCAGAGGTGGTTGCGTTGAGGCTGGTTCTTAACAAGGGCAAAAGTCTAAAGCAGGCATTGGCTGCTGCGCTTCCTCGCTGCTGTGCGCTGATTGGCTGTAGCCACTGTGATTCGGGAAGCGACGCTGGCCCTCAGGAAACTCGGATCTTTGGCGACACCTCCTGGTTCCTCAGCTGAATTGAAAGGTAAAGAGAGAGATAAGGTATTAGGTGTGTACAGTCTGATAACTTTGTGAAATGTTAGCGGGAGCACTGCAACTGGGGAGCACTGCAACTCTGGCTGAAATAAGAGTCCCATAATGCAACTGCTTGGGGATGAGGAGCCGCAGATGACTTATTGGAGAGAAAGCAATGTTAATGTTCACACACAAGCTCACACACTCATGCTGCTGTATTGTCCTTGTGTGGCCTGAATGTTGTAGGTGTGTTTATAACTCCACTTCATCTCAGGATCGCCGCACAACAGCAGCACTTATTTTGTACAGCTGTCACGTTACACTCAGAGCTATAAATAGTAAGACGCATTTAGAAGTAAACAACACTGAGGTGAAGTGGTGGTGTAATAGGTGAGTGTTTGTAATTTCACAACTAATCATGTTTTTTTTCATTGTACTGTTTTGGATTTTGTCACACCGTCATGTCTCGTCTTCTTTAAACACTCAAAGGAGGCAGAAATGCACCAAAACACTGGAAAAAGTAAACTGGTAATGACGATGCCACTGTGCAATGGGATGACGAAGCAGTGATTAAGTGCCAAGCAAATCCAAGGGGAGGTAAAAGCCGCCCCAGCACGCACGCACACGCACACACACAAACACACACACACACAGGTCACATGATTGTTTTTACAGCTACGGTTTGACAACGTCTATGCATTCATATGGCCACAAGATGTCAGACTGTTACCAGCATAAGGAGAGGAAGAGGAGGAGCTTAGAGAGGAAAGTCTAAGCTCGTTCTTCTGGGGTGGGGAGGTGGGGGGGGGGGGGGGGGGGGGGGGGGGGGAGAGGAGAGACAAACGCAGGATGAAGGAACAGCAAACAGTAGGGAAAAGCCACAAGTGATTACAGTATATCAGAAATACACCAGGACAGCAGGAATATCAACATATCAACATATCAACATAAAATACAGGATACACACAGTGATGTGGCATACAAAGTATACAGCTGTGTGTGTGTGTGTGTGTGTGTGTGTGTGTGTCTGTGTGTGTGTGTGCGTGCGTGTTTGCATACCTCTAGGTTTGTCCTTGCTTTCTTTAGCACTTCACGAGTCCTCGACACTGCAGAAAAACGAGAATAAAAAAAACGATCAAGTAGCAAATTCTGCAGTTTCGTGTCACAATTTCCAGTGAGAACTCTTTGAGCACTAAGTCGTGCTACAAAATCTGGATTACAAAGACCAAAAAGTCTCTCTCTTTGTTCTTCACCATTCCAAAGTTCTTACACTGACTGACGATGAAGTGCTCCATGCTCTCCTTGGTGCGGCTGGTGCTCCTCAGTCTTTGGATTGTCCCCTTCAGCACCTCCTCCTGCTCTGACACACGCAACTTCAGAGACAAGATCTCCTCCTGCATACACTGCTCCTACACATACAAAATATTTATTGTGTGTTCGTTATTTGCAGCGTTAAATATTGGCAGCGTTAAATATCGTACTGTGGAACAAACCTTCTTAAGATTTTGCATGTGATCTGAGCTGGGCAGAGCTGCCCTCCAGAACATCTTCAGCAGGGACATGGCTTCCTCTAAGATCTGTCTCAAAGTCTTGGTGTTGGACAGAAGATTCCTCAGACATCCATAGTCCAGAATCTGCACACAGAGCTCAGTTAGATTCATTGTTTGGTTAATTTATCCAACATTTCATTCGCCATGTTCTTGTGACTTCTCGCTCTCACCAGTTCATTGGTCTGTCTCTGATTTCCCTCCAGTGGTTGGTTGAGGCAGGCCTGCAGAGTCATCTCCATACGCTGGACCAGGCTCCTGCCTTCCAGGACTTGCTGCTGCAGAGCGCTGAAGTCATCCACGTGGCCAATGGCGTGGCGCCCGTTACGGTTTGCAAATGATCCATCAGGTGCCTCCCCCTCCAGCTCTGAGTGAGGGTCAAGAGAGTCTGTTGGATGAGAAGACAGAGATGAAGAACCAGCATGGAGGCTCAAACAGATGAGGTCATGCTATGGCTCAAGGATTAATGATCGCCAGTGGTTCCCAGAGTGGGGGGCACACAGAGGTATTGCAGGAGGGGGGCGCGACAAGACAAGTATTACACCGTTAGACTTTTAATTATTCCACGATAAAGGTGGAGGGGGGGGCAAAGATTTTCTTATCTACAAAAGGGGGGCCCTGCAGAAAAAGTTTGGGAACCACTGGATTACACCAATATGGCAGCAATATCAAGAGCAAAACCACACTTGTTACAAAGCAAAACAGTTTTATTCAGCAAATAATTAAACTGCATGCAGTCAGTTGTAGTCACACCATTAGCTGTGCTGTGGCTGTCGTCCAGGTCTGAGTAGGGCGGACAGGGTGATCCACAGTTAAACAGACCAATGTCCCTGACCGGTGGAGACGGAGCTGGGTCTGTGGAGCACACACACACACAATCCACGCTTGGACACTTGCACATACAGCACCACACTGAGCCTCAAGAGATTTGTGTTTCACTTAGTACGGCAAAGACACAAATAATCTATCCATCAATCAATCATTCACACAGTTCACATGCAGTGTTATCGTGATGTTAATGTCGGGCAGGTTTGCCTCTCACCGTGCAGCAGCTGCCGCCTGTAGAAACCGTCTCTTTGGGGACTGGCAGTGAGGGCAGAGAGGGATGGAGTCCGAGGAGAGCCCACGCCCAACTTCTGCTCCAGCTGCTTGTGGAGCTCCAGTTGTTTGAGAGCGCTGTTCTCCTGTACGCTGTTCTGCAGCTGAGCACGCAGGCTCCGTACCTCCCCCAGCAGCTCGCCCAGCTCCACCGGGAGGCCTGGGAGCTCACACAAGTAACCTGAAAAAAAAAAACACACGGCATGTATGACGGTGAGTGTTATCGAGTAATTTTAAGAGTATATTATGTATAGTTGTTGCACAATGAACAGACTTACCTTTTTGGGCCTTTGTGCTGGAACACACACGATCGTAAACTTGCAGTTCACTCTGCAGAGAGTGGATCAGCTCTCTGCTCTCACATAACTGCTGCTGCAGTAAAGACACCTCATGCTGGAGCCTAAGGACATACAAGTAAGTACTATCAGAGGACAGATACACACACTTTTTCAATCTGCCTACACACAAACCTTTGCCAACCCACCTATTGGTTTTCTCTTGGCTGGCCTGCCGTTCCTGCCTCAGTGTGTGAATCTGCTGTCCCTGCTCCTGGCTGTGAGACTGAAGTCGTCTCAACTCCTCCTTCCACTGCTCCGCCTCCAGCTCTGCTTGCTTCAGACGGGCTCGTCCTGTAAACACAGCCTCTCTCAGCTGCACCACCTCCTCACTTGTATCTGAGGGAAGAGGAGTGTAAATGTAAATGAATAAATGGATAATGAACGACACCATCACCCGTCCATTCTCACTGCCCGTTTTTTCATCACTTTGTATATTAGATGCAGTACCTGTGCTGGCCTGCAGGCTTGACTGGAGAGCAAGGTTCTCTGCCTTCAGTAGTCTGATCTCATTGGACAGCTGGCTTGCTGTGTCCAGCCCCTGAATGTAGATGTTTGTGGGCGCTGCTGGACAAAACAAAAGCTTATTGATTGCTGGTCCTGCAGTGGATGTGTATGATGCATTTGTGTTATGTGTGTGCTGCGTGTACACATATGTGAGGCCCATCGTACCTCCATCACACCCAGCGGTGGCCAGTCTCTCCTCCAGCTGCTGCCGGAGGCGCTCGTTGTTCCTGATGGACTCTTCCAGGCGCAGACGGAGACATCTCACCTCCCTCAGGTGCTCCTCTATCAAGTTCACACCTGGAGGGGGAAACAACAAAGTGTGACTCTTCTTCTGTGTCTGATTTTTGAGGCAATTGTAACTTGCAATTTTTCTGAATGTCTGGAATGATATATGTTATATAATGTTATTCATCTTTACATATACAGAGCAGCTTGTGGTCACACCTGCTTGGCTGTTTCCTGGTTGATGTCCAGATAATCCCGTATAGCTCCCAACTGACTGAGCAACGTTCTCCATGTCCCATGATGTCCCACATGCAATTAGACCTGAGTCAGATTTGAGAGGGTGACCTTCGGGAATGCCACCCAGCTGGTATTGTTGAAAGGCATGATGGGAAAGCTGGTTGTAGGTGGAGAGATTGTGCTGGTTGTGGGCACCAGGTGAGAGAGTGGACAGAGTGTTGCCATGGGGAACCGCAAAGCCTGTAATCATACATGTACATGTAAGAATATTATCATGCATGTTGTGTATTTGTTCTATTACACACTCTCCCCCTCTCGCCCCTCACCCCAGTTTTGCTCATTCATCTGTTTGTACAGTGTGTCCAATTCTTGGCGAACAGCGTTCACAGAGAGTGCCCGGGGGACAGAGTGGAGGTGTTCACCCCAGAGGTCAGGGCCAGAGGGGAGGGTTAGGGAGGAGGAGACAGGCCCACTGACAAGGGCTGGAGGAGGATGATAGGAAGCAATGGGTACAAAACAACCAGGAAGGAAAACTTAAAAGGAAACTGAGACGATGAGAAAGATAATCTGAATTTAGACCACCATCTGTGTGTCTCATACCTCTGGAGGACTGACAGGTCAGACCAACAGGAGCTGAGCAAAGCATGTTGGGGCAGCTACTGGAAGCCTTGAGGCCACGAGGAGCAGAAGGAAGGACAGATGGACAGACTGGAAAGGGGGAATGGAAGGTGAACGGGTAGAAAGATGCATTTGGAGACAGGAGAGGGGAACCCAAAGAATGAGCTTCAGTACCGTCTCTGTCTGATCCGTGTGCTGGCTGCCGCCTGTGCTCCTCCTGATATTCTCTGGCATCTAAATCCGAGCACAGATCCAACTCTTCATTGGTACGATACTCGTCTGAAACCAAAGACGTCCTGTCTGAGTGGTCTGTGGTCTCAGAGAGGGCGTGGCAGCTGGACGGCGTCTCTGGACGTTGCTGCAGCTTGGTGTGGAGCGACTCAATGATTTTATCCTTCTGTTGAAGCTCTTTGCTCAGCCTACATGTGCACATAAAACACACAAATAGAAAGATAATCAAACAATGCATTCTGTGCTGTTACTACTACAGTAAAGTACAGTAAGTCTATAGAGGCTATAATCTTAAATGTTTGGTTGGCGTATCTCCCTTACTGTTTGAGCTGTAGGCACAGATACTCTCTGTCTTTCTCCAGCAGGACTCTAAGAAAGGCTGCCTGTCTCGCTTGGGCTTGGACTTTCACAAAAGAGAAAGACCACAGAGAGTCCCTGTATATGGGACTGCTTTTGGAAATCATAGATTTCCACAGAGGAGCCATTTGACCGCCACTTCAGCTCAGAAATGAAGACCTTTGATGCCCTACAGCCCGAGCGGACTAAGCCTTATTAGCTCACAAAACAAACAGTCTTTGGAGTCTTCTGGTTGTATTGAAATTATACAGACGTCTTACAAGATGCTTTAAATAATATCTGGTAAAGAATAAAAATCCGACAGAAATCTCAGTAGTCAGTATAGATCCAAGAACACTCTGCATTGGAGTGCGGCAGGATTGAAGGAGGAGGGAGCAGTAAAGGAATATCACGTCACCCTGAGCCTCTTAAGTAAGCCTGTTCTCATCCATTAAGGGATCTTAGTAAAGGATACACACTGTGGTGTGTGGATTAACAGTAACCTTCTGTCTCCTCTCCAGCATATGGAGCTTTGTGGACGCCTCCTCGTGTGCCACGGAATCCAAATAATAAATGCATTCAGGTGAAAAATTTTCAGTCTTGAGCAGAACAAACTATCCGGTGAGCTAATTCTGAAAATGTCTGATAAATATACACAGTACATATATACAGTTTACATACACTTGTAAAGAACATGTATGCCATGGCAGTCTTGAGTTTCCAATAATTTCTACAACTCTTATTTTTCTGTGATAGAGTGATTGGAGCCCATACGTCTTTGTCACAAGACGTATGGGCTCCAATCACTTCATGAAGTTTGGTTCTTACATGAATTTATTATGGGTCTACTGAAAATGTGACAGAAACTGCTGGGTCAAAAGTATACATACAGCAATGCTAATATTTGGTTACATGTCGCTTTTGTTGGCCATCCTAGCTTCTGGCAAGCTTCTTGTTGATTCTTTGATCACTCCTCTTGATAGAATCTGTGTAGTTTAGCTTAATCTGTTTTGTGACAAAGAAGTATGGGCTCCAATCACTCTATCACAGAAAAATAAGAGTTGTAGAAACTATTGGAGACTCAAGACTGCCATGACATACATGTTCTTTACGAGTGTATGTAAACTTTTGACCACAACCGTAGCTTTATGCATTAATCACTACGTTCCTGCAGTTGTGGGTCCATATTCGTCTTTCTCACCTCTGCTGTGTGTGTGCAGGTGTGTGACCAAGCACATGAGCAGTTACTATACATACGTACCTACTCCTATAGAGCTATTCTTGGCTGTGGCAGAACACTATGAGTGATTACAGGCACATGTGAGGACACAGTTAAGCCAATTGTTGAGTTAACCTGCAGATACAATGGGGACTAGGATCACTGCTTAGATTGAGGCCCTGGGTTTCAGTCTATTGGGTCTTTTTCTGTGTCAGGTTGGTGTAGATTTCTTTCAGGTGCTCTAGTTTCATCCCTCAGTCCAAAGACGCGCAGGTGTGGTGACGCTATAAGGTTAAAATTCCTGTAGGTGTGAATCTGTGTGTATGCGTTAGCTGACTGGTGACATGGATGACATACACACACTCCAAATGTATAAAGTTTATTAGTCAACCCACCGCAGTGCAAGCAGCTCATGGCCTGTGTTGTCATCATGTCCCTCTGCTCGATCTCCTGTGGATGTAAGACAGGAGAGACAAGTTATTGAAGCATTTAAATGACTGAGTAAGTGAGTGTGTGTGTGTGTGTGTGTGTGTGTGTGTGTGTGTGTGTGTGTGTGTGTAAGAGGACAACATTTCCGCCTTACGTCCACTGATCTTGGCGCCCACTCTTTGTGCCAGGGCCGTGCTCTGTGCCAGCTGCTCCCTGAAGCTCTGGCCCATATAATAGTCAATATCATTGGCACGCAGCAGCTCCTCAAAGGCCTGAAAGATGTGGAGAATTTGAGAAGATACAGCATTATCACCTGTACAACTGTAACGCTCCCTTTCCCACATCCTTAGTTTGTATAAGAAAACAGTAAATCATGAATGAATGAACGACGACTGAATTATGGAGAAGGAGGCTCGGAGCACCTTGGTGGTATCGCCCAGGTGCTGTGTGAGGATATGACACACGCCTTGTCCTTCTCTCATCCTCTGCCTCAGGTGGGACAGCTCGCGGGCTTGGGCCTGGATCAAAGAGTTGTACTTCCTGAAAAGAAAAGAAAAGAAAAGAAAAGAAAAGAAAAGAAAAGAAAAGAAAAGAAAAGAAAAGAAAAGAAAAGAAAAGAAAAGAAAAGAAAACAAAAGAAAAGAAAAGAAAAGAAAACAAAAGAAAAGAAAACAAAAGAAAAGAAAAGAAAAGAAAAGAAAAAGAGGGACAAGGAAGACAGCAGAATAAACGCAACGTATATACTTTACATCATGATGTGCAATAAAAGCATGATAAAAGCACGATTGCCTGTGGGACACATATGTCCTCACACATCCTCTCTGTCTCTGTGCACTCACCCAGGCCAGGTGGCACATTTCCCCTCCTCTGTCTGACCTTTGCCCTCCACCCTGGAGCTCTTCAACTGTGCCTCCAGTGAGGCAACGCGTGCCACCAGTTCTTGCAGCTCCCTGTTAGGTTTGGACTTTGAGCGAATCCATTGGGTGTCAGACATCCATCCCTCATCGTCCTCTACACCACTAGGTGCTGGTGATGCCTCAAAGGCCCAATTTACCTGGAATACAGGAAACAGGAAGGAAAGTAAAATCAGAAACGTAGCAGTAGTATTTAAGTAGCATGTAGATGTAGCAGTAGGACTTTGTTACCTTGCGTGGAGTTCGTTCTAGGCTGGAGGCGTAATCACTAGTGGCAGAGAGGGAGCGGACACGCAGCTGCAGCCCGCGGATCACCTTGTGGCAGCGGGTCAGCTGGGAGCGGAGGTCCTGGACCAGATTTTGCAGGGAAGAGGACTCATCTGCCATCTCGTAAGGGTTTCGACTGCTGCTGCTGCTCTTCCCAGTGTACCAGCCACCACCCACAGCCTCATAGTCCTGATGATGAGAGAGCGACGTGCACATCTCCAGGTCATCAAACTCTGGTGAGGGGAGAGAGGAGGAGAAATGTGAGGATTCATGTGATTTACACAGAAAGAAGAAAGGAGGTGTTGTTTGGGTGAGATTTCTGCTTCACCTGGGCTGCTTGCATCTTCTCTCTCAGCTTCATTCTCACTGCGACCACAAGTCTCATAACCCAGGTCCTGGAGGTCCACCTGCACCTGCTTGCTGGCCTGCTGCACTGACGTCTCCGCTGCAGAAAGATGACGGATAAATGACTCTGTATGCAATTCATCAATATATCTGGATGCTTCTGTTCGTGCTCCTCAGACTCACTCAGCAGGTCTCTGTAGTCCTTTAGTTGTTCGGCTTGTGCATGGACAGTGGCCTCCGACACCATGAGCCTCTCCTGCAGCTCTCGGTTCTCCTGGTGGCTCAGAGCCAGATCAGAGTGCAGTTGGGCTGCCTGTTTCTGAAGACCCTCCTCCATATCCTGCCACTCGCCGCTCTCACCACTAGACTCCACCTCCTACAGCAAGAAAGCCATTAAGTATCTAACACAGGTTTAACCAAATCCGTACATGACTTCATTCCTATTTAAATGAGTCTCACCGTCTCAGCCTGGTGTGGGACATGATGGGACGATCTGATGCTGAGGTCCAAAGACTGCGGTCGTGTGCAGAGCCTCTTTCCCTGCTCATCACTCAGCTTAACATCCGGAGGGCCACGCTTTCCCACAAGGGACAGAGACACTTCTTCCTCCTCATATTCTTCATCCCCTTCTTCTTCACTATACTCCTCCTCCTCTTCTTCCTCCTGTTCTTCATCCTCTTCCTCTTCCTGGTATGTGTTTGTCCCCAGACCTCCAGCTCGCTCTTGGCTTTCTTGCAGAGCCTGGTTGTCCCGCTGCAGCCGCTGCAGTGCGCTTCTAGCAGAGGACGGAACCAAGATGTTACAGTCTGATGAAGACGTGTGAATGTCCTCTAAGGCAACTAGGATGTACGTTGGACACAAATACGCACCTCATCTGTGCTATGGAGCTGTATCCATCACTCTCCAGTTGAGACCTTATCTCTTCAAGTTCCCCTTCAAGTGTCTTTTTTGCTTCCTGGACCTGTGCGTCCGTCTTTCCCGCAGCCTCTACGTCCGTCACCAGAGCTCCAGACCTGGTCCCCTCAGGTCCACAGGCCTTCAGAGAAGTCTACAGCACAACACACAACAGCTGAAAATCCACCCATACACATCTGAGGTCAGGCTGAGACTGAATTCATGAAGGTGTTTTACCAGAATGGAGGTCAGACTTCTGGCGGTCACTTTATCATCATCATCCTCTTCTATGCTGTCCGTGAACTCATCACTGCTGCCGTCCTCATCATCTCCCTCCTCTTCCTCTTCCTCTGTGCTGAGTTCTGGAAACACAACAACCGTGTAAGATATCAGTATCTGCTCGCTTTTCTTTCTCTTATTCCATAATCATTCCAGTATTTTCTCTCCCTTCCACTCTCTTGCTGCTCCGCCTCTCCCTTCCACAGCACCGTCTGCCACTGAATCACCACTTTGTAAGTCATGGGACAAAAAGGGAAATGTTATGTCAGACGTTGCCTGGTGGCCAAAAGCACACTCAAGGCATACCAGCCCAGTGTGCCTGTGTGCCTGTGTGCCTGTGCGCGTGTGTGTGTGCACGCCTATGTGTGTGTGTGTGGAACCATTCCACAATATGGAACAATCCATTACTTTAAGCAAACAATTGCTTTTGAAACAATGGGACGATGACTAATGCGAACTAAAATGAAATATGTGAGCTATATATTTACTCTGTTCCCTAAAAAACTGAAGGACTGAATACTCTCACACAACGCACGCACACTCATATACCCAGAGGACTGCCAGGAACCAGAGGGTAGGTGGAATGTCGACTGGAATTTCAAAGAATTATTTTATGTAACACTCACAGCACGTTTGATTCACGACACACACACACACACACACACACACACACACACACACACACACACACACACACCTCTGTGCCAAATGTGAATCATACATGGGTGGATATCTGTAATTATCCATTATGTTGCTGAGTTTTATTTATAGTTTGTACAAGTTTAACAGCTGTAAAGGAATTCAAATGTCTCCACCCTCTACAGACGAAAAATTAGTTGAACTAAACTGCTTTATGTGGCTAATGAGAGGGCAGGAGATTCATGTGGAAGATTATAATTGATGGAACAATGTGCTTGGTCAGCTAAATTGGCTGAATGCGGGGCCCTGTTTACACAATATAGTGTCCCCACTGTCGCACTGAGCGTGTGCAGACGGGACTCTATGTATGTTGTTTAGTGCACTGGTTGGTTTATTTGTGACATCACTGATTATAAATGATGTATAACTGTGAGTGGAAATGCTTCAGAGACCTCAGTGTGCATCTTCTGTGAAATACTCAGAGCAGCCATGCAGACATGAACACCATGCTGGAAACATGCATGACAAGACATGAACACACACTCATTAGGAGTGATTTTATCTGGTATTACGTATTGTATTATTTCAATATATTTATAGTATGTGTTGACTTGGAAGGAACAAACTACGGGGTAGGAAACTGGGGACAATGGGAAAGAAGCTATTTCTTAAGATTGGTCACTGGGGACAGATAAGTTAAGCAGGAAAAGGGGGAATTACAGGTTTGGGAGGTTCGTGAGTTAAATTCCCACCTAATGAAAAGAAGGAGAAAATCAATAACAGTGATGCTTTTAACAAAAAGCCAGCACAGGTTTATTTTTTTGTTGCATGTACAAAAAAAATGAAGTTTGGACAAGGATCCCGGCAGGATAAGGGCACAAATCCCAAGAAAAGTACCTAAGACTACCTAATATGAATATTTAATGGAAAGTATTATCTATGTTATGCATATCTCTGGAGGTTAATAGAGGTCAGACAGGAAAATCAGCTGCTGCTCACTTTTGCTGCCGTCTGTGTGCAAAGCTGAACTGACTGAACAAGCAGAGTTACTACAAGCAATAAGCATCAAAGGTTATTAGAATAGATTACAGTGAACGTCAGCGTCAGCGGGAATCATGCATTTCTCTCAGTCTAGAATTTGAGTAGTAGTTAAGCGTATCTATCCGTTTTAGAAACACTGAAGTTTTAAGCTGAACAAGGAGCAAACTGCTGTATTCTTCAATCTGCCACGTTTATACAGTGCATTACGTGTGCACATGTACAAAGAAGATGACGCTGAAACAAACGATGGATGGTGAGAAACTTCACTGTAAAAGGCATGAGCTCGACTCCCTCCACACCACATGACATCACTGTGACGTGAAAGGCTGGACGAGCGACGCTGGCGAGACGGGTACACAGAAATGGCCATACGGAACAAATCGCACTGCAAAGCAATACGCAGGCAGTTCTCAAAAACAATATAAAACATGTTGAAACCCACTCACAGAATATATTAATAATAAATAAAGCTCTATATTTCATGTTGCCACATCATAGAGGTTCATTCTGAACAGGCAACTGATGCGGTGAGTCGTGCTTGTGCTATTTGGGTGAAGCTGTCTGAGGACCGAGAGCCCTATTGACGTATGAATCGCACTTTACTAGATTAGATTGTGTCTGATTGTGTCTACTTTAGGAACAATTAAATGACTATCAGTGCCTGCAGACAGCTTCACCTCACATATAGAGTATTAGAGTGCCGGTTTCACTCAGTAGTGCAGTGGTCAGAGCAGCACAGAGCGTTAGTGACAGTGGCCCTGCTCATCCCCACCTCCAAAGTCAGGCTGCTTCTTCGCTGCCTTTTCCAGCATCAGGGCCATGCTACAGGTCCTGGCCAGGACCTCCTCCAGCTGCCCACGGAGGGCCTGAACCGAGTCCAGTTCAGTGTGCAGGGCCTGGATCTTCTCTGAGCTGCTGTGAGAGGGAGAAGAGGAGGAGATACAGAGGCACTTTGCAGTTAAAAGCACTACCACACGCTTGTATTCAGAAGAAACTGGGTTGCCGTGGCAGTCAGGGTGAAGCTCCCCTTCCCTTCCCTTACCTGTCAGTCCTGCTGTGAATCTGGGCGAGGCTCTGGTATAGTCTCTTCTCAGCCCTCAGAGCATCATTCAGCTTCTGGTATTCTGCCACCAGCTGCTGTAACACACCCTGGATCACAGGAAAGTGACACAATGGATGCACGCCACAAACATCTAAATAGTCGATGACGGACACTGGCTGTGAATGAATCAAAAACCTACTTGGTGATGGCTGCCCTCCATGCCGGCCTGCTGATGAGCCAGAGAGGAGCGCAGGTCAGAGAGCTCCATCTGCAGGTGAAGACACACAGACGATTACTATGAGGCAAACAGCATCAAGATGTCATAATGTTGTGCATCATCACAGCCAACACATTTACCTGAGCCTCCCTCTCCTTCTTTACTACCAGCTGAAGCTCCTCCTGGATGGCTATAATCTCAGCTTCCTTCTCTTTCGTGGAGGGTTCCATCCCATCTTCCTGACCCTGCATCAGCTCCTAGAATCAAATGTACTGTCAAGGTGGGACAGGCTGGAAGAGGAGAGGGTGTGTGTGAGAGAGAAAGTGTGTGTGCAGATACCTTGATGAAGGCTTCCTTCTCTTTGAGGGCGCTCCGCAGATGCTCCGTCTCTCCTCCCGCCTGGCGTTCCTTGACCCGCCTCAGCTCGCACAGCTCCTGCTCGCTCGCTGACAGCTGACAGCGCAGTTCCTGCAGCTGGTGCGTCCGTTCGCCGATCACCAGGGACAGACGATAGGAGCAGTCCTGAGGGAGGGATCCAAGGGTGAAGATTGGTCTGATGTGGATGTTATATTAATTGTTTACTTGTCTTCCATGTCTCCATTGTGGCTTACCTGCAGGTACTGGTCTTTGGAGCTCAGAGTGTTAAGCAAATCCTGGACCTGCACTTGGTGTTCATTGGTCTGGCTACTGCGGTCAGATAACAGCTCCTGGAAAAGCTTCTCTTTGAGGGCCAGCCGAGCCTTTAACTCCTCCACAACCTTCCCTGGGCCGGCCTGGACTCTGGCAACAAGGGCGGCTGTCAGATCCTACACACACACACACACACACGCAAACACACAGACACAACAAAGACTGTGTCAGCACACCTGCTGCATTTATGAAAGCCACAACAATTTGGACAGGTTTGTCTGGCTGGACTGGTATTTCAAAACCATAAAAAGGCACGTAAAGACAGCTTCAATAGGCCATGACAACAAGGCAAAAATGTGTGTGTGTTGTCTGTGTGTGGGTGTGTGTGTGTTACCTGTGTCTCCTGGCTGCGTGTTTGCAGAGCCGCTTGCAGCTGGCTGATGATGGTGTCTTTCTCTCTGATGGCACTTTGCTCTTTGTCCTCGTTTTGCTGCTTGAGCCACTGCAGGTTCCTGTAGGCCTCAGCCGCCTGCTCCAGCTCCATCTCTTTGCCTCGCACCAACGCATCCAGACTCTAACACACACACACACGCAACGTCAAAGCTGAGGAGGAACATTCCATAGTTTGAGGAATCTGTGACGATCCCACTATATATGTTTCTGGATTGCCTCTGCCTCTTGTTGCGTTAGTGTGAGGTGTCATCTTGGCGTGGCTGTGTGTGTGTGTTCGTACCGTGATAGTCTCATCATTGTTGGACAGGATGCAGCGGAGTCTCTCCAGGTCTCGCTCCTTCTCCCTGATTGCCAACTGCAGCCTCCTCACCTGATCCTCACGCTCCTCCAGACCGCGGAACTTGTCATCGATGGAGCGCTGCAGGAAACAAAAATCACTTAACAGCACTTTTCTCCCCACTCTCACTGTTCTTAATCTGTGTGTTTCTGTGTGTGTCTCTTACTTCCAGAGCTCTGTCTCTATCTTTGATGCGCTCTCTTAGTCTCTCCAGCAGAGCGTCTCTGGGTTTGGAGTGTCCCGAAGAATCCAGCATCTCTGAATACTCCTACAGAGACAAACAAGGTAAGAGGAACTCTGAACTGTATTTACCCTATGAGATCATTGCATCAACAACACTGATGCCATCCTGGACTCTGCGTCCACACGACCATGTGCCATGTTCTCACAACCTCCAGCGGCCATCGCTTCCTGCTATTTCAATTTCAATATACTTGTACCTCATGTTACCCATTTTACCTCAGGGACTATGTAAAATGTTTAACAACAACAAAAATAATGATGATTCAGCCTTCCTTCTTTCTTTCTCTCTCTCTATCTCTCTCTCTCTCCTTTCCCCCCTCTTTCTGTATAAAAAATTATCTCTTGCTTCAATAAAAACAAATAGCAAAAAAAAAGAGGAAGAATTCTGTGAATGTGTGTCTTTTGCTACATGTGTGTGTGTGTGTGTTTGTTTGTGCGTTACCTGTAGCTGCCTCTCTTTGTCCTGCACAGACTGTGTCAGCTGCGCGACGCTCCTGTCTTTCTCCTGCAGAGCGGCGAGTCTCTCTGCTTCGCTCTCCTTCAGCGCTGCTTCTTTAGTCTGCAGCTCAGTGCGGGTTTTCTGCAGAGCGAGACGAAGGTCCTGCAGCAGAAAGACACAAGACGCGTGACACACTTTGCCTGACGCCTCTTACAGGGGTTACACAGGTGTTAAAAAGAACCCAGACCCACCTGGTTGTGTTTCTCTGTGACTTCTCTGTGCTGCAGCGCCTCCTCCAGATCAGAGCCCAGTCTGTCCTTGAACCTCACCAGGTCCTCTCCTTGCCCCTGGCTCTGCCTCAGACTTCTCTGGCTGGACTCCAGCTCCAGACCCAGAGAGAAAAGGGAACTCTGCACCCCCACCAGCTCGCCCTGCAGCTGGGCCAGCGTCAAGGCCTCGTTGACCCCCTCTGGAGCCTGGAGAGAGGAAGACTGCGTGTCATGGATCTGAACATTTCTCCACATATGGCAGTTATTAACTCTGTAGTCAATGATCTCAACGTCTGACGTCACCTTGGATTGCGAGAGCTGGTTGCGATGGGCCATTTCTTGCAGCTTACACAGCGTGGCGTTCTGCCCTTCGATCAGCTGGTACAGCTCCTGGGCCTTGTGGCAGAACAAATCAAAGGTGTGAGAACATTTTCAACAATGAGGAACATCTCACATAACACATCTCTCTTCCTCTGTAATGTTCGTGCAACAAAGACTCAGATGAGCAATTACCTCGCCGTCTTTGGTGCCGATGGACTCGGTGAGGCCCTGGATGGTTCTCTCTTGGCTCTGAGCAGCTTGGCGGATTGAACGCAGCTCACACTCCATCTCATGCAGCTTCTCCTGCAGTTTCTACAGAGACAGAGATAATAACACAGAAATTAATATCGAGCTGGGCACTGCAATAATCTTATCGTAACAACGCGTCTGTACCATATTATTGGCCTCGCTCTCCTGGATCTTGGCCTGCAGGGACTGGACCTGAAGCTGGGCCTTTTGCAGCTCGCTCACACACTGGCCAGCCGCACACTCGTATTGGTTCAGCTGGCTCTGCTGCTCCTCGACCAGATTCTGTAAACCCCAAAGAGAAGAGAGGAGAAGGGGTGAGATACAAGAGTTTACTGTGTGTGTGTGTGTGTGTGTGTGTGTGTGTGTGTGTGTGCGCTTGCTGACTTAAGTCTTTTTCACAGACTCCAGCTGCTGCCTTGTTTATGTGAAAGATATTATGTAGCCTGACAGTAAAATGGACCATTTCTTGAGATACTGCATACAAAGGGCTGCAGAACCTTAACACCAGATTGTGTAAGAAGCGTGCAGCATTTAGAAACTCTGCTTATCCGTTTGTGTAAAAATCCATGCCATGGCCAAAGTCTTTTGTGTGTATTTATGTGTGTGTGTGTGTGTGTGTGTGTGTGTGTGTGTGTGTGTGTGTGTGTGTGTGTGTGTGTGTGTGTGTATGGAGTAACATGAGCGAGAGAGGCCCTAAGTGCTGTGTACCGCTGTTATCTTTACATAACCGCAGTAGAGACAGGAAGGATAAACACACGCTATCAATAGACTGTATGTTGGAGAGAAGAGTACAACGAATAACGGAGAATGTTGACATTTATAAATAGTTTTATACTCATTTCGCTCAAAACTGTGGAACTTGAATATAAAGAAAAGTCGTAAACACAAACACTTTGATGCACTTGTGCTTGAAATCCTCCTGCTACACTTCCCTCTCCTGATAATGTCAATCTAAAGCAATGAGATTAGATAAATGGAGCGATTTTATACTAAATATAATAAAGAGAATAAAACAAAGAACCACCACTTTACTCAATCACTCTTGCCCATGCAAGCGTGCGCGCACACACATGCACACACGCACACACACGCACGGCTGCTGGAGAGGCTGTCGGCAGGATTTAAGGGACTGACAAGTGGATTATGTAGCTAATTAAATAAAAAAGTTCAAAGAGTAACGATTCTATGGCGCTGCAATAGTAAAGCCTGTTGGGTCGTCTCCCTCAGAGAGCAGCACACACACTGCACATTTTCCTTACATAGGCACTATTCTGAATTCCACAGTGTCATCATTCTTCAGTAGTATTCATCCCCGTCCCTGTGAAGACGTTATACCTGGTGGGGACGTGGGGGAGGATATTCTTTATACACGTCCTCCCATAGATACTCCATGTCTGCCAGGTTGTGATCGCCCTCCATCACCACGTCCAGCCTGATCTGAGGGGTCTGGAGCTCTGGTGTTGGCATGTGATTGACTTTTTCTTCATCCAGAGCTCCGTAGGACATTCCCAGATCTGGATAAGGGAAGCTCAGCCTGGTGCCTCCATTACTGGGGCTTTGTCTGAGCAGTACTGGCAACTTGCTCCCCTTTTGGATCTGGACTGGCCGGTACACCATGCAATTCTGGAGCAAACACAGAGCCAGTGACAGACTGGGTCCAGGTGAGCATTGACCAAGTGGGGTCTCCATGGGCTCCTCGGAGAAGGCATCAGACATCCGGTCATCTACTGGCTCCCTGGAGCAGCTCAGCGCTCCATCTGTCTCAGTTGTGGGATGAACATACTCCTCAGACGTCTCCAGGGACACTGCAGACGGGCTGGAGCTGACCCGGCCAGCCAGGGTGCGATCGCTGTCTGAGGACTGTGAGAGGTCCAGAGAACCAGGGACCAAAGTGTGAGAGGAAGGGGGTTCGGATTCATCCAAATTCTTTCCATCTTCATCTCCACTGCCTTCTCCTAGTACACTCACACTCCCACCGAGAACACTGGCTGAATATCTGGTGGACGGCCCACAGGAGATACTCCTTGCCAGCTTCCTAGGCACCTTACACACCGCTTCATAATCAGAGTCTGCCACCCGCAAGTGGGAACATCCCCGACATCTCCGCGGGATGCTGACTACACAACGGTGTGATTCTGCTACCATAATCTCTGACCCTCGACCAGCAGAACGTTGGTGGTGGTGTTGTTGGTAATGGCGGCAGTACAAATTATCATCAGCCCAGGACTCATACAGAGAGTAGACCAAGTCATCCTGGAGTAAAGCGCAGTACTTGGCATGTGAGAGTCCTGACATATCCACCATCCCCCCTTCCAGACTCTCTCCTCCATGATCCCCAGCCATCACTACAGGTCCCTCATCTGAATTTGTTTTCCTGTAGAGTCCACCTATGCACTGCCTCAGGTGATGCTTCTCCTGTAGGAGCCTCTGCAGCCGCTCGATGGACAGAGCCTCCACACGGGCAATCACTGTGTCAAAGCGATACATACGGTCCAACATGAAGGTGCACTTGGAGCACGCAAACTCCCCTCTGCCGTCCCGGGTCAGCTCCTGGCCCAGAGCGTGAGACAGCAGAACCTGTAGGTTGAGCTTGGAGGACGGGTGGAAGATCCATCGCCGTTGGTTACCACAGAGCTCCCGCCCACAGATGCGACACGCCTCTTTCATCTTTAAATCGAGCATTCCACAGGCTTACTATACATTTAAAAGTATTAGAATAACTTCTCTACAGATGAGTGCCAAAAGGATGAGGCGATTAGAAGACAATAGTTGTCGAGTTGCTTCGATCTCTTATCAAAGTATAAACATGTGCAGTGAAGAGCTTGGTCTTTCAGAACTTGAGATGGAAATCAGTAACCATTGCTTTACACTCAGTACACTCAATGGAAAACCAATAAGCTTATATGCTTATGAAAAATAATCATTAGTTGCAGCTCCTCCTCATTACGACCCAAGTCATAAACCTGATCCCATGTAAACGACAAAGAGATAATGTTCGATCTGCTGTGGATATTGGTAAATCAGTTCGTGGATGGAAATAACGATGACGTCTGTGCTCGTTATGTCATTAAATCCAATGGCTTGATAATAAATAGGATGAGGTAGATACGGAAGGAGAAACGGAGACAAGGTTTAAGATGCAGGACGGAGCCAGAAACGTGGAGTAAAACACCGGTGCACCGATATTTTGATTGCTATTATTACTGATATGATCCAATTCATTAGTCGTGCAGGTGCGACGGAAACGTGAAGACGTGAATATCGTCTATCAGACGTGTTCTCGCTCTGTCCACATCGTCACAATCGGCACGCTGCTCTGCATCACTCCTCCGTCACGGACACGGCGCGCCGCCACGCTCATCATGACCGGGGATCGGGGATAATCCTCCGCCCTTCACGCGAACACGGTCGAGCAGCAGACGTCCTGACAAAGTCCTCCGAGTCTCCCGCCGGTGTCCGAGTCGTCCGAGACCCTTCATTCATTTCAGAGTCGCGGTATTACAGCGTACGGTCGGGGAGAAACACACGCCGGTCCCCGGTGCTCCCCGCTGTCGGTGATTCTCCGGCAGATGAAGATGTGACTGCCTGAACAAGACCTGCAGCGGCGGAGCGCACCATTCATGGAAAATGGAGGGGTGGAAAAGCCCGGCGCAGTCAAACAATGATCCTAAACCGGCTACAGCCAAACACCATTACGATTCACGAGTACTATTATTATTTTAGAAGACTAAATAAAATATTATCCAGGCAGGTGACGGCGGTATATTTGGTGGTGTCGTAGACCGTCGGAGTGAGTTTCCCCCGGGATGTTGTCCCTCGTCCAGCCCACTTTGTCGAGCTCTGTCCGCCTGACTGAACAGGTGAAATGCTCAGTAGCCTGGTAACATTAGTGACGCTCTGTGAAACTAAGGAAGTCAGAGCGACGTCATTCTATTCTTTTCTATTTCAAACAGACCTTTTTAAAAGCAGATCCTCTGTATTGTCATTGTATGGCTAAACAAGCACAGGTGTAACAAATAACATTTATGACATTGTTCCTTTTAGGTGTGTCAGTGAGAAAGCATCCGTGACAATAAATGGAATGTAGCCATTATTAGCGCTATTAATTCAACAACGATACGAGTATCTAAGGATTATATTGACTCAGAGTCCACTGTGAGAAAGAGCTCTCCCCCCATCTCTCTTACAATCACACACACACGTACACACACACCCTGAGGCTCAAATAGAACCAGTTTCCAGTGAAAGGTTTGCACTGTACTGTGTTGTATCACCCACCATGTTCGCGGTACAAAATGCAAACCAAGACTCTATTTGTGTAAATTACAACGAGGAAATACAGTAACTGTTGGTCACTACCTCTGCAGTAATGTGATGATAGCAACGTAATAATGATATGATAATATCATAGAGAGTAATAGAATATTCCATAATTTTGCAGGGGGACACTATTTTGTCCAGAATTAGAAAATAAAAGATATTTCTGAGTCTTATCATAATTTAAAATATTTTTCTAATCAGTCCCAAGATCTATTTAACACGGTATTTCTCATTATTCAAAGCCAACACAAATATGATATGCGGGTAGCCTACATGGTGGAGAGGAGTGGACTGTCATCCAATGAGTTTTACAAATTGCATCTTGCAAATGCCTAGCAGTAATTCTAGCCGAAGTGCACAATCAATGCTTCAAAGATACACGCGTTTGCTATGGCAGCCATCCAGCACATGTGCATGCATATGAGTTATCATTGAGTGTAAACCTTTACCCCTTCAACATTCACTCTCACACATAACAACTATGTGTTCCTACATCAGAACAATAGTGTGACTCTGTGACAAACAGCCCTATGAGAACAGGTCTTTCTCATGTATAGTTCTGCACTGGGCAGGTTTATCTCTCTAGTGACCTCAAATGTGCACAGACAGATGGTCACGCAATGATACAACTCTCATCCAGACATCCAGCAAAAATAACCAGTGAAATATGTACTCCTTTCTTAGAAGAGGATAGACTGTGAACCTCAACATCCTGTGAGCCATATATTGTAATTTCTACATCAGATGTTTGTTTGAAATCAGCTGAAGTGCAGGCAGCTAATAACTTGAGAGGGAAGGCAGGAGATGAATAATTTATAAGCTTGTACATATAACATCTTTTTACTATTGATCAGATGCTTTGTGAAATCTGCTTGTGCACAATAAAAGCAACTGTCATATACTGTGAAGCAACAACAACAAAATATTCTAGAAAAGACAAAATGGCTGAAAAACCTGTGGACATTCTCAGGGCATGTTTATCCATTTAGTTCCCACTGAGCTCTCCCTTTCTCCAGACACAGATCCAATCATAATGGTTGTGGTGTCTGGGGAACTAATTAAGAGCTCTTGTGACGAGAGTCAGTCTGAAACAACACAACTTGATATCAGTGCTGGGGTCACTGAGCACTCAAAGGTCAACCTGACCTATGGACAACCCAGCTGAAACCAGAGCCGCTAAACTGCTAACCAGCAGATGCCTGCAAGGAACACACGCACATATGAAAGAAGGCACCCCACGGGAATGTACACACACACACACACACACACACACACACACACACACACACACACACACACACACACACACACACACACACACACACACACACACACACACACACACACACACACACACACACACACACACACACACACACACACACACACACACACACACACACACACACACAAGATTCTCAGTCACACAGATCCTCACATGATCTTTTTGCCAGCAAAGACTAATTTAATCTGCAGTTCTCTCTGTTATATAATTTAAACAGATAACATTTGAGACTCACTTTTGTGAATAAGTTAATTGCAATAAAATAACTCAACAATCCTTTAGAACGACCGCTTGTTGTCTCCCTCTGAGGACGGCCATATCAAATGCATGGTGTACTAATCGTTCCTCACATGAACAGTGTAATGTAATAATTCTGACATTGACTCACATCAATGTTTTATTTCTTGCAGAATTTTGCTCATAATATCAAATGTTGCTGCACATAATCTCTCTCTCTCTCTCACACACACACAAACACACCTGCATACAGTGTGAAATTTGAGCAGGCAGCATCCCTGCAGAGTATATTTGCATTGCGTAATCAGAACTGATTTACATGCATGTGGATGCACCTTGACAAACAAAAAGCTTCATGTAACAAAGTCTAACCCTGAAACACAGTGTGTACTGTGTGTAATATAGTGCAGCACAAATAAGAACCTACAAATCAGACCGTACGTATGGAAATTACTATTGATTTATAAAATACAAATGGTAATTATTCACCAAACACTCTGGGCTGGGGTGAGCTGCTGTCAAGGCAACACTCCCTCTCCATTTGTAGTTTCATTGTATATCAGCAGAGAAATGTGTCCTTGGGGGCGTCGACACAGCCACAGTGGGGATACTTAATGACATTCTAGCACTTTGTGTGATGAGCTGAACATTCTGTGAGGTTCAACTGTACTCACACTGGGGACACAATGATCCACCGCTCCCTGGTTTAATAGACACATGGCTCAGCACTAAGGAGTTAACGTAAAGCTCTCCTTCTGTGTTTGTTAGCCAAACAGCAACGTTCAACACATATCTGTATCAAGTTCATATCCAGGATAAGATTGCATGGAGACTAAATGAACCCGAGGATCTTTCATCGGGTGTTTACATGCTCCTTAGCTGAGACAAGGTTAACAGTTGGTTCTTTCTTCTATTTTAAAACATGTGACATAAAGATCCTCCTGTTCTTCAGAGATAGTCCATGTTTTAGTAACATTTCCAAGGACTGCTTATTGTGACAAAATTGGTCAAAAGTAGACATATAGTGTTAGTTCTGTTCAAAACCATATCTGTACCATACCACAACAACATTTTAAAGTTGTATTAAACTATAAGTTTTATTATACTATAAATGCAAATGTTTCAGTCACATTCATGTATTTGTAATGTAAACAACAACTAGTTTTTCACCCTATTGTATACCCGGGTGTCATATCTTCAGATTGTTCCAGCACTGGTTTGAAAATGCAATGATATAATTCTCCACAGGTAGGCATCAACTCTCTGTTTCCTGCACTTTCATTTTGAGAGCTATGGTGCTTCACTGACACACAGTGGAGGAACATTACAATAACATGTGTAGGCTAATAACCAAATGAACATACTCATAACATCACATCCATATTTAAGTTGTGCATGTCTATTTACACCAAAACACACAGATGTACATACCTGCATCTCCTGCTCAATGCGTAGTCTCTCGTGACCCAGCTCCTCCTGATAGAACTGCGTGTTACAGAGAAGACCACAATGAATAAGAGAGGACAACTATATAACTTTACTTTACTTTAATCACAGATTTCTTCAGGCAACACTGCGTGCGTGCGTGCGTGCGTGCGTGCGTGCGTGCGTGCGTGCGTGCGTGCGTGCGTGTAGTTCTTGTGACTAACATGAATAACAGGTAAACAGAGGAACACGGCATGTTGTCATTATTATGACGTTGTGAATGTAAATTATAGTATTTGGCAATTTCAATTTGACTCTTTGATGGCCACCGTTCAGGCTTATGGTAGTATTTACCTCCACATCCTTCTCTTTCTGTAGCACAGAGGTAGAGAGCTCCTCCACTTGAACCTCCAGCTCGCCCACCCTGTGCGTGAGTGTCTTCTTCTCACCGCTCAGCTCTGAAATGAGGGCGTCCTTGGACCGAAGCTCTTTCGTCAGCTCCTCTATCATCCTGCTCACATACACAGAGTTGCATTCAGTTACACAGGGAGGAGCTTAGCTTTCTGTTTGGCAATGCTGAGGCCTTGGTATCATCGTACCTGTCTTTGCTGGTGTTGGATGGGGACAGGATGCCAGGGGGCCTCCCATCCTCAGGTATATCCTCCATGGGGATGTCAAGGGAGAGCAGGGAGGCATGGGAGTGGGATCCAGCGAGCGAGGCCGTGCGCTCAGCCTCGCTGCGAGCTAGCTGGGCTTCCTGGAAGACGCACACACACACAGAAATAGGGTTGAATTGTAAATTTTGGGGTGCAGTGGGACATTTTCACATGCAAAGGGGAGTGGGCCAACCTCCTGCAGGAGCTGGATCTTGGTCTCAAGCACTTGCTGCATGTGGTCGATTTCCTGCTGTCTCTCCCGACAGCGTCTCTGCAGCTCCGCCTCATTGTGATTGGTTAAGCTCTCTGCTGTCGTGCTATCAAACAGAAGTAAAGAACATCACCTCGTATGTGAGGTATCACTTTCAATGAAGCATAAATCAACTCTGCATGTAGAAACTATAATCAGAATTCATCAGCGGTGCTTTCCAGGGGCACGAATGAGAGCCAAGCTATAAACTACTGTATATGATGTCATCACCCTCCTGTCTCCTGCTATGTTGGTCATAAGATTCCTGACACAAAGCAGTGAGTGAGTGAGTAACCACAACCCTGCATGTATTGTGTAGTATGTGGGGTTAAGATATGAGGACATCTTAATGCAGATGTTAAATCTATACATGCAAAAAACACAACATGAACATAAATACAATGAATTCTTCTTCGAGCACAACAACAACTGTGCAGCTCATGATGTAAATGCTTCTCCCTCTCCTTGGACTGCAACTGTCTTAGTCAGTCGACAGTGCATCCCAGAATTCCAGCTCCCAGAATGGCGCCGCCACACTGTCGCCACGAGTCTTGGCCTGGTCTCCCTCTATATACGTTTTTAACTTAGTCCGTCCACCACATGCAACAGCTCAAATAACTGGGATATTTTGAACCAGTCTGAGTAACGCCTCTGTCCCCCAGTTTCATGGACAAATGTCCATTAGGTGACGTTAAGCCTCAGAGGACAGCCTAAGCTCGGTGCCTTCTGCAAGTAGTCAAAAGGGAACGTTCTGTTCACAAGAGCAATGTTTTAAAAGTGTTTTATGGTCACTTAGTCATATAAACCAACGCATGCCACAGAAAAGACCTCAATGTATGATCCAAACCCTCTCAGAGTCTCAGCCATCTGCTCACATTTACCATAATTAAGACTGTAAGCAGTTTTGTGATTGACAACCAGAACATAGAGTGTGAAGAATATTAAAAGTATCAAGCAGCAACAGCAAATGTAACCAGAGACCAACAATAGCAGCCAATCAATCTGTTTGCCAACCAACATTACGTTCCTCCAAAAGTTTGTGTTTATGAGGTGGACACCAAAGAGGCAGAGTTGCAATGTTACCGTGCCAACAACCCAGGAGAGGCTCCACCTTTCTCCACATCTACCTCCACCACAAACAGCATCTACTGGCAATCCACGACCTCATCCAAACCTCAGCTTCAACTTCTCCTCACGCATGCACGCATACACACAAACATACATTTATAAAGGTGACACAAAACATTTAAAGCTTACTGTCAGTGTTGCATGATGAAGACATTATTGGGACTTACAGGGCTTTGTCCAGAAGCTGCTGTTTCTCATGGAGCTCCTGCTTCAAGCTCTCTACTTCCACTTTCAGCTCGATGTTCTGCAAAAAGGAGAAGTGATGTTAACCGAACATACCACCCATCAACAGCATTTTTTCTTTTCTCATTGTCCCAATGATATCAACACCACAGCTGTCAGAATAAAGCTGTTGTTCATATTAATGAATTACGTTGTAAGCGCACACTTCTTCTTGTCCCCATCTTGTTTTATTTACTTATTTTAGTCTTTTGTATACACGGTTGCCCATAAAGTTGGAATGATTTTTTATTCCAACTTTATGGACAACAGTGTACATATATATACTGTTGCCCATAAGGTTGGAATATTTGTTTATTCCAACTAAATGGGGGACCATGTAAATTGGTAGAAATTAGCATTTTCCATGCATTCTCTTGTGAGACAATTATATGACTAAAATACTTTGTCACCAATATGACAATGTAAACAACTAAATTAATTAGTTTTATTACAAATCCGAGTTAAGTTTGGGTTCTGCTTTGAAGTCACACACAAAGTCATATCATTGCAGATTTATGTTTAAACAACACAACAATGACATGGAGTGGCTACCAACAAGTCTGCAGCAAATCACAAGACTAGTCTTGTTTTAGTGAAGTACAACATTTAATGTCATAAATCTCAGCCAAAAGATCCTGAAAGCATCTGAATGGTTGTCTATGGTCTAAAAAAAACCTGTGATCCTGATATGCCTCACACAAGCGCATAAACACAAAGTCTTTGGTGGAGGTAACACTGCCACACTAACCACCTTCATGTTGTTGTAGCAGTGTGTCAGTGAGGTACTACCTCAGTAGACATCACCACAGTATCTATCTGTTTTGCCATCTTTCCACATAATCGTCTCCTCTGCTGTGTGGATCAGGGTGAGTGTTGTGTATCATCAGTACACAACATCTGACGCTGCTGTCATGGCTGATATATTTAGACCAGGAGAATCCAGGGCAGCTCAAACACTTCACCCCAGGGGCTAAAGGCTAAACTCTACAGTTTGTTTACCTGCTAGGGGCCACTAGGGGCCTTTAGCAGCCAGTCAGGGCTCTTGAACCTTGTTATGGGACAGTGGATTTGAACCATGATAATCATGGGGCTCATTCTTTCCAGTCTGACCTTATACAAGAGGGAGAGGACATTTTATCTGTCCTTCTGTCTGCTGGACCTTATCACATAGCAGCTATGATCTCTTTTATCACCTTTATCGCAGCAGCTTAGCTCACATTGATTTCAACAGATGGACCTCTTTCTCTGTGTCATTGATCATTCATGGGGGCGGCAGTAGCTCAGTCCGCTGGGTAGACAGCTGGGAACGGGAGGGTCGCCGGTTCGAGTCCCCTGTGTCTACCAAGTAAGTAGACTGGTGAGTTGCCAGTTTGCCTCCAGGGCACCGCCGAGGTGCACATGAGCAAGGCACCGAACCCCCAACTGCTCCAGCAGGCCCCGTAGAGTGTCTACCCTGCACCCCCTCTGTAATGCATATGTTTATGTGTGCGTGTGTGTGTGTGATATGAGGGGGTACAAAATTGCATGAAATTTTCTGTGAATTGCATGCAACATAATAAAATAAAGTATCTTTAATCTGTAGTGCGTCTGTTAATTTCACTCTTACACTGTCAGTCTCTCTGACTTTGTCTCTGTTTCTTCTCATGCACATGTTGACCTTGCCCTGTCACAGCAGTGGACTGTAAGGTCACCATGTGACACTTTCTGAACATAACACACACTGTAAAGACCTGGTGTGTATCTGCAGAAGTCTGAAGCCGTTCTCATTGTCACGAACATAGGAAGGCACCACAAGTACTCACACCCCACATTCATTTCACACATGTGACCAGAGCACAAACTGAGAGGCAAGAAACGGGGCTGACAACACAACCCATTTATATTTGAACATAGCTAATGAAAGATGGGAAAGCAAAGGTAGAATGACAGGAATACATTTATATGGCTGTATAAAGCTGAGAGTGGGTGTGGAAGGACACAATCACACTTTAAAGGGTCAGAGAAGTTAACATGTGACTAATGGGACGTCAGCAGATAAGTGTTTGTAGTGGTGTCGTTGTGTGATAACAGTGTGATGTGATTTTGGAGCAGGGTGTTCCTTCAAATTTAAATTAAGCTCAGTCCACCTTTATAAAGGTCAAAAAAAGGATACTATGGATGTCACAAAAACACACTACACAGCATCAAGAGTTCATTCGGAAAAGCAGATGACCACAAGGTGAATTTGTATGCTGTAACTGTAACTGTAATGCTGTACAGCTCATATGAATAAATACTTCAAATTAAAACTGAATACCATAAGACATGGTTACGATCGATGCCAATAGTAACTGAGCCTCTGGTGATGTGGTTTACTGTAAGAGAGACATTTTCCTTTCTTGAAAACAGCTCTATATATAGATGTCCATCACAGTGCACCTGCTATTTTGGCCCCTCCAGGCTCATCAGCCCTCAGCAACAGCTCCCTCTTATAACCACCTAAAGCAGGAGGGGCTGCCGGGACTATTACGCACAAACCAAACACACCAGTAATGAGCTGATAATACTATTTACATCATGTGGTCACAACCCGTGTAGCTTATTTGTATTTGTCTATGAAGAAATATTCAAATACGCTACTTAAATTCTCCAAGTCTGCGTGAAAAATGAACATGATTGCTACTAAATACTGCTTGTCAAGTTTTGGAAAATAGAGCAAATATGAATAAGGTGTAAAGGAATACACAAACACACGTGATGATGCATGACCCGTGTCAAACATGCATATGGGTGTGATAGATAAACCAGTGTACTCAATCATCTATAAATAGAGGCTGTGGCTCTCAGTTAGATCACTATGTGCCAAAGACCAACACGACCATTCTGCACAGAGAGGACAGGAGCACTGCTGCTGTGCCCTGAGTTGGAACAAATGAGGCAACGGGGCAAAACTGAAGTCAGCCACTGAACAAAGTGACATTTAGTATCCAGTCAAAAAGTGATTAAAAGTGTAAGCACATAGATTAATACCCACTCCACATCTCTGTAGGACATGATGGGATCAATTTACTCAATCATTGCTGGTATGCAGCAATCAGTGACAGGACGGTGGGGTCAAACAGCCATGGGGCTCATATCAGAGAGTTACTGCAGATCAGTGAGGATTTGGAATATAGGAGGGAAGAGAGAAAAAGAGGTGTTTAAATGCTGACTGACTTATGTAAACAGGCAACAGCTGAAATGGGTCACCTTAGTGTATGCACACACACATACACACACACACACAAACACATATTGTACAGGCCGATGGATAGCGTAAACACATGTACAGCAAGTATGGAAATGCACATAGCACACAGTCTTGCATGCATTTACTTTCTACTCACGCTTATAGACACATTTCCACCCATCATGAGTACACGTGTCTGCTTTGTGGTCCCTACTTTGCAAATAGGGCTACTTACAATATTGTACCTTAATCTGTGCTTCATTGTTGCACACCTGTCACAAGGCATTGCACTCTTTTCCACTGGAGGAGTGGAGATCAGAGGACACAGACACAGTTAGTATTAGCTAATAAAACCACTGTCTATATCAATTCTCTTACATTTAGTTCTCCTTTTTTCTCTTTCATGTCTAATCCCAGGCCGGTTCTTTAGATTCTATAATGGGTTCACTTGCTTATTCCTCATTTCAGGAGTTATAGTATACATTTATATAGTTGGTTTATCTGATCTGCATCTGAAAGTACTTTTACATAAGCTTCCACAGTTAGACTACAGTTTTTCTCAGAGATTTTGAGTGGAAAATTCAGAAATTCACTGAAGATTTCATGAAATAATGACTATGAAGATAAACAAAATTCTGATGTAAAAAAAACCCAAATGCAAACATGTATTCAGGCACATAAGAAATATAGCCTGTACATCATTTAAATGCTGGCATGTATTTTTTTGCATACATGTAAAACCATATGGTGGATTATCGGTTTGTTGTCAGGCAACCCATTTAAACACTTTATTTCATAATAACACAGCATTTCCCTTTGTTTCTATATAAAAACATGTTTTTGCAAAACAGCAATAATCTGGATTATCCAAGTTTGGACCTAAACTTTGAGCAGACTGTTTCAACATAATGACGAGCAAATTATTGCAGACAAAGATAAACATTCCACTCCAGGCTTTTCCATGATTCTCACTATACTGGGTGGCCAGTCACTGTGACACTTCGTGCTCGCATAATACACTGTTGACAACAAAAGAGACGTCCACTACACTGTGACAGCCGACTACACATGAACTGCATCAAACGAAGGCACCTGAACAAAGAGTATGTTCATGTCACGTAAATTACATGGTGGTCTATCTAAAACAAGCACAGTTGGTAAACTATACATTTGGCTGCTCACATCAACTCAAACAGGTCAGTCTGACAGCTGGGTCAACAATGTGTAACAGTGGGAGCAGCTCAGTAAAGCAAATCCCCTCAGGGTAACACAGTCAGCAGATATCTTCAATGATTACACAAATGACATCTAGATTACTTTCTCAGGCAAAATCAATGGGTTCTAATCACTTTACTGAGTCAACCTTTGGCCCTTGAAGAGCTCAAGGGCCAGATCCTCAACATACCCGAAAGACCCGTACATGACCCCCCAAACAGGTTCCCCTTCATTTCCACATGGCTGACGAGACTCAGCTTACTCACCGTGCGGTAGACATCTTCGCTGCTCTCCTCATACTTCTGCTGTATCCTCTCCTCCAGGAAGTAGATGCGGAGCTTGAGGCTGAAGTTCTCCTTTTTCAGGTCATTCAGGTGCTGTGACAAAGTACGGTAGCCGTTAGACATGACCGCCAAAGTGCACCGACACGGCTTGACAGGTCCGGTATAGGTCAGAAAAGAACAGTAGTTTTTGACTCATCCGTATCATGGAAGAATACGGAATCCATTTTTAAAGGACAGCAACAGTCAAGTCATGTCCTTGTGTCAGAGTCCGGTAACCATTATGCTAACTCCTCCAGCAGGGCATCAAAAAGCCAAAAAAGCCAAATTATTTAAAAAAGGGCATCCTGGGCTCTAGAAGGCCATGGGGATGCCAAACACACACACACATGCACACACACGCTACAACTAACACATTCAAGCACACACACACAGGAGTGTATAGTGGCGTTTGCCACTATACAGCCCGGACGGTGAGAGATGTGGCCATGTCAGCTCCATGGTGTGTTCTGGTCTGCCCTGGGACAGGACGGGAGCTTATTTTACAAGGGGAGACATGCCTGGAATCCCAGACAGCCAGGGGAGATGGGTGGAGGAGGAGCGGGGGAAGGGAGAGAGGGAGGAGGGTAGAGGGAGGGAGGAGGCTCTGGGCTCACGGGCACTTGTGATATGACGGGAAATAACATCCCCTGCACAAATCAGGGAGCCAAAAGGCACGAAGAGGGAAATGAAAGAAGGAGGGGGGATATGTGTCCCGTCCTCTCCTTTCGTGTTGTTCCTACACTTAAGATCACAGGTGTCAAACTCAAGACCCGCGGGCCGAATCCAGCCACATCATATTATGTGGCCCGCGAGAGCAAAGAGCGTTTAAGCGTAAATTGTCCATAAACTACATTTCCCACAACGCATGTCGATTTTGTGATGGTCAGATCAGCACTTAACGGAGGTGATTTTCTGAGGATAGATTCTCTGATATATTAGTAAATGATTCATTCATGTAATGTCCGTCTGTGAACGGCTTTCTGTGCCTTACGATCTTCTCAAATCGATCTCCCCAGCTTTCCACAGCAGTATCCAAATCGCTATGTTACGTTCATTTCCTGCTTTGTACTTTTCAGTAAATGCTGCATGTTCTGGAAATGTCTTTAAATATTTTGCCTTTTACTTCTCTTATTTGTTCTAATTTCTCTTTAATTTCTCTCCATTTAGCAAGTACATTATTATTTATTATTATTATTTCTCTCCTGTATTGTTTTCAGTGAAGGCAAATTGTAACTGTCAAGGCAGAATTAAACTCTCTATGTTCCTCCAAGACTTTTTTGGAGTTATCCACGGATAGCGAGTCAGTTCAGTTCACATTTCTACACAGATGTGGAAATGTATGTACATTTAAAATCATGCGGGGGGCGAGAAAATATTGTTAGCTACAGAGGGGGGGCTCTTTAGAAAAAATTTGGGAACCACTGAGTTAAGAAATTTCAGGTTGTTTATTATATGTTTTGTAAAAAGATAGTAAATGAAAGTAAACATTTGCAATATGAACCTGTACTTCTTTGCACTTAAACAAAGGGAAAACTTGGAGTTGTCCATTTACATCCATCTATAGGTTACTATGCAATGATTTTACTAATCCGGCCCAGTTGAATCTAAATTAGGCTGAATGTAGCCCCAAACTAAAAAGAGTTTGACAACCCTGCGTTTGGATTAACACTTTATGTGTTTCTAGACACCTGTCAACATCCACAATGACTGGACAGCTGAGTTTCTGTTCTTTCGAGCCTCCATGTTATGCAACCAGCCCGGTGACTCATCTTCATTTAGTCACTGGACACAATAATCTCAAAAACATTTACTTTTGATATTTTGCACATTGAGAACATGAATGAACCCCCTTTCTAATAACCGCCTCTGCATGCTGATGGTTTCAACAACTTGGGCTCGTGATATCAAACCCTTGAATGTGCAACGGTTTCACATTTCACTGACGATATGTGATTCACGCCACCCTGAGATGTTTCCCTTATGAGAGGATAGAGACGTGTTTCTTCCCTGTGTTCCTCCCTGAAAACTATTTCTAACTCATATTGGACTAGATTACATTAACATTCAGATCAATTTTGTCTTTCTACATCTATAGTTATACAGTCATGGTGAAATCTTGGGGAAATCGAGTCGAGATGAGAGCTGGACAGAGATGTGAGAGGAAAGAAGTTTGGATGTAATAAGAGACCTGGGATCTCTGTGCCTATTAATAGTGAGACGTCCTGGATCTCACAAAGTGGAGAATCCCTGTTCGTCCCTGAGAGAGACAAGAGGACTGCAAGAAGTAGAACGAGCGATAAAAAGGAAATGAGGGCCGTGCAAAGTCTGAATCACTTCCTGCTCTTTCTAACTTCACGGATGTGACATCACCTTAAATCAGGTTTCATTGTTATATTGAGTGCAAAGTAATTCATTCATGAAGAGACAACATGCAAACCTATTACGTCATTACTTGTGGTTTTTCTTGATGTATTCAGTGAGTGCGCCCATTAAGGTGTCATATTACATCCTGCAGCTAAATAATTCAGAGTGAGGATGTCAGCTAGACGCCAAACTGAGCCTCCACTCAACATTTAAGGGATGACATCATGTGTGTAAAGTGTTTTTAAACAACACACGTGACACACATCAGAGCTCCATCGAAGACAAAGAAATATGAGAGTGAAAATGCGTGTAAAGGTGCTTGGTGTTTATGTGGATTGGAGTGTGATTTCACCAGGTGGAAGGTGTTCAATTGACACATCCAAGAGTCGGCAGCCATGAAAGTGACTCCTGCTCTGAGGCCCGTGCTGTTTGTCAGAGAGCAGCTTCAGCTTTCGTGACTTGCCAGTGACACATGGATATAGAGTGTTTTGGAGAGAAGGAGACTGAACATAGCATGGGTGCCAGTGTCACACCAGGCCACATTCTGGGCTTTCAGAGATTCATCTGCTATTTTCTAGAATTGAGTCATAGAATTGTTTTCTTATTTTTTACACATTTCCTGTAAAAATGACTTTCCGTGTTCCTACTCTCATCCGAGGGTTTAATCTGAGGCTACTCTGGGCATGTTTGTCTGATTGGATGCACTTCTATACGAGCTAAACTCATTTTCAGCAGAAATGTGCTTCAATATCATAAAAAGGACTCTGGTTCTATCATAAAAACAAAACAAAAACAACCACTAATATCTCAATCTGTAGACTCATCGCTTGAATCCTTACTGCAGGCTGTAAGTTTAGCCGAAGAACAGCTTCCCATTCTGATCAATAATCAAGTCATATCTGTTATATCAGAGTGGAGGATGAAGGATTTTAATGACAGACCACATTTTTGGAGATTTTCATCCAGTTTGTTTCTGACCACGATACAGCAGCTTATATGGTTTGACTGCCTTGTTCAAGGACACTTAAGAGATGATTCACATAGAGGATCTTAAATTTAGTTCAGGGCGGTCTCCCTTCTGCCAAACATTAAAAGGTCCATTTGATATAGTTGTTTTATAAAATGTGACTGGTGTTGGTCCAAAGCCCAGAAATAGAGCAGGAGAGACTGATGAGATGTTGTAAAATGGGCCAAACTGCAGCCAAAGGGAGAACTTAAAAATACCAGAAAGGTTTAAGGGATTTTCCATCATACTCTGCAGGTGTTCTATTCAACATTTCAAAAGTATGAATCGATATACTCTTTATTTCACCTACAGACTGTGATCTGATCCTGTATTTGGGACAGTTCATCACAGACAAGCACTTATGAAGCCACAAGAGGGCACCAAAGATCACACTTATCAAACACCTCAAAGGACAAAAAAACAAGCCAAAGTAAAGGCTCACCTGTTCAAATTGCTTGAGTGTGTGGAGCTGAAGAGGGGGAGAGTTGTCTGTTTCATCACTACACAAATCTGAACAGAAGAAAGAAGATAATATCAAAAATTAAGGACTCATTACATTACATTATCAGCCAAGAGTAGTTGTAATGCAAGCTTATGTTTAGGAATACCTGTCATGAGACCTGTGCTCTTTGATGATGTCTCCGCTTCCACAGCACTGCAGAAACAAAAAAACAGTCAGAATGGGACACACACACACACACACACACACACACACTATGCAGCTACAGTCTCTCTTTGTAATCCTATAACAACTGAATGCTCTTCCCAAGATTAAAAAGACACTGAAAGCTTTTCACAGTAGCAGCCTGATCTCATTTGCACCTCTGTGGGGGATTGAGGGTCATCAGGTGGTGTCAGGGTCCCAGGGGGGGTAAGTCAAAGGTCAATTCAGCCTCTTACTCCATTACTACCACACATGGGTCAAACCTACCTAGACATTGCAATCATTTGATTATTATCTTACTTTGATTGCAATCAATCAATGCTTTGATACTTTTACAGCTTGAACATGACAATAAGTAGAGGCACATTCACAAAAAAAGACACACTCAGTAACTCATTTGACATATTTCTACTACAACCATGGCTACTACTACATCTACAGTTACTACCACATTCTGTATCTCCACAATACAGCCATGCTCTCCCTGTCAGGCTGCTAAATTCCTCAGACAGTTGTTGTTGGGTCAGAAAAAGTAAAGACAGCTGCTTTTGCATACCAGAGTCAGCAGTACCAGGTGCTTAAATAGTCTACCTCGCCTAGTATTATCATCCTGGGTCGTGGGTATCATACTCATCGTTATTGTGTGTTATGAGAGGTGGAAGGAGTACTAAAACCCGAAACATTGTGCATGTAATATTGTACAAAGGTAAATATAAATATTTTTAGGAGGGAAATGTTCTTAGAAATAACATATAATCCACAAATTGTGAGGTTTATTATTGTGGGATCAGCAAAAGAAAGGGGGAAATACTGAAAGAACAAAGGAAAGGAAGCGGGAAGAGGCAAGAAATTGCACAAGGACGCAGTGAGTAAATAAGATAAAGACACATGCAAAAAATACTAATATAAATAATAATAAAAATATAGGGGAGGATTGAGGTAAGGAAGCAGGTGAAGAATGTAGGAAAGAGGGGGGCGACAGAACATTATTTCAGTTGTAATTGGCGTTTTTTTATGTTGAATGTAATTTCAGAATCTACTTTGGTATCTCACACTAAAGGAAAGTACTAGAGTCAGTGTGTCTCTTTCTGTAGTCCATTTATACTCGGTGTCCCTCAGGAAGGACTCTGATGCTTCAGCCTACATGAGACTTGGGATAGATGATGGATTTAAAAAGGAGTCACCACCACCCACAGTGAGAAAACGACACTTGCTAAAAATCAATCCCCTTAATAAGCAGCACGGAGGGTTAATCACACGCTATTGTTCCTGTTGGTGTCAAACTGCTCTCTCAGCATAGAATCCACGGTGGAATGTAATGTAACCATCACCATCAGCCTCCTCCCGGGTCCTACCGCCTCATGCAGTAGATACAGCACTATTTCAGAGTATATTGCAATGTAGGCCAGATTGAGCCCAAAGGAGCGCGTCCTCGATCACACACTCAGTACAGACATCACTGACACACATGCGGAACTATGACCATCACAAGCCAAGACAGTGTCAAAGTCAGGCTTCTATATTCACAATGACCCGAATAGCGGGGAGCAGCGATCCATAGCAGCATAACAGATGCAGTATGTGCACCTTGGATCACATCCCCCGTCTGAGCTATGTGGAGAAGAAGGCCGTAAGTGGATCGGGGAAACGCATTGTTTTAAGGAAGAAGCTGGAAAATCGCACAACAAAGCGGCATTACAAGAACCAGGTTTGCAGCCCCATCGTGTTCCTCTGCGGTGTCCCTAACATACACGAACACACACACTCTCTCTCTCACACACACACACGCGCGCACACACAATCTGCCTCCTCACCTCTCAGACTCTCCCCAGTTCTGCTCCGGCGGCGATGTGCTCCAATCCATATAGACAATCCGTCAGTCAACGGGCATCGTCGCCGGTGAGCCCCTGCGGTTCTCTCAGATCATCCGTCCATTGTCCGTGTTTTCGCAGGGAGGGATCGCAGCTGCTGGGACACACTGTGCGCACTCGCTCGGTCGACGCTCCGCTCGCTTTGGATTCAGCGTGGAGGGGGCGTGTGAGGATGCGCGCCAGCTCCAGAGATACTGCGGTATGTGTATCTGTGGAGAGCCCCCATCCCGTGAAGAAGAGGACCCCCTGCTGTTCAACCAGGACACCAGCACACCAGGTGAACCAATCAAGCAAAGAAAGGCTAACAGTAGATAGTAAAAGAGTGTGTGTGTGTGTGTGTGTGTGTGTTAGTGTTACAAACCACAGGTAGAGGACGCTGTGTAGGAGGAAGGAGGGCACTGACACGACATACAGCCAGAGGGAGAGGAAGTACTTTCATACTTAAGTCACTTAAGTATGAAAGTACTTCCTCTCCCTTAACTTAACTTAAGTTACGTGAAATAGTTGATTAAAAAAGTAAAAGTAGTCACTGTGAAGAATGATATGTGAATTACAATTATTCTCATTTCAGAGTCAGAACCTGATATTTCCAATGTTGGACATTTGAAATGAACTAATGGCAATTCTGGCATGAAATAACAAAAATTGTAAATTCAAGGATTTTATTATTTGTGCTGCTCTCAGATCAGTTCTGCTATACTGCTGTAATTGTCTTACCCAATCTGTCAAGACATTGTCAAAAGTGATTGTGCAAATGACATTAAACAAAGCTCAAATGAGATTTTGATGATTGAGATGATCTCATGCTGAATTTAATGTCTTATCAAAAACATAACCAGTAGCTGTCTGAGAAATTCATCAGGGAAATTGGACAATTCCCTTTAAGGAAGATGGACAAGAATTAAATACTCTCAAAATCCTACTCAAAATAACACTTAATAAGCAGTCATCTCCCAAGTCTGATCACAGTCTAATAGGTTTCTGAAGAGAAGCATAGATCCTGTAAAGCTCTATGATGCTCTCCTTATTTGTATTCACACAGTCAATCAGTTACGTAACGTATTTTATTTTCTTGATTGATTTATTGAATCATTGATTTGATAACTTGTTTTATTTTGTAAAATGTAAGACATCTTTAGTGAGTCAATGTGTTGTGTTTTTGTTGGTAAAGTGTTCTGAAACTCAGCTGTAATGACTAAAGACTGACACTAGATGTCCTCCTCAGGCCACTGCTGTAACACAAACAAGCATTAATCACACATTTCGAGCAGAACACAATGCTTCATCATAGTCATCCTCTCCACTTCTTAGCCATCTCGACATATATGCAATGACACAATACAGCTGTGCTTCAGCAAGTCACATTGTTCTTCTCTTTTCTTTCAAATCTGCCTCCCAAACGCCACACGGGGTCCTGCCCTGGCTTCGTGCCGCGTTGCACCCTCAGAGATGATCCAGATGGCAGGGAGATTGGAGTTTTCATCACTGGCCATTTTGCTCTCTTCCACCCGGGCCATTTCCTGCAGTTCAGGGGATGTTTCTGGACACCAATCTGCAACAAATTTATCCTTGGCCTCACACCAGTTCACCACCACCTCCTCAGGCTGCTCCCCGAACACCATATCTGGGACACAAAAAGGGCAAACATACATGTGTTAAACCTTAATGAAGACCCAGATCTGTACGAGGACAGTGTACGAAGACATTACCATAGAAACAGCCACTTTCACTATCATATATTTCAATCTTTTTGGTTTGGTTGAAAGCGTTGCAACCTACAATGACCTACCTGCAAAGTCATGGAGGAGGTCTGTGATGAGGTGACCAATGATAGCATAAAGAACTGACAACACGACGCAGACAGCAATGATCAGGTAGAAGACATATGTAGGCAGGTGGATGGCATCACGGGAGGGAGGTATGTAGCTCTCAAACAACACCGCCCCATCTTCCTCTCTGTAACGGACCCTTAAACTGTCCACTGACACGTCCATGTCCGGTTGGGAATGCTCAGCGATCAGCCGCCACACAGGAAATCCAATCGGAATCAATGTCACAGTTGAACGCAGTCAGCAGTTATACTATATACAGATATGTGATACAGTAGTGTACAATATAATATACACTAATATTCTCCAGCACTGATAAAATACTTAAGAATGCCCTCTCTGTCCCACATAGTGTAAAAAATTAAATCTATCTGTCCCTCTGTCTGTCTAAGCTCACTGTTCCTGAGTCAGCAGGAGGATTAATGTAAGAAGTTAAGACACAACAACACGTTGTTCTATTGTTCAGTTGTTAACTGGAGAGGAACCAAATCCAACATCCAAACAGGAACATTGTGTTTTCTTCACGAGGACATTACAGCATCACGTGTCATTCGATTGGAAAATAATGATATAATTCTGTAGGTGCAAGTTCCATCTCTCATGTTATTTGCAGTAATATATAATGGTGGTTGTATTTGTTTCATGATCCTGTGTTTCTTTGTGTTCATTTCCTGTTTTATTTTGTAATTGTCTCCTACTGTTTTCTGTCATTTTACTTCCTGGCTTTGTTTGTGGCTCATTGATTTCACCTGTTCATGTTCCCTTCACTGCCTGTCACATGTCTCTTATCTACCAATCACCTGTCTGCTGTGTTCTGTGTAGTTCGCTTTCTGTCATTTATTCTGGGTTTTCTGTTTATCTATTTCTATTCATGTATGTTTACCTGTAGTCTTATTATAGTTCTTGTTCTTCTGGTTTTCTAGTCTTCCCTCCTGTTATGTCCCATTTTGTATATTCCGTAGTGTAGGTCTGTCTTTGCAGTTTCAGTCGGCTTTAGTTTGCCTAGAGACTGAGATTCTCGATAGTATTTGTGTTTATTAATTTATATGCTCAAGGCGTTTAGGCCTGACATTTGAGTTTTCCTGTTATCTGTTTCCCCTCTTTATTTATTATTATTATCTTTCTGCCTGTATGCCAGAGTTTCTATTGTTATCTGTTTCTGTGTGTGTACTGCCATTAAAAACTGCATTCTGTTCTCAGTGTGAGTCCTCAACTTTGGTATTCCTCCCAACCCATGACAATTTACAGATAACAACAGATCTGTTTATTTAGGAACCAGTTTTAATTTTCAGAAGCTCTACAAAGTATTAGACATAAAGAACTGGTGTAATCTAAGTTTTGTTTACAGTGGTTTCGAAAAAGCGCAGTTTCAAACTCCATGTGCTGATCAAGATCTCCTGTTTCACATTACATAAAAAAAGCATTAGCGTAAGCATGAAAGGAAGCTTTCATCATTGAAATGAATCTAAACATGTCAAGGTGAAGAGAGGTGGGGGGTCGTCGGGAAAGCAAAGGTCACACTATGGGTGGGTTTCCGTTTGTCTCCAGGGTAGGAAGGCATCGGAGGAGTGGATGGAGAGATGTTCACAGGTAGCTGCTGTTCCATCTCCATCCTCGGCGTGTCTTCCTCCATCAACCTCCTGCAAACACTCCCTCTGTGCTCCTCTTCTGTTTCTGCTCGTCCTTTCTCGCAGTCTTCCTCCATCGGTTTGGGGCCAAGAATCCAATCTGCAATGGGAAAAGACATAAAGTGAGGATTAAGAACGTTCCTAGAGGCTTTACAATGTTTCGCAATGGCATGAGGACATTTTCTGAGAGGGCTGAGATGACCGGGGCAATGACCTCTTTGTACAAATGACATGGTGAATTTGAGGGACGAACTGCCAACCAGCAAACAAGGGGGAAAAGGGAGTGACTGGGATCCAGCGTCAACCTCAAACACAGACACGGAGGCCATGAGTGGAGACGGTGATGGGACGTGAACCCAGGATGGTTTGGTGAATACACAACATCGGCCTGGATTACCTGCCAGGTCATGCATCAAATCTTTAATCAGGTGTCCAACTATGGCGTAAGTAGCCACAATAACCAACACCACCCCGGCGAGGACATACACCACATTGCGCGGTAGAGTTACAGCGTCTCTCGCTGGAGGGATGTAGTCCACAAAATAGGCCTCCTCCTCCTTCCTTCTGGAGAGCTGGAGGAGCTGTCGGTGCTCATATAGCAGCTGTGTGATGCTCCAAGACGGATCTCCTCCTGAGATGTTCAGGGAGGCTGCTGGGTGCTCGTCCATGAGTGAGTTCCTTTAGCAGAGACGGCTAAGTGATGATCTGGGTCTGTTCCCTCTAAGAAGTTGTAGATCAGTGTGTTGAAAGAATGCAGCGTAACTTTGGGGTTGTTTCTTTGGTAGACAAGAACTAATGGTAGATTTACTGTCTCGTAGCGGGTCGACTGTCTCCAGACTCCTTGGTGGTACTGTGAAGGCTTTGGAAATGGGTAACAGAAGTGCATTAGAGAGGATGGAGCCAGAACTTTAAACAACTTTCAGTGTTTTCTTATGCTGGCAATCAGTGCTGGTAGGGTTGATAGATTGAAGACATTTGGAAATGTGAAGGTGGTTCACGAATGAAAACACAGTTTGTCTCTTTGCTTCAAGCTCAACAGACAAGCAAGAACAGGAAGAAAAGTCTGAGTTTTTCTAATCTTTTTTTATCCAAAGACTTAAATCCTTCCTTGTAGGCTTTTCAGGGACATTCCTTGTCAAAATTCCAGGTAGTGAGGATTGAGACAGAGGAGGAGTGAATGTAGGACAGACAGAGTTAATAGGATTGAGCCTGTCATGGTGCGATATCAGCTTTCCATCTGTAGGGATTAGAGATACGAGAGAGGAGAGGTGGACAGTAATACGGCAAAGAGGCTTAAGCTCCTCTGCCACCACGCTGCATATAAATAATGCGTATATATCAAACCTAGTTTCCTCCGGTTTAAACTACTATGAGTTTATATTTAGCCTGTATTTAAAATTCACATGACATTATCACAGAGGATACATTTCTTCTTTAGTAACGCCCTGTCACACAGTTTGGAGACTTCTTCATCTGATTTTGATTCATATAAACAAGACATGTAGGCACAGTTAGGATAAAGACGGGAGATGTAGTAGAGGAGGAACAGAGGAGGATCTAATGGGGAGATGTTACACTACAGCTGCCTTACCTTCAAACGGCTCCTCAGGTGTGAAATCTGACTTGTGTTTGAATGTGTTGCACACTGACAGTTCTGCAAATAAACCACAAATGCACAGCAGAGGGTTAAAGTCATACAAACCAACATGCAGTAAAAACCTAAAGAGTAAACCTACCATAACTGTTTGTTTCTATAAGTAAGCAGCTGAGTAACATCAACTTTCTCAGAAGAGCCTCAGCATGCAGATTGCTTCTCTGCTTCAATTTGTTTTGCTTCAGCTCTTAAAGCGAAACACCGAGAAATGACAAAGCTCCATTCCAAGATGATGATGCCAACGTTCATGAACAGAATGAACCAAGAGACAGGATGCAGTCCGTAATAGAAAGCGTGTGCCATGTTGCGTGGGAGCTGTGAAAAGGTGTGTGATGTGAGGGTGTCAGGAGTGTGTGTGTGTCTTCAGTAATCCATGACAGGATTTGACTGACACGTGCCACTGTCACCATAGCAACAATATGCTGAGACAGCAGGCAGAATGATGATAATTGTGCTCAATAAGCAGAATCTGGTGTGAGTGAGGAGGATCATATTTACCTGTCAGGATGATGTCTTCCTCGTTTAATTGCAGGTTCCATTCAGCTAAAATGAAAAACGGTGTTTCCAAAAACTTCAAAAAAAAATAAAATTAACCACAAAATAAGACTGTGAAAGCGCTACAAGCTGGACTAAGACTACACCATCAGATCAGAGCGCTCGGTGGGGCAGCTCCATGCTGACAGAGACTCCCTCAGGCTGGCGTGACGATTTGCTTCGGTTTGTCTTCTTGCTCCATCATCCATTTGTAGATGTCGCTCAGGATAAAGGTCCAGTAGGCGACGGTTAGAGAAGTGTTTACAGTCAAGATGCCAATTATTAACGGGTGCCACATGTTGATGGACTGAGTAGAACTTTATATGACGATGTGTGTAAGAATGAATTGTCAGATTGAATCACCTCTTAGCCTTTACAACCGCCCCTCTCTCTCTCTCTCTCTCTCTCTCTCTCTCTCTCTCTCTCTCTCTCTGTCTCTCCCCCCCCCCACCCCCCCTCCCCCCCACTGGCCACAAGAAGTTTCTGTGGCAACAGCAGCATAATCCTCTTCATCCGCTCTCTCACAGAAGATAAAGTTCCATTAGATGTCCTGTTTTATAATACCGCTCATCCATAAGACAATGAGTAATGCACATGTTGACACATAACAGTGTGTCGAAAAACAAAGACGGTGGTAGGAGCACAGTAGTTCTAAGGATTTTGATGAACCATTTTCCTTTTAAGAGAGTCTGGTTTTCTAAACACAATCTTAGTCCTGAACTTTCTAATCCAGAATCTAATCAAGACTGCAGACATCAGACAGAAGACTCCTTAATCTTACGCCATCCAGGACAGATGGCTCTTAAACAAACACGGTGTGTGTGTGGGGGGGGGGGCATGGTATCAGAAACAGCATTTCCATATGAGCACCATGTAGTACATTTTCAAACCTTTATCACAACAGATTCCAGGATAATGGGAAGCAAACACAGCAAATACACTCTGCTATTATGTTCAGTTTGAACAAGAAGGGAGAAACCAATGTAGGAGAAAGCTGCTGCCACTAGGGGTCAATATATACAAGCACACCAACACATGATTTTGTCAGGCTTTCCAATGATTCCAACACGCTGGGTCACATTTCAGAGAGTTTCAATGAAAACACCAGATTACCAGATAAATTAGTTTAGACGTATGGATCATTTTACGCACGACGCACACGCAGCTTCCCACGACTTTGCTCTTCCTTTAAACTTTGACTCACCGTCCATTAGTGCCGAGTTGAACTTTGAGACCTGGTAGATAATAAAGGGGCGTTCAGGCGCAGGCAGCTTGTTGCTTCACCAGATAAAAAAACTAAAGAGGACAGACGACGCTCGTTTGAATAACCGCAGCTCCTCCGCGCAAATATGCCTCAAATCACAGCTAATCGTGCCTAAGTGAAGTTAATTACTCTCCTTTCTTTCTTAGAAGCGGTTAAGCACGTTTGAAAAATGAGGTTGCCGGTTGAAGTCTGCGTTTTTTTGCTCTCCCTGTGCGCTCCAGGAGTCCTGTACGCCATGAACAACATCCCCGCGCTTCAGGAGTAAGTTTGACCTCTTTCGATCAGCCTGCTTTAGGTATATTATATCAACAAAAGAGGGGTTATCAGAGGGCATGATGTGTTAATCCTAAAGTTTGAGGTCACCCGTGATTTCACTGTCCTACATCTGAGTCCTTTCACACCAAAGAGGATTGCTGTGATCCTCCAAAATTTACTATGTGGACTTACAGAAGACTCAAATGCTAAGCTTTCAAGGATGTATTATAAGATTCTTCCTTTATTAAAATCGTCTCAGAACAAGTTCACACAAGGAGAAAAACTTGATTATCTATAATTGTAACCAGGGTAATGGCTAAGCTTTGGATTTTAAAGTGTTTCATCTTGGGGCACCCAGAAATGAAAGAGGATGTGAGGTGCACGGGTGTCTAAAGAGCGCCTAGATGTAAAAAGGTTGTAGTGTTTGTAGATATCTATTCAGTATCTGTGAGTCTCGTCTCATTAGTCTCCCGTTATCCTCCTCAGACCTCTGCCTATCCTGGGAATGGGAATGGTTGTCCTGGGTTCTGTGCTTCTCCTTCTCCTCCTCACTGTGCAACACAAGACACATGTGGATCCTCTATTCTACGGTAAGACCCAAGCAAACGCACAAGAAAGCTGTGTGAGTGTAGAGACAATGAAGCAGAGCATCAGTCACATGATTGTCTCTGTGTCTCTGTAGTGTTTGCAGAGTTGTCCTTCACCTGCGTGGTTGGTCTGATCAACGCTTTGGAGCAAGATGGCTTCATCTTCGGCTTCATGGGCTTCTACCTTAAGATGGTAAGATGATGACATGCAGAGTTAACCCTTTCTTCCATCTTCTGATTATGATGATGATGATGATGATGTTGTTGGTTTAGGGTGAGCCGCACCTGAGTACTGCATTTGCTGTGATGATGTCATACTGGGAAGGCGTCGTTCACTTCAGCCTGTTTCTCACTATGATTCATCGCATGTTCAAAGGGTAAACCACGACGTATGCATACATCCTGCCAAACCCTCCCCCCTGCATTCATATTTCCCGACACATATTCATTTCTGCATGCAGGAAGTCGTATCGTAGCTTGGGGCTGCTGTGGGCCGGTTCCTCCATCGCTCAGCAGATAGTCCACATCCCCGGGGTGGTCATAGGTGAGTAGCCGCCCCACATCAACACACTTCTGCTTTAAAGTTTTGTCTTTAGGATCGTTTGCTATTGTGAATATTCTCCATGTGTGTCTAGGCAAATATGGCTCCAACATTCGCCCTGCCTTCTGGAGGAACACGCCCTTCTTTTTGGTGCCGTTCTGGGCCGCCTTGCAGCTCCTTCGCAGACCCCGGGAGATGCCCGTCCTCACAGCAGACAAGGTGAATTTAAACATTCCCAACATGTAACCCAGGCTCTCACTCTTCTGTTTGCTATGATAGTAATCACACAGTTACTGTACATTGATGGAGTATTATCTGTATTGACCAGATTGCCGAGGCGCAGACGAAAACGCTGCTGTATCGACCTGTTGACCTTCTTTTGTCAATCATGTTGCTGGGAGCGATGGCCTTCTCTGTTTTCAGAGGCTTTGTAAGTAACAACACACGCCTTTGTTTCCTGTCTAGTTTTACAGATTCTGAGATGAGATGATCTTAAACAAATAGATTTCTGTAACTCTGCTCCTGCTCCAGGTGGTGTTGGATTGTCCTCTAGACACCTGCTTCACCTACATCTACCAGTACGAGCCCTACCTCAATGACCCAGTTGGCTTCCCAAGAGTTACGGTGAGTTTATGAGGACAAAATAACACCAGACACCAACCCAACGTAATGAAATGACGGCTGGCCAGGTCTCTCATGTTGTTTGTGCTGCCTTAGATGCTGGTGTATTTGTTCTATGCTCTGCCTCTGCTGGCTGTCGGCATCTATGGCCTGAGGACGCCTGGAAGCAGCTGGATGCTGGACTGGACCCTCCTGTTTGCAGGGGCAATGGCTCAGGTAAGGACGAGTATTCTCACATCAGCAGCACATAAAAAGTGATCCAAATGGTCCCTCAGAAAGTTGAATCTATAAAAAATGGTTTATATGTGGTTTTCTATCTGTAGAATTTGAACTGGAAGAATGACGCATTAATATTCCATTTCGGTTAATGTACCATTGCACCAAAACATGACCTTTTTTTTGCCTGACAACAGCAATTAAATAACTTAATCTGCATAATTTTATGTTGAATCTTAATTTATCAAAGGCTTATTTAGCAAATTCACCAACAGCTACAGTGGCAACAAACTGAGTGTGAATTTGTGTCCTGTTGACTATAAAGTTTTAATCTGCTTACTTCTTGAATTTAGTGCTTGAGGAAATGTAGTTATTCATCTTCAGCATATAGTCTGATACTGATAATTGAGTGCCTCTTCCTCCCTCTCCTCTCTCCAGGCTCAGTGGTGTCATATCGGAGGATCTCTGCACTCCCGCACTCCCTTCACGTACCGAGTCCCCGCAGACAAATGGAGGCCGGTTATCATCCTCAACGTGTTGTACGCCGCTGTACCTGCTCTGATGGCCCTGCGCTGCCACAGCAACCCCGCCTACTTTATGAAACCTGTTCCCAAGGGGCAAACCAACAAAGACAAGAAGAAGAACTAGACCACACTCACCCACAGACGCACACACCAGCTATAGACTGTCTGGGGAATTATTCGTAATGACAAGGATGATTTTTGGGCGACTTTCTTCAGCTTCATTAAACAAGCATTTTCAACCCGGAAAACCAGTGGAAATGTCTTAAAAACGCAGCGCTCTCTCTCTCTTTCTTTCTCTCTCTCACACTCTCTCACTCGCTCAGTCGCCTCATGTCCCCACACAGCATGTCCCCCCTATGGACTATTGGACTGTGATAACAGCTGCAGATGGAAGTGACAACGTGGAACGCCTGTGCAGCTTTCAAATGACTCATACAGTTGCTATTGTCTTCAAATATGACTGTTAACCTGCATCTTACTGGTCGAGTTATTACATCAATCTGCCTTTGGGAACAACTATTATTTTACACTGATGTCATGTAGGAATCAGTACAAACTATCAGTGTTCACCTCCTCTGAAGTGTTTATTCTAATTCATTGGATTCACTTAATGTTTGACAAGCTGAATGACACAAAGCTGCTGATAAGAGCGATAACAGCACACCAACAGATATCGCCTTATGTCGCATTTCGGCCTCATGGTTCCTAAAGGTTTCACTTTGATCATACCTGTTGTATGTGCACTGCCTACTTAATGTGCTTTAATGGAGCATTCAAGTTGTTTGAGTAATTGGGATGTGGCCTGGCTTGCCAATGTGATTACGTAATTGTTTTCCATTCCTATCTTGAAAGTGCCATATCGGGGTTTGTTCCAGTTGACAGGTTAACTGAGTTCTCTGTCCAGGTTTGTGTCGTTAAAGCTGGAAAAAAAGTTGGCTCCAACATCCAGGTCCTGGTGTTTTTTTACGTGTCACTATTGTCAATGATGTCATCACTCTGGCCCTGTGTCTGGCCCAGTAAACTCTGGCCTCGGTTGTCACTGATCCTTGATAAGAGGTGAACCCTGGATGTAGGGTGCAGCCACGCAAACAGTCACATGACGCCCGTCTGTGTGGGCAGCGTCAGTCTCCCAAATTGCAACTTGAATTTCCTGCCGTGTTGGTTTTATCTTTGATCTGCAAGTGATGCCAGTTTAAAACCAAAAATGACTCTGTTTTTGCTCCAGTGGCTGCATGAGCCTGAAGTCTGGAGGTGAGCTGTATAAACAAACTATTAAATATTTGCAGACAGTGTTGAGCTGCAGGTTGCATACCATCTGTCAGTGGTGCACCAGTGCCTGAACTTTGGTTTCAGATTAAAATCAAACTGTAATATAGCACAAGAAAATTGAATCGATTGTTCTTTTGATACTTCGAAGTTCCGATTTTTTATTTTTTAGTTCTGCTGGCCAACCCAATCCCTTATCTCACCCTTGCCAGATGGGTCATCGCTTTTGTTCTTTCAATATTGCATTCACAGACACAACAGAGGTGAGAAAATGACCTTGTGTACCAGACGAGAGGGGACTGTTTCTCAGCGTGCAGAGAGCAAAATGAGGTGAGCGGCAAAACTCAGACACCTCTGCAAGAGGTAAAGCCAGATAAAAGTGTTTGATTGGATTTCATCGGCTGGAGTGTAAAGGTGACACAATACAAAACAATATGGATGCACCGAAGCGCTTCACTGCCAAGATATAATAGAGTACAAGATCTGCTCATTCCCGTAAAAAACAAAGATGGTTGTAGTCCAAACAACGACAGAGATGTTAATTTTCCTCACTTTATTAAGAATGGAATACAACAGCAGGACAAAAAGTCATAAGAACACCAAAAAAGGTGGATGAAATATCAAAGGGACCACGGACAAAAAAATTTTGACATTCTACCCATTGTGTAAATACAGCCGTGCAAAGATCGAGAGGATTTAGCATTTCAGATACAATCAAAGAGTTTATCTTAGGAAAGTATTGTATAACCCCATCCACATTATCTATATCAATGGGACGCATTCATTAGCTGAGAGTTCTTATGGGGGATGGGGGAGATATTTGAGTTGGACAAGGTCCAGGTATTGATCAAGGATCAGCCAATAAGAAACACCACAATATTTACATTACAGAGATTAGAGGCAATCAAAGGATTAACTTTGTTACTGAGTGATTGTAGGAATCGTATAGAAAAATGATGTTACGGTGGCTCTTTGAAATGTAAGTAAAAAACGAAAACATACTCACTAGCAAATGACGGATAATAAATAGTAACATTACACAAAAACAGAACGAATATTAGTAAAAAGCAGAGAAAGTAACAGCTAGAGTACACATAGAAAAAAGCTGAATGTTATCAGGACTGAATGCGATTTTGCAGCAAGTACGTCTGTGCTTTGTAAACAGAATGCTAGGATGAAGAACGAACCAACCCTTCTGAAAAAAGTGACAACACTTCTGTATATTGTCTCTTACATGCACACTCACACACACACACACACACACACACACACACACACCTTCACATGAGTTATCAGAGTGACAGACTATCTGACAGGGAGGGAAGATGTTAGAACAGTTCAAACGTATACATCAGGAGGAATTAACCTAGACTGAGCATGTTAGAAGCAGAAAAGAGGATTAGGATGGTTATGTGAACTACTGTCCTTCTGTTCGGGCCACGGTTAGCACCTCGGCATTGCAGGCGTTGTATTATTTGGTTCAGTAGTAGCTGTGTGCCTCCTCTCTGGCCCGGTGTCCCTCTCCTCCATGTCTCCTGTGGCTGCGGCGCTCACGGTGCTGATGGTGGTGACGTCTGTACCGGTGCGACCGTCGAGCTGAGTGAGAGCAGAGCAGAGGGCAGCAAATGTGATTACCAGGATTTATGATTGTATATAAATCAAACTTATACAATCGTTCTATTATTTAACCTGGCAAGTAGAACATAATATATTCTATTTAGCCTGGCAGGGGGGTGGATGATAAAATAAAGTCAAGTGAATCCCCGAAGTGAAGTAAACCTAGAGCAGTTCACACGGAGGACTCACACTTTGTGCAGATGATCTTGGGTCGCTCCCAGGTCCCGTCGGCTCTGCAGCGTGCGGTGGGGATGTGGCGCTGGTAGAACCCTTCGGAGCATTGGTAACGGACCACGGCGTGGATGTCATAGTGGGACCTCCGCCGACCAATCAGGTGGGCGTTCTCCACTGCTGGCGGAGTCCCACACAACACTGACCAACACAGAGGGGAAAGGATTCTCAGGTTTGAAGTACTTGATCTGATAAATGGATTCAAAATGAAGTGAAACATGATCCATTGCAATGAGTAAGTAAATCACATAAACCCCCAAAATCATGAAACCAGGAAACCAAATGCATGGGACGTTACTTCCCTGATGAATTTCCATGATAAAATATCCATCTACATCCATTGTGTGAGTGAGAGAAGTGCCTGCCTCTATAAAGACTCACTGCATGTACACAGTGATGCCTCTAGATGGCAGTCTTGCCAATAAATGTGTGAGCAGAGCCGCAGCTGGTCAGAGGGAGGTGATGGAGCTCTGCAGCAGTCCAACAAAACACAAAGCCCTCATCCTCACTCCTGCTGTCCTCCTCTTTCACTCCACCTCCAGCATCTCTCTCTCTCTCTCTCTCTCTCTCTCGCTCTCTGTCTCCTTCCCTAATTATCCCTCATCTCTGCATCCTACAACATATGATTTCCTTCTGTTCTGCTCAGTTGAGGGCAAAGAAGAAGGAAGCAGCAAAGAATCTCTGCTCATATTTGTGAACATCGCTGTAACAAAGCAATAAGAGCAGCGAGGACACTGCTGCTGTGTGGACATAAAGACCAATGGAGACGAGCCCCTGGGTGAGAAAAACCAATAAAGAGGATAATTGAGATTGATATTGCTCTCAGAAATCAATACAGATTTAAGCCAGAATTACAGTCACTTCACTTAGTTTGTCTTTTTCATCAACCTTTGGAGCATCTGCTGCTGTGACCTTCATGGAGGAGAAACAGGACTAACTGAAATCTGATAAAAGCCTGAGCAGTTTTGTGAGAAATGTAATGAAATGTTTTTGATATTAATACAAGATTAGCAGCTGTAAGTGATAAGTGGATGAAAACAGTTCAGGTCTTTATTAGGTTTTAAAACACATTTGTGGGTGCGTTACTTCTTCTGTGGTGTAACTTGTTACTTCCTGTTACTGTGCACAGGCTGTTTGTTACCTGTGCCTTTTTTGCAGATGTAGGGCAGGTTGTAGTTGCAGGGCACGTCGTTCCACTTGCCGTCCTCATGGGCAATGGTCACCACGCAGTCCTCCCCGCCCGCAAAGAAGTTGTCCGGCTGGCTCTCCCTCCAGTTCTCGTACACCTGTGCGACAACGAACGACACAGTTCAGCTGAAACGTCCGAACCCGACGTGATCAAAAGTGCCGGCTGGACGTTTCTCAGCCTGACCAGTTCATTGCTGTCCGTCCACTGGAAGTCTTCCTCCACTGTGCGATCGTTCAGGCCTATCCAGGCGTTGTCGTGACCCAGACCTGGAGCACCACACACATACCGTCACAATGAATCACTGAGTTACAAAATTACTGACATGAACTCACACACAGACACACACATTCCATTACTTTCATTGAGTTTTATGTCATTACCTCCACCAAGGGTATATTTCATTCAATTGTCACAAAAGTCTTCATTTAGAATGTCTGAACCAAGCCAGACAAAAGTTATATCTTTGTTTTTTGATATTATTTACTTTTTCTCCTATAATTGGCTTCCAAAGTTGAGTGGGCGTGGCTTATTCTTCAAAATGTGCTGCATCTCAGAAACAAATAAGTCTACTGTAACCAAACGTGCACTCATTACTTATGCAAAAGATCTATCGACCTGATGGTGGTGGTGGTGTGTATGTGTGTGTGTGTGTGTGTGTCTGTATGTGATAATGGTCTAGTCATGGTCCAGCCTTGGCGGAGGTATGTGCTCTTCCCTTCTCTCTCTGCTTCCTAAAATACCAGAAACTACCTCCCAGGTTTTAAAAGCACACACACACACACACACACACACACACACACACACACACACATACACACGCACACACCATTGATAAAGGCATGTTCAGTGGCAGAGGTGATGCTGCTGAGGTGGGCGCTGTGCTCTCTGCAGTCTTTCTCCGCATCCTCCCAGGTGTGTCGGTGGGTGAAATACCTGCAGGAGAACGCAGTGTAAGAAGTTATGAGGATATGAAAATGGATCTTTCTATACATCGTGCAGAGAGCCAAGTTTAAATGGTTTACTGTGCTGCTGTAAGGATAACTGGGGAGTGTAAGAGAGTGATGGAGATAGATGAGGCTCTGCAGGTAAATAAATTGCTCCCACTTTCTCATCGTTTCCCACCTGTAGCAGTGGCCGTGGAACTTCCTCCAGCTGAGCTCGCAACCTTCAATGTCTGTAAAGACGAATGGAAAGGAGGGAAGAGAGGAAGAGAGGGAAAGAGGGAAGGAAGGAGCAAACCAAATGCAAGTGTGTAAGCCGGGGAGACAGAGGAACTCCTTTTTGTGACAAATAAGGACAGAAATATACGACTCTGCCATCATGCGAGGACAAATACACGAAGCCTAATTATGTCGCCTCATTTTCAATTCACAGCACATGTGGGCCCTCTCGCTCCACTATTAGTATTCATTAATAACACCCATGCTTGTGGATTCATTTATAACTGCAAAGGTTAGATATTCATTAATCCACATTACTATTAGCATGCACACACACACACGCACACACATACACACACACACACACACACACACACACACACACACACACACACACACACACACACACACACACACACACACACACACACATACACAAGGAGGACTAAGCAGGAGCTGGTGCTGGCTGCTTGGGTTGTATGGTGGGCGATTACTTCAACAACCTACCACGAAATATCCCCATCAGTGTGTATGATGGGATGATGACAGAAAATGAATGTGACCGGGAGCCTGGGCGACTGTGTGTGTGTGTGTGTGTGTGTGTGTGTGTGTGTGTGTGTGTGTGTGTGTGTGTGTGTGTGTGTGTGTGTGTGTGTGTGGGTGTGTTTTATCATTTTCATGAGATTGTGTCAGTATGTGTCACCCTGCAGCCCGGTGACACATACAGATACACCCTCAGATAGCTGCAGGGGGGGATCAGCCTGTTGATACCAGGCTGTGACATATAGCTGTAACACACCCTCCACACCAATCAGGATTATCCTCAGCAGCAACACTGAGCCTGAACCTATTACTGCTGCTACCAGACGGCTCGGAATCCGCAGGTATGGCTGCACAAATGCTTCTAACAAACAAAGAGCATCTCGCTCTCACGTACTCCTTATCTGTTTGTGTGTCTCCCTCTCACCTTTCTCACACGTGTCCCCGCCATAGCTGGGCAAACACAGGCAGAGGAATGAGTCGATCTTGTCAACGCATGTGCCTCCGTTTTCGCACGGCTCCGACTGGCAGTCATCGATGTCTGTGACGGAGTTGGGGGGGGAAAGCAGTCAACACAGCTAGCAGAGCATTCACTTACTGGGCACCTTGTGAATCCACCCAGCACGAAAGCGTTAGAAACACATATGGTCACTGTTGCGTCCTATTGCAAGTGTTTTACTGTGACATTTCACCCTGAAGTGTTTGTATATTTGGATCACTATCCTAGACTAACTTCTGGGTGTCTTCTCATCAGTTTGAAGCTTGTGGGATGTTGCTCCATAATGGGAAATAGCTGAGCGAATGTGGTGGAGACACACATGCAGGGCGTTGCGAAATTATTGCATAATACATTTCTATTTGGTAATCCATTAGCATTTATCGTGGCATCCAAATGTTTCATTGAAAGGCCTGCAGGTGACTGAACACCAGATATCTCTCAAATGTTCCAACAAGCAAAATATAATATCAGCGACCTGGTTAAGACGTACATTTGACCAAATTCATGACATTTTGCAAAATTGCCGGTGCTTTCACTTCAAAGTAGGACGTTCAAGTAGGAAAACTGTGTTGTGGGCTTTGGCTGCCAATCAAGCACACAGGCTGGTAATTAGAGCTGCTTTAGAAAGTGAAACGTGTCCATGTTGGCTCTTCTTTCCCCTTCCTATCATAATTCAAACTGGGTGTGAGGAGAATGCAGATGCTTCTAATGTGCTCTGTATTCCTAATTCGTCCTGAGTCTCTCTAAGAGTCAGACACTCTAAAAGCCTTTCGAGGATTATTACATTGTGATGCTTGTACGGTGCTTAAGGTCAGCCGTGAAGTCTCGTAATCTCTTCTTTGGTCTCTCACCTCTGTGTTGTACTTTCAGAGTTTAAAGAAGGAAAAGTGCTGTATCTCTGAATCACAAAGTGACTCACTCAGTTCACCGCTCAGCAGAGAGGCTGACCCGGAACAGAAAATGTGAATTCGACCCCCCCACCCCCCCTTTTTTTTGGCAAATTTCCACCTTGATTAAGTATCCTGCAACAAAAAGCAGAGTCTCTGCCAGCCCACAGGCAGGTGGCGTCCAGCTGAATGTGCACTCTGACCTCTCTGTGAGCAGTAGGAAGAATGCTCTGCTGGGATCAATAAAGTATCACACTATCATTCCAAATGGAGGGCATGTAATCTTCTATTACCATAGTGGTTCTTTTTTTTTCTTTTTTCTTTCTACCCAAAGTCCACAGCAATCTATTAACACTCACAGGCAGAGGAACAGAACGAAAGCTTCTTAAGAGTTCAAACTTATTTCATAGAATGTCCTCAACCTTAACACTTGGTTCCAAGCAAAGGAGATGAACAGTGAAAAGGTTACAGGCTGGCAAAAGCTAAATGTGTTTGATGGATTCAACTACAGTGACCTTTAGCCAAGAGTCACTTAAAGTTGGTAATGAAAGCAACGATTCATTTAGATTTTCGACCACGCTTTAAATTTCAATGTTTCTTAATTTACTTTGCTTCTTTAGATTTTTTATTCCTCCTCAAATTTTTGCATCAAGATCCAAATTGAAATGAATTACACCTGTTACAATTGCTTTACTTGAGGACAGAGAGAAATGCGGCGGACAGGGGACAGACTGAAACCTGACTTAAATGTTAAAGTCTTAGACTCTTATTCTTCTTAAAGGTGCACATCTATAACTATCACAGCAAATGTGAAAAATGTGAAAACCTCATCAAACCACTGAGAAGAAGATGAATTTTTGGCTGTAATTTTGTGGTTCTATCAATATGCAGCATCAGGAAACGTGTAAAAATACTTGAATTAAAATTAAAGTGAAATAGCTGCTCTCCCAGCTAGTCACGGGCGGTGTGACCTTTGGGTGACCTCTAAACGGCTGACCTCCAAGCACTGCCGTCTCTCTTTCCCCATTAAAATAACCGCGGCTCTTTGTTCGGTGTAAAATGTCTGATCCACTCATTCTTCTCATCCATTATGCAGCGGGTGAAGCGGCTCCTCAGAGGGACAATACTGCAAATTCTGCAAATCCATACAAAGCCGTCCAGCCCACACACACATCAACTGCTGCCCGTCACTTTGATTGTCCGTCTGTCCGTCTATGAACACAGAGGACTTCAGACTTCAGACACGTGATGACGGCTCATCTGAAGTAGCCTCACATCGGAGCACTAACAACATCATCCCCTCGCCTAGCTTCTGAGGACAGGCGGCATTAGCCTTCATCATTCAGTGTCCAGTGATTTGGAGAGTTAGAGAGCTATATTCTGCAATCTCCAAAACAGAAATCTATTACTCACAACTTTCAAAAGTAATCTGTTAGTGCCACAGCCCAGCAGAGACGATATGTTGACATCAGCACTACTGCTCTCAGAATGACCCAGGACAGATTCAGAGGAACGTTCTAGAATCCAATAAAAATAACGGCCACCCAAGAATTGAACCTACACACATTAAATGGCCATAACAGTTTGCCTCATCAGTGCTACTTGCAAACCTCAATATCCAAAAAGCATTTTAAGGAGATTATGGTTGGTAAAATCCATCTTCATCCATCAAAGCAGTGTTGGAAGAGATTGACCTCTATGGACCACAATTATCACCCTACTGCGACATCCAGGTCCTGACCAGTTTCATGCGTGGGTTTGTGCCGGACGTGTGTGTAGGTGTGTACGTAAGCATGCAAGTGTGTGTATGAGCTTCATGCCGTCACTCACCAATCTCACAGTTCTCCCCAGCGTATCCTTGTGGGCAGTAGCAGCTGTAGCCAGTTCCCTGAGGAAGACACTTCCCTCCGTGCAGACACGGGTTAGTCACGCAGGGCTCCACCTCAGCTAATAAAGACAGATGGGTGGGGGTGGGGCGTTAATTAGGCATTCCAAACCAGGAATGTGGGTTAATTAGGAACACAGTACAGAGAAGCATCATTTCCTTTAATGTAGGTATGAATAAAACAGCTTTATATCTAAGCTCATAGCTCAACAGAGGCAGAACATATTTCGTCCCTTTAAAGTTTGACGCCTTCAACAGAACAGAAAACATATAATATCAAGGTATGAATGAAAAGTCCTTGCCATCATCGTGAGCTCCACCTAAACCAATAGTTACGACACACACATTCATATCCATTTCACTCTCTCTGTCGTTCAAAGGGATCAGAAGGCACAGAGCTTCAACCTCAACATCCACTAACAGCCACAGTTGTCATGGTTACCATATGGAAAGCGAGCCCTGGCTCACTCCGCAGAGTGTAGTGGGCAGCGTGAGAACTTCAGACATTAGATGTTGTCAACGGAGACGAGCAGACCTCCCGCTGAGCGCCCGGGCCCTGCTATTCAGCCCTAAATGTGTGCGTGTGTGGTCTCCCTCCACACATAACACATTTCCATATCAATTGACACACTACCATGTGTTTCCCTGCCCAGTCGCTCATTATTGCAACTTAAGGCCTTTGAAAAAACCAGCACTCGCTCATTGTGGCCGCAAAGCTTGGCTGTGGAAGTCTTTGTTCCACCGGCTTTCTCTGACACTGCGCGCTTCAGAGGGGCTGGTGTGTGAGGTCGGCATCATTATATGTGTGTACGTGTGTTTACACAGTGCGTTGAGCAAAAATCAATACCTAGGATATGATTAGCTCTGAGGTCGTTCCTGTCCAATAACTAACCAGAAGGAGACACCGCAAGCTCAAATCCGCTATTACCATCCAGCTAGGAAGCAGAAAATTAATCCCTGGGGCCAAAGGAAATTAAGCAAAGATTGAAGGATTTTCAATCATACGATTTCTCAGTAACCTCAGCTATAAATTGATATGAGTTTTGAGAGCTAATTCCCTGCTGATGGTTTGATTTCTGCTGAGGTCAGGTGCTAAAACCAGCCAAGCGTTGCACTAAATGCACGGGGGGGCCAACGCGTTCTCGCATGATGTGGATCAGTCAAGGTCACGGCAACCCACAACGAATATCAACTGTTATGACAAGAAGATTCACTGCAGTGTGTGTGTGTGTGTGTGTGTGTGTGTGTGAGAGAGAGATAGAGAGGGAGAGAGCGTCTGAAAGATAAACCTGGTGCGATTGGCCGTTCATTAAAGCGAATGGTGCAGAAAAATCAATAGTCTGTAGAAGGAGCAGACAGAGTGGACCGTCCCCTGCTCTGCTCAGCTCTGACACCATCGACACAAACAACAACAATAAGACGGCGACAGAAAAATCCAATTAATACATTTACAGCAACAAAGCAGTTAGGAGGACAACACTTTGCAGCTGCAGCACCGAGATGCCTCATATGTCCTTATCTTACAGTATATTAATCCACACATCACAGCACCGACACAGAGGAAGTTTCTTTGGTTTAGAGATACGATTATCAGATAAATGCGTCCTCCCTCAAGGTTTCTTTGAAGGCTGTGGAGGATCAAAGGAGGAAACAGAGAAGATCACTACAAATTGAGCACTACAGACAGATGGAGTGACAGAGATGTGCGTGTGTGTGTGCAACAAAACCCAGACAACGGGAGAGTGGGTGTGAAATAGCTTAGCGTTATGTGTGTGTTCGTCTTTGTATCCATCATGTATAGAGTTTGTGTCGGTATTTAGGAACCTTGAAAGGAACCTGCGTCTCCTCTCTACTTCTCTTTCATTGATTGAGCCGACAGGAGAAGTGCTCTCTGACCGCCATTATGAACGGCTCCAACAAAGAAGTGACAGAGCTGCGAGCGAGAGTGTGTAGGTGAGGGATGGAGGTGTAAGTCTCCGTCTGGTTTGTATAGGAAGAACATCGGTGAGGGAGTGTGTGTGTTTATGACCTTCTTCCAACATGGCTCCTGGGTTTCTCTGGCAATCAATCAACACTCATCCTTTCTTACAACACACCAGCACTCCAGATGTTCTTGGCTTCACGTCGATACAGTTTACAGCTGTTTTCCATCCGTGCCTCTATGCTCCAACCCCCCCCCCCCCCACACACACACACACACACACACACACACACTTCATGTGAGGCAGACAGCTCGACCATGCCTGCAGTAAACATGAGCTGTATTCAAAGGGAGAAAAATAAATCAGCATATAAATGTGTGATAGTGTGATGCCCACAGGGCCTCATAGTGCCTCCTGATTGGACGTTTCCTCTGTGCGCTCCAATTATCAAGTGTAAAATCAGCAGTAAACCAGGTGGGCAGCCAGAAGCTTCACTCTGATCTGATGCAGACCGAATCAACAGATTGTATAAAGCAGACGGAATGGTGGGAATAAAAGGTATGATGTTTGATCTAATTAACATATTTTTCTGAATAAATAAGCCAACGGTGAAGTCAACAGTGAACAATTCATGTTTTGCATTCAAATAGTGATTTGGTCGTGGAATAGCATTATTCACATTGTAAAACAGCAATTTTATTCATGGCATACATTATTAATGTCATCTTAACAGCCTTTAAGAGGGGACGTTCTGTTAAAGGGGGGCATGTCAATGATTTAAACGCTGTTTTTTTCATTTTCAAGTTTTTTTGGAACCTTTGCAATACTTTAAGAAACACTTTTACTATGCCTTGCCGTAGCACCACTGTGCAAACTGAGTAGAACTTGGCATTTTAAGTCACATACCACTTTCAAAATAAAACAGCAGTAATTATGGTTGAAACATAGTGACTTTGAGAAAGAGTACTAACCTGTTGGGCCCAGAGTGATGGCACTGAGGTTGAGTCCTCCTCTCCTTCCGTCCTCCTCTACATTGCCCGGTAACGGAGCCCCTGAGCCCACAGAAGGAGACCACCCAGGTTCTTCCTCCTGTGGGGACCGGGACGGTGTCGGAGGATGATCCAGAGGCCCCTTTGCCTGATTCTCGGCTCCCCTCACGACAGCTCTCTCCACCGGCACCCAGGGAAGTGACAATAGGGGGTCCTTGGAAGTGTCTGTTTCTGACTGAGGAGACAGAGCAACGTCTCCTGATCCCGTTTGGGATTGTGGTTGGTCAGGAGATGAGGGTGATGAAGTTGGGGAAGCGGTAGGAGGATGAGATGAGGATGGAGATTCGGAATGAGAGGAGAATTCAAAGGGGGATTGGGACGACGGGGAAAGAGACAGAGTTGGAGATGGTGAGGTTGAAGGTGACACAGATGGAGATGAGGACAGAGGTTGGGAAGAGTGAGGCGAGTGAGATGTTGATGGGGATTGTGACGATGAGCTGGATGAGGAATCCGACATTGATGACCCATTTGTGGACTGGAGAAAGCCGACAGTGGACGTAGGACTGGTGGTAGTGGTCTGTACTTTCCTATGTCCCCTCTCTCTAGATCTGGATCTTTCTCTGCTTCCACCTGGTCGCCGCGACACTTGTATCTCCCCTTTTGCTTCCACGCTGGTGAGTTCTCCACTCCCCTCCTCCTCCACTCTCCCCTTTTCTTCTCCTTTGGCCCTATCCTCTCCTCTGTTCTTCTTGCCCCTTCCTCTGCCTCCTCGGCCGCTGGCTCTCGAGGTCACCGTCTCCTCCCTCTTGTCATCTGCCTTGGTTGTAGTCTCAGTTTGTTGAGGAACAACCCGAACCCAGGCTTGTGATGAGGTGATTTCGGGTGTAGGATCATGGGTAGCAGATGTGTGGGTCTCTGAAACCACCCAGCTCCTCTCTCTCTCTGTAGACATGGGAGTAAGAGTAGAATCTGGAGAAGTAGATGCGAGATGAGCGGATGCATCAGTACTGGCTGATGTTGAATTTCCCCTCGAGGGACCAGCAAACCATGAACTTCTCCAAGAAAACAAACCTGCAGAGGGCACAAAACAAATGCATAGAAAGGAATGAGGGAAGTCAGGAGTGCAGTTACTGAAAGAAGAAAACTGTGCAAAACAAAGCCAAAAAGTGAGGAACAAAGCAAATATCATTTCATGTATTCTCTCTGCTTTGCCAGAACAGACAAAACAAACAGTTCCAGGCTTTTGTCTGAGCCACTTTCCTCTGTCAATCTGCCAGCAACATCTATGCTTCCATTATCAACAACAAAAGATTTGTGGATGCACTGTGAAATAACACACTTATAGTAAAGGTTTGGAAAAAAATGAGGATTTACTTCATGAAAGATTCATGTACGTGCGTTGAATATCAAACAAAGGAGATTTATGTATTGGTAGTTGCCTCTATTAACTGAGATCTATCCCACCTTGTAAAGTACAGAAGACGGGGGCATTTCCAGGCTTTGGGGATTTGCTATAAGTAAATTTGATGTCCAATAACTTGAACCTGGAAAATTATAATCAAAGCAATAATATTCTAAGCAAAACAAACATTATAATGTGAAACTCTAGTAGTGGTCTTTTGTATTTGAATGACGATTTTCATATGACCACGTTCAATTTCCTTGCTAATTACTTTTCGTTTTTCCAATTTCGTTCAAAACAATCTTTCATACCTGTATGGAGGACACTTCCTTGCATAGAACCAAGACCAGGACGCTTTTAGTATTACATTGTCCTTAATTTTCGGAAAGAATATTTATGTCTATAATTAAAACATTAATGACGGGCACTGAATGTAATTTTCATTTTAAGCACCAATCTGTAGTATTGTGTAGTGGGTGAAATCGCTGCTGCTCTGCTGTCCTACCTCCACAACTCTGCCAATTTGAGAACACTAGACATGATTGGCAACTGGGTGAGTCCAATTTTAGTAAATTGTAGGTGTGTTTTGGGCTTTAAAAGTAGTTTCCTTCGCAAATCGGATTTATCCAGTAGGAGGCACCAGAAAGACTGTATCGATTTCACAGAACATTAAATTGACTGATTTCTATCAAGATGTACAGAGGATTTTGGGCCAAAAAAGGTGTGACCTCGCTACATGTTGTCCATCAATGCTTTTCTAATAAATCCCCTCCAGAGTCTCGTTGGCACCATGTTTGTTGTTCCATCCTGCTGTGTCGCCCTACTGTTTACCCAACATCACAGAACAGAACAAATAATTCCCTTAATAGTAAGATGCATGCCAGTGCAAAAATAGTGTATAAGAACACACACAGCCTGATTTTAGCCTCGCTGCAGGGCTCTTCTCAGTGTTTCGTAACCTAAATGTTTTAACTTTGCTCTGTACTAAACTCCCACGCTGTCTTTTCTTGCTGGTCCGTGACCTTTGCACTGTTTGATTCCTAAGACATCAACACAGGTCTCCATTAATAGGTCCGGATTTTCTTGCCCAAGACAATCACCTGGCACTGCTTTCCTGCTGGGATTTGCTCTTTCATCAACTTTGGTAGCTTCCGTGGTCATCTCCTCCTTCTCCCGTTCACTTGGTGCTTGGGTTCCTTCCTTGTTCCCCTTCCCCACCAGGTAGCTCCAAGGCTTCCAAAGGGAATGGACAATCTTTGAGATCACCTAAACAATGAGTAGAATGAATGAAAATTAGATCATGCCACACAATCCTAACCAATTTTAAAAGCTTCAAACCAGATCAACCTTCTTCTCAGGGGCGGAGGTGACTGGAGGTCGGAGAAACTCCTCTGAGTCGGGGCCAGGCTCCAGTGATTCTCCCCAGTCTAAGGAGCGATGATCTGGGCTAAACTGGAGGGTCAAATAAACCCCAGAAGTCTCAGAAGACCAAGGGTCTGAGGCTGTGGGCGCAGTTAGGTTAATGATTATCATTGAAACATAATCCTCTGCCATCAATACAAGCAATCTACAGTACGAACGCCAATACTATCAATCAGCCTTACAAGCATCACCCTCATGAAAGATGGCCTCCTCCTCCTCCTCCTCCAGGTCACCCAGTCCTGTCCGGTTGGAAGGTTGAAGGTCAGTGTCATCTGTGTGCAAAGAACAGTTTAAATAGTTATACTTACAGCCATTTTTTGTTATTGAATGATCAACTCACTGACTTCAATGCATGATGCTGCCATAGACAAAATCTACTTAGCATAGACAAAAACCTTTGCCACTGGAGGTTTGCTCTGTAGTGAGGTTGGGACTAATTGTCCCTGAGGTGCTGGAATCACTTGAGCCTGTGAGGTAGCTCCAGGGCTTCCACAGGGAGGTGTAGATCTTAGAGATGGAGCCCGCTTTATTTACATTACCTAGAATACAGATTCCAGATATGTGAGGACGAGTGCTTGTCTGGTTTATCAGACATTGTCACAAGAAACAATTGTCACTGCCAATTTGCTTAAATTGCCCCCTTTTCCCTCGTTCTCTGTCTTGTTGTTCCATTCTTTTTCATTCAGTCTTTCTGTCAATTTCACAGGTACATGAGTGGAAATCACTGTTGCCATAGCTACTACAGTGGCAATGACATTTATTGTCATTGTTAGTGTCTTAACAGCAGTCAAGGCTTCCACATAAACAGCAGGAGAGACATTCGGGAGAGAAATGTTATATTGATGCACAATAGAATCTATTGTTATTTCCGATCTATACATCCCAGTTTAGAATGATGACTTCACACGGGTTATAAATTTACTTCACTTCACTCATTACAAAGACCCAGACTAAAATAGGATGTAAATGCAGCCAAATACCTCTGTAGCAGTAAGCATCGAAGAGCTCTGCAGCGTTTTCAGCTGTGCTGTTTGGTGTGATGGTGCGAACCCCAGGATGGTTCCCTCCACAGTCGGAGCGGGGCCAGATTACAGGGAAGCGGACACTACCGTCAGACAGCCAGCCGGGAGCGCAGCTGTCCAAACCGCCTTTCCACGCAAGGTAAAGCTGTCCCACCGTGGCCAACTGTCCCCCGAGGGAGACACAGCGGTCTGAGGCTGAGGACAGCGACAGTCTACCTGGAACTGAGGAGTGGAAGACCTCACCTGGAAAAAGTAACACAGGACAGGGGCTTGGCAATCAGATATTTGGCTGGTAGTGCAAACACAAAGGTACTACTAACCTTAATAGAATAGAATAGAATAGAATAGAATAGAATAGTTTATGTGTGTACCATCCAATTCGCTTGCAAAACAATACACGTCAAACAGCTCATTTGGATCCCTCTTCCCATAATTTCTGATTCCAGCTGAGTACTCCTTGTGTCCATAGCAACCAAACTCTGGCGACTGGACAGAATAGCTGGAGAGGAAACCATAAATAGAAGTTACTAATCATCATAGGAAATGAGTCGCATAGAGGTCTTGTGGATATTCACTGTATGAACTTTCTGTCCCATCTTTACATTTATTTTATTTTCATTAATGTCTGTTCAGAGCAAATTGTTATTTGCATTGTAAAGGGTAGATGGATGAAAGTTAATTAAAACACAATTAACAGCAACGACAGCAGTGAAGAAAATGCAGCGATAATGAAGTAAGAAAATGAGCAACTGAAGAAGGAAAAACTCGTGAGCAAGGCTGTGATGCTGTGACAACCAGACAACGGCAAATTAATATCTTCTCACCGGACAGTTTGGTCGTCCAGCCAGCCGGCAGCGCAGCTGTCAAAGCCGTCAAAATACGCAACCCACAGCTGTGCCGGTGTGGCGATCTGAGCAGAGTTTTCCTGGCAGACCTGCTGGGCGTCCTTGAATGAGAGGCCGTAGCGGTTGCCGGGGACCTGGTAGTGAAATACCACACCTGTGAGGGCGGAGATGGTAATGTAGCGAGGTGAACAATGGGACTTATTTCATAGATACACCAATGTGGCCATGAAATTCATAATCAATACACCAGAGTAGAAACTGATCAACTGAACTTTATGTGAGCTTCATGAATGATTGGAAAAGTCATCACTCTGCAACCTTAACACCTTAATTAAAGTATTGCACTAAAATCAAAAAAGAAAACACATCAACACAAACAGTTGGCTTTATTTAATCAGTGTTAATCATGTTTGTATAAAGAAGAAGCAAAAGGTTGGCAGCCCTCTTGTTTATGAGCTGTCACTATCTATCCATTCTACTTTGGGACACAAGGTTGGAATGTGAGGAAAACTCAAATCCATTCAGAAGTATTTTCTTTTTCTCATTTTTTTCTGGAATAAAGTGTTTCCTGGGGGAGCAGACACGAACATTTAGATTAAATAATTAAGTCTTATAATCAGATCGCCTTCGGTGGCTGCCGCACTTACCAGAAACCACCAGGGGCACAGTGACTCTCTCGTTGCCCATGACAACCTGACAGTGGTAAGTGCCTGAGTCGTTGGTACGGAGATTGGAGATCTCCATGGTAGCATTCAGAGGATTGGCTGCGAATCCTGGCAGCCTGATGCGTCCGATGAAAGCCTTATTCACCTTGATTACATCACCTTTGGCACACAAAGAGAGGCATTTATTCATTTAAAGGTTATTGCATTCCATTATTCTAGAAATAGAAAATAAACTTTGAAGGAGCTGGGGGAACGTTTTACATGGGTTTGCATTCTCCTGTTTGCATTCTTCTGTCACAATTTTTTGTTTTAAAGTGAATACATCTTTACATAATTTCTAACTGGCAGAAACAGGGTAGCTGACATCTGCTGGAATCTTACCTGATGAGGATTACTTTTCAAAATATAGCATTGTTATTGTCATATGTTGTATATTTGTATTGAATAAAACATTGGCCAGTGAGAAACCTACTATCCTGTCTATGGAACTCATAAACAACACCAGGAGGCCAACAGGAGCTATTTCTAACAGGTAAGGGATCAATCGACAGCTAAGGTTCAATTGTTTTCTCTTACCCTTAGCAGAAAGCAGAACCTGCTCCCGAGGTCCACCCTGTCCACCCTGTCCATCTGCAAGGGGCCAAAGACGCGTCCACATGAGGTGAGGACGCTGGCTGGAGGGAGGGCCCTGCTGGGTGAAGACACAAGGGAGGATAGCTTTGCCTGCCAGAGATTCTTGTACTGTGGGATGAGTGATCCTACGCATGTTCACTCTCGGTAAGGCCGCACCTGGAGAGCAAAAACATCAGAAGGAGAGTGACTAAGTTTGTGTGGGATTAGATACGCTGGAGGACATCATGCGTGCAGGTGTGATAAAACCGTTGAAATAAAAACTTTTCCTGTTCCGATAAATGATGTTCAGTTCATCGAAATGCACCAGATGTACGGAGTACGGGTCGACTGAGGAGCGGTACAGCAGATAAAAGATATTTGAATCAGTCATTCAGTTGGGCTGTTAGGATAAATGGCCTCCTCTGCAATGAGGTGCAGAGGGGACGTGTAGGCTGAACCTCTCACCAAGGTGTCAGCTAACAAGGCCTCAGAGATTCATTAGCAATTTCACTGTTACATTTCTTGTTTTATCATTCCAGTAAAGAAACACAGAGCTGGAAAGTACCAACAAAAGATTCCTGCGCTGCACACACACACAGTGCAAACTAATGACCACTGTGTTTCACTGCATTCAAAAGAATGACTTCCACATTAATTTTCCGTCACTCCTACACCCAATTTTGCTTCCATTTTCATGCAAAAGACGGCAACCCACCCCCCCGAGCATCAGTCTCACAGACGCAATCTAATGGAAAGAACTGTCACTGTAAAGATGCTGCTGTACACACTGTTATGTTCATGGTTCAGCAGAAAGACATCAGTAATTCACTCTGGTTGCCGTGATGTACAGGCTCTGTGTAACCATGACAACTAGATCACCTGTAAAGTACCCTCCAACCCACCAGTCCCCATCCCTTCTTCGCCTGTGGTCTTACAAACATACTTTACTTCATGTTTTGATATTTCATTGAGAGATTGATTTTGTGATACTTATGCAGAATCTGGTCTCCATGGCACATAAAGTAGGGAGCAGCCATATTAAGGTGGGGAAGGAAGAGCACAATGAAAAAAGGAAACGGAAAGAAGGATAATAAAGAGCTGAGGGGAAAAATAAGCAAAGACAGAGGGAAGGAAGGAAGGGAGGACGGGAAGGATGAAAAAGTCTCAGACAAACAATTCACCCAACAACAACCAGCAACAAAGGCTTCCCGTATGCCTTTGTTACATGTGCACAGGGAATTTAGTGGTGCGCTTTCTTGTTTTCACTGCATTCAATCTTCCATTCTTAATCAAATAAACCAAATTGGAGCAAACTAATATAGGCTTTAACAAAAGACGCTTATTTGGAATAATACAGTTAAGCTGCATGTTGGAATGGAATCCCCAATAGATATTTCCATCTGCATTTAGATTGGACTGTTCTCACAAGCTGAACCCCCCCGGGAGAGTCTCTATGCGCTCAGGACCCCCCTTCCCACCGCCTCCTCCCCAAATCAGAGGTAATCGGAAAATCACAAATAACACAGAGCGAGAGAGACAGACAGAGAGACAGAGAGAGACAGAGAGACAGAGAAAAAAGAGAAGGAGCGAGGGAGTCTGGCGTAGCGAGAGAAGGGAGAGGTAAGTAAAAGATGGAGCAGGAGGAAGAGGGGGAGTGGAGGAGATTGAATGGTGGGAATTGAGACGCTTTGGATGATAAATGTACAGAGAAGCGTGGCGGTGACAGATGGGAGAGGAGAGGAAGAGAGTGAGACAGGAACAGAGAGCTGGAAGTGACATGAAGGACACTGGCTGTCATTAACACATGCCATCTCTTATTCCTGTCACTCAGCCTCAAGGGTCCACTGAGATCCGTGGTTTACAGCCACATGCAGGGAACTATCAAGAGCATCAGTGTTTGTGCTGATAATAAATATACACACTCTCATACACATACACCCACACGGCTAATTTTTCATTTGCATTTGGCCTGAGCATGTGTTGAGGGCATGAAAGAAAGGCTCAGCTGGCTGGGTTGAGATCAAAACAGGACCCCTCTCTCCGTGAGGTGAAAGTGCTGCCCCCTATGCTGCAGTAACAGATGGACAGGCTGTGTTTGAATAGGACAGAAGATGGATTGTTGGACGGATTGAGTGTTGTTTTGTGTTGGAGTGTGCAGCAGAAGGTTTGGTTTGGACTGGAGATTAGGCATTGTTAGTGTGTGTGTGTGTGTGTGTGTGTGTGTGTGTGTGTGTGTGTGTGTGTGTGTGTGTGTGTGTGTCTGTCTGTCTGTCTGTCTGTCTGTCTGTCTGTCTGTCTGTAAGAGAGACAGAGATATAGTTTAATTTACTACCATTTTACTTTAGTACAAATCCAGGGTACCTGTACTTGCTGTTTACTGCTTCTCTGCTCTAATATTTCACATTTCACTGCTCTACACTATTATTAGACACTATTCTTTCTCTCATATTTTCAACAATAACTTCACTTTTTATTATGACAGTAAACTGATACCACAAACCATCCATTAAGCCCCAGTCCCAGTCTAATCCATGACAGTAACCACTTCTATAATCATCACTCCAGGTGGTGCTTCAGACACAGATTTTGACAGCTTTTAGACACAGCAACATTACTGCTGGGAAATTACAGCAACTCATGTTTCAACAAACAAAAGAAAAAACATGGGTCTGCATTCCACAATAGCATCCACACACAAACATGAGCACAAACGTGAATAGAAACTCACATAATGCACAGAAACACAATAGTTACTCCATGACGGCGACAGCAAGTTTGAATAGGACAGTGGTTCTCAAACTGCACCATTGGTGGTAAACCCCGATAAGAATTAAAGCAAATTTAACTGTACAACAAGTAATTAAATCAGTTTTTTAATTCTCTTTCAATAAAGAATTAGGCAGTTGTTTTTTTTCATAATACAAACTGTCCTGTGTATTTGCTGTACTAGACATGGGAATCAGTACTTAGATGTTGTGGTTTGAGCTTAACACTGATGTTACAAGCTGCAGCAGTCAGCTTAACAAAAGACAAGGGCAAACCACTGATACAAATACATACAAAACAACAACCCAAACAGTGAAACATTCTCCACATATCATTAATCTGGATAAGAACATCGCAGCTAATGGGCCATCAGCAGCACACAGGGATATCCGATCTCTCCTTCACTCTGTTTGCTTTATCATTTAACCCAGTGAACCAGAGTAGTTGCATTAAGACATATAAACCACTAACTGTATCATAAAATGCACCATATTTACTCATCATTGGACACTTGGACGCAACCATTTAGACAGAGGTCGACCTGCAACTTTAACAGCATATTAAGCACAAGGAGGAATTAATTTAGCAGGAAAAAGACACAATGTAATTTTAAAAACATCTGTTGAACCTATGTATCATGCTGTATATGTTTGTCATGACCGGCTGAAATCTGCTGATCTTTACATCAGTCATGCCACGATGCAGATTGAGTCTACGCATAGCAGAGAGTTCATTTACAGAGGGGTGGCCGCAGGTTCCTGGGCTTTTTGTTTACATTTGGATCACAGATTTGTGCAACTTGCGATTTCAGGGCATGAAGTAATGCCATAAGTTTTGTAAAGTATGTGGCGCTGTTTTCCATTTTAATATGAAATCCAGGCTGGTTAGCCACCACCATGCATAACAATTGCAAGAAAAGTAATTAAGGACAGGAAGTTATCTTTCCTGTAGGCAGTCAGCAACCTGCATGTGGGACCTCACACCTCGATACGATCCGCTCGAGACCTGCAGTACTGAGACAGTTTGTCTTTTTGTTCTATAATTGTGAATTTTATGCACCGATGTAATTGAACAGATGGTCGACTAAACTTGCATAAATGGACTTGGAGGTGTTCCAGCTCGGCCCCATGGAGGTTGTCTGCAAATACCCTCAGCATGTCAGCTCTCACTTACAAGACTCACATCTGTACACATGTCTCAGACTCACATCCTGTATGTCTGTGTGGGCACCGGTGTTCCATCCCTGCATCCACCCTCACAACACTTCCTTCAATCCTTTCTCTGAGTTTTCTGCCTTCCCTCACTGCATCCTTCCATCTCGTCTCGCACTGAAGTTTATCTGATCCTGTTGACTGTCTATTGGTTCTGTAGCTGCAGGGGATGAAGATTTAACTCTACAGGGAACAAACTCACCCAAGCCGGAGTAGAACAACAGCATCAGAGCAAAGAGGATCCGCCGCGGAACTGCACACAGACTGAGCTCCATCCTGGACCTGGAGAGAGAGAGACATGAAAACAGAGAGGAGCAGTGAGACAGGATGGAGAAGAAAGAGACAGAGTTCCAGACTCTACATTTCTATAAATCTCTTATCATTTCTGCCATCATAGGTACTTATGTGGTAAATCAAAACATGATGATTCAAGTGATCAAGCTGAAACCACTAAGCACTGCCATGCTGAAAGGTCAAAGTCTGAAATGAAATTTTAAAATAGAATTTCCCTCTGTTGTGCAAGCCTGGTGACACTAAGTTGGCGATTAATGTTTTCATGGTTGAAGCGATTACAGAGCAGCAATCACTGTCAGGGTTTGTGAAGAAGATGAGTCGGCACATTCAAAGAGAAGGAAACATCAACAAGAAAAAAATCAAAAATACTTGGCAGGTTTATGGAAAAAAAACAGGAGGAACTGTCAGAAAAGGAAATACACAGACACCAGGCTGAGGCTGAGGCTGAGGCAGAACAAAACATGGCAAGTTTATTTAAAAAATGAGAGCGAATCCAGGCAGAGGAAAGCTAAACTGAAACAATGGCACGAATGCAAGGCAGGATAAGAGAGAGGATAGGAGCAGGTGCGAGAGCAACAGTGAGGGAAGGGCTCTGATTGGCTGAGACTGTCAGGTGTCCTCCAAGGGCACGATCCCCATGGAGCCCAACCTTTAAAAAGAAAAGGCTCCTCTTCCACCAAGCGGAGAAACTTTTACAGCCGGTGGTCTTTTTACAGTTGTTCCTGGAAGCTGAGATGGTGGATACGCAGCTCCCCCACCCCCCACCCCCCCCTCTCTGATGCTCCAGTATGCGTCAGTCATCTTGACGAGCTGTCTGCCATCAAAGCAGCTCCTATGCCGGAGTGGAAGCAATCAGCACATGTGAAGAAGCTGCCATCTGACACTAAAAAGCAACGCTGATTTTAAAAGGTTTTCCCACTTTTTCACACTTGAGTTTCTTCTTCCTCTCATCTGTTGTCGGGGCTGATTCTCCCACATTACACTGAGCAGCACCGAATATCCACAGCAAACGTTTGACTAATAATAGCCACGGACGGTGAATCACTGAAAAGCCAATTGCAGGAGAACAAGGGGATATACTGCTGTGTTACAACAGAACGCCGGCTGATACATCATAGATCCTGACTTACTGCTCTCTTACAATACGAAATAAATAAAAAATGCTACATCTTGGAGAGGAGCGTTAAGACTCAGACACAGTTAACCGAAGCATGTCTGTGAAAAAAAAGAAGGAAAAGTGAAAGCCAAGGCAGCTGGCCTAGATTTGCCATTGACCGCTGTGCATGTGTGTGTGGGTGTTTAGTGTGTGTCTTGCAGACATACAGCCGCACAGAAAAAATACCTCCCAGATTTAGGGTAAACTGGTGTTTTGCGTGTGAGAGTTGACACAGAGGTGCCTGGCAAACACACAGCCAGACATGGAGAAAATTGATTATATTGTCTTAGTTTGTCTTCATCACAATGCTCTCTTACTCTTTTCCTTCATGAAGCAATGACTACTCATATCCTCAACCGCTGAGGTTCAAGTTTAACACACAGAGCCAATATCTGCAATGAAAAACTAAAATCTACTCTGGTGCATTTGTACTGCACAACATAGAACAAATCCCACCGCACATCAGAAACAAGCTGCTGAGAGGCTGCCAGAGGATTTGGCTTAAGGCCCGAAGCCTCTCAGCTCAGTGGAAGGACGCCTGAGACAGTTTTATTACACTGTCCCGGAAAGAAACAGAGACCGGGAGGAGAAAATGTTATTCTAAAGAAGCACTAAAGGTAAAAAAAGCCACACAAAAACACGCAAATAGCTCTAAATTATTTATTTCACCTTTGTGATAACACAGAGGCCAGGAGTAGATGGAATAGATGTAGGAGGAGAATTTAGTCCAACATGCTTGAACTGGACTTCACTTATGTAAGGTAAATAATTGACACAGGAGGGAGCCTCTTTGCCTCTTTGCCTCTTTGCATTCACCAAGGTAACACCAACACACGCCAACAGCATCAGCGAGCCTCAGAGGCCAGATTATGTAATCAGTTCACCACGTCAGGCCTAAATTTCAAGAATAATGCTCGCTCTCTTTTCTGTCCCTGTGAAAGCTCAGCCAGGCCTTTAGCACTTCAGGAGTGTGTGAGGGAATGAAAAGCATTCCTCTCACATACTAGAAGACTTTATAGCAACCTGTTGGGTGATTTTAATGGTAGGTATCCATCTCCAGTTGAATGAGGGCTTCTGAGATGTAGCTGTGCCACACACTGTGAGGCACCCCATGTCTGGAGTTGGGTTAGGACCTCGTGATGTGCTGTGACAGATTGGGGTCGAACAGTTGGATTCGGTGCATGTTGGAGGCCTGAACCATTGGTGGAGCTTGCTGGGCAGATGACAAGAGATTTCTAAAAGCTTGGAGAGGGTCACAGCTCAGCCCTGCCTGAAGCAGAGGGTAACATAGTGTTGTATGGAGGGCATGGGACTGGCTGGGCCCCAACAAACACCACCGACACCAGCGGAATACAGAGGCACAGACATCAGCCTTTCAAAGTTTTACCAGAGGGGATTTACGACTTACAGTGCGCTGACCATCCAGCGGCACAGGCTGCATACTAACTAGCAGCAGCTTTTGTTAAAGATGAGACATCAGATGTCGCCAACGCCTTCCTCTAAATCGCCTCTCTTCACTTTCACAGGCACAGTTATGTCTTGAGAAGAAAAGAGCCAGAAGTCTCTAAAATGCTTGAGTGAACCTCAATGTGGACGTCCATTACACACATTTTTACGTGCTGGTCTGAATGGGGCATATTCTAGGCTCATTGTGAGAGCCGACGGGTGGAGTGACAGAGATCCAAAGAGAGCTACTGCTCCAGGCTGCCAGGCCTACATTAAAGCTCAACACTAAGCTGTCAATCTGTTGAAGAAGGAGACCAACTGGCCTTGTGATCATGCCCATGTCGACCCAAATGTGCTTTTCCTGCGAAAAATAACTGGAAAATTGTCGAAAAACATCACCTTAAGCAACCTCTGTAGTTAAATCCTGTCTGTGAGCACTGTGTGTGTGTGTGTGTGTGTGTGTGTGTGTGTGTGTGTGGGTGTGTGTGTGTGTGGGTGTGTCAGAAAAACCTTAAAAGTTCAGTTAATTAGGTCAGGTTGTCGCCCATGTGGATTTATCACAAACACCCATACACACACAAAACACATGTATTGGCAGCTGGCTCTGTCCAAATCAGCAAGATACATTGTAAAATGTGTGGAGCACTGCACATTGTGCAAAACAGCAAAAGGTTTAAGAGTTTGTTTTGTGATTTGTTTATGTGCAACATTCCTTTCTGTTTTCTGCTTGGACAGAAGAGGGTTGGGTTGGAGCAAAGCCAGGGAGCTGGGAAATGAATTTCACATCGAGATAAGAACACAAAACTTTATTCGATGTATTTAAAAAAGTCCTAAAACTTTTCTTGGGCATCAGTGTGATAAATAGGAGAAATAATTGAAACAAGAAGAAAATATAGAAATATAATGCAGATGAGGAGAGGAAGCTCCACATAAATGCTTTACTGGGTTTAAGCAAGTTTTAATGTTCTTCTTGTTCTGTTATCTAATCTCATAAAACTCAAAGTGATGTTAATACACTGACAGGATGGGAACTGAAACTGTAGAGCGTAACTCTTTATAATTTGCCAATCCACCCTGAATCACCCTGTGGCTTACATCTAAACTCCCATATGTTCAGACAAAAGCAACTCTCATTAATGAACGAGACACAGATTGTAAACAATTTGGGGGGAAATTCACTGATGTGTTGCTGCCATGATGAAAAAACGAAAAGAAGACATCAAACAGAAGCGCATAAATATTGATTGCTGAGACGGCACAATGAGAAAGTGAAAAGGAGTCAAATTGGGTTTTCGGTCTCCATGCATCCTTTCTCTCTGACATACACACACACACACACACACACACAAACACACACACACACACACACAGACACCCTTTGTGGTCCGTGTGCCTGTGTGGTGACTTATCACTCAAAGCTACGAATGACTCATTTGATTATGGCCTGAGCTTCACATGGCAAGAGATAGAGATAGAGAGAGAGAGATAGAGAGAAAGAGAGAGAGAGAGAGAGAGAGAGAGAGAGAGAGAGAGAGAGAGAGAGAGACCTTCAGATTCAAGATTGCATCCTCATCCTCTCATGCTGATGTTGCTCATCCCACTGGGCACACAGACAAAGCGGATTTATCAAACACAATCCGACCCCAAACCAGGCCTGTGACTCGTCCAAGCTCATGTTTGGCTTCTGGTCGGGGGTTTAGGAGGAGAGAGGCGACGTTGATGAGTGAAGGATCAGTGACAGAGACGTCTAATGGCTCCACTGAGAAAGAATCACTGCCAATGGGATTCACTCAGTACTCAGCTTATATAGGATAGAGGTAGAGCAATGTGATGATGGATGTATCACCGCTAACCCTCGTGTTTATGGGTGCAAACCTGCAGCAGATCTCACATTTGTCTTTGCTTTTTGTCTTCCTTCCCCCTCCCTCTCTGTCAGCGCTCACTATCTGTGTGTGTGTGTGTGTGCAACATCATAGGTTAGATATCTGTGTGTGTGCGCGAGCTCATACATCAGCCTGCTGCGAGGTGAGGGGGCGAAAATCAATTTAATTGCGTTTGATTAACATACGAGCCCGCCGCTGCTTGCAACATAGATGTTCGAGGGTCGGAACGTCGGAACGTCGGGACGTCGCAACGTGGCGGCTTTTAGAGAAAATGGAAACGGTGAGAGTGCCGCGTAAAGGCCTTGGTGGAATCAATCACAGCTCATCGTACACACAGGATCAAATCACACAGGCATCAATCGATTTCTGTGTATAACCTTGACTGGAATAGCAGAAATGCTACTATGAGGAGGAAAAACAAAGGTGGTTAATAATATGAGTAAGCTCAAAAAATGAATTGTAATGTAATTATAGCATTGGAGTGATGTTGTACAGCGCAATGTGTGGCATTATTAAAAGAAAAGAAACTAAAATCGCTGATGTAGAATTTCATATTTTGTGGTTTTAAGTAAAAGGCTTGTTATGAAGAGAAGCCTGGTGATATCAGGGTCAGAGTTCAAATGTGTGCATCTCAGGGCTGGTAGCGCCCCGTATTAGTGACCGCTCCACCAGCTGTGTCCAAACCGCCAGAGGTCAAAGGTGAAGGTTCAGAGGCTATGTTGAATAACAAAGCCAATAAAGGATCAGCTGGGGGAGCTGAAGGCATCATCAGCTGACCACAGATAAACCACAGTATCCTCCACTGCCACACAAAATTGAATAAAACATGCAAACAATGCGCTTTGTGACTTCATCCCAACAATCCTCATCTGTAATGACGTGATGAGGCTGCGGAATATCAACAAGGTGTAGATAAGGATGGATCTGTCCTTCAGTTTATCAGCAGCACCGAAGTCTGCAGAGACAAAAACGTGTCATTGTCTCATGGTAATAACTCGGCAACCATAACAATAAAAGGAAATAAACACTGAGTGAAGATGGGTCGGGATGATAAAACGCTAAAATCTATATCACATTAAAATCCTACACCTACCCACAATAAATATGCAAATTATTTTAATTATTGCAAGTGAAAGAGTCTGGAGTTTTATGTCTTTTTGTAGATTTGGCTGCTGTTGCTATTCTGAGTTCAATTATCTGGATTTGATTCCTGAGGAAAACTGTGATTTGAAATTTAAGTTGCTAAAAAATTCATTCCACTGGTAATTTATCTGTTGTGCGAGCGTATTAGAGTGCAGTTAAAAACCTTTGAAAAGTGACCAATCTTTTTAATTTGCTCTGCGTAGCCAGTAGGGCTGCTGATGTATAACTCTGGATCTGCCTGGAGCCAAAGATGTGATGTCAAAGAAGGGAAATAATTGCAGCCCAGCTAATGAGATGGCTGTTAACCAGCTGAATATCCAAACATTTGTTCTCTTCCATTCAGCACCTTTGAGGAGCGCCCCTGGCTAAAGACAAAGAGAGGGACCTTTTTCTTTGTGTGGGTGAGCTGTTCAGATGTGGTCTCATCTACGCTTGTACTGATTGGCCTGGTGAGCTGCTTTAGTCCCTCCCAGGCTAAAGACTGAGAGTGATTGATGGATTGGTTTGTCCAACCCCGTTTGGGTTCTGGCACCTGGAGAGATCCTCCACCAGAGGCTTCAGCATAACAAGGAGAGAGGGGGAGAGAGACATTCATCCAGAGGTGGAAAGCAAACTCTGCATTGTTTTGTTTCCCTGTTTGATAAGATTTGTGGTGTGATCGTTGCTTGGGAGCTGTCCAGTGCTGAAATTGTTGTTAGCGTTCTTTCCATTCACCCTGAAGTCATTGTTAGTCTCCGTCTGCTCCTCCTCTGGCAGTAAACCCACCAAAGAGATCCAAAGAGATCATAAAATTAGTCCAGTTCATAGTCGGGTTCACTCTGTACCAGATGGGGTTTATGTTTATGACTACAGTCCTGATCCAAGCTCCCATTCAGGCAAAGTCATTTATTTTCTGCATTTGTTCAGTGCTCCCATCACATCATATTTCCAGGCCAAATCAACACAATTTCAAAGCAATATGAGCATAAAGAAAAAGCCTTAAAGTCTGCTTATTTGCATTCATATGGTGCCATTCTGTACGCTATTAACAGTGGATGAGGGGGATAAACCTCATAATCACCTGAGAGACATATTACAGTGAGCACTTTCAGATATTAGAGTACAGTTTCAAACCCCAACTGAGAATTACCTTTGGCTGCCACCGCCAATACAGCATTAGTGTGGCTCTTGTGAGGAATTCCTATCACTGAATACTAAAAAGTATCCATTCAGCTCATAGCATCACTGTGTTTGGCAGCATCCCCCCAAAGCATTTAGAATATAAAGAGTTGATGCTGTTTTACCCAAAAAGCAATTCTGAAATATCTCACCTGTCTCCATTCATCTCGCAAGATTGCATTTGTGTTTCACACACTAATGCACAGTGGCTCCATGGATTTGAGACGAATCGGAGCGAGTCGTGATAAACAAAACTGAGGATTGTGCAGAGTTTGCAGTCACTGAAAGCAGAAGCGTTGAACTGAGCAAAGCACGTTATTATACAATCAGACCGTGCGCTCTCAGTCCTGCGTTTATCTGAGTGAGGTCAGCTACGCTGCTGGCCAGCTGCCACAAACAAGCAGACAGAGAAGATTACACGAATAGGCATCATAGACGTGCGCACACACACACACACACACACACACACACACACACACACCAAGGACTGAATGGAAAATGCATGCTGTAAACTTTCAGCTCATTCATTTAACCTCTTTCTTCACTACTCTCCATCATCCACCTCTCCTCACCCCACAGTCTTTCTCTCTCTCTCTCTCTCTCCCTCTCTCTCTCTGTGTGTGTGTGTCTGTGAGTGTGTTATCTTCCACCACACATAAAGCCTATACATTTCCTCAGCAGGAACTCGTCTGTGCTGTGAACTTGTCTACTTAACCTTGTCCTTCTTTATGGTGCTGACTCACAGCCGGTGGTGGGTGCACTAACGAGGATGGGAAAGAAAAGGCTTGGACTCCCTCAGACTGGAGCAGCGAGCAGAGACTGAATGGACTGCAGAGGCTCTCATATTCTCAGACAATACAGCTCATTTGTCAAGGTGACCCAAACTGCTCTCCTCCTTCCCTATGATTTGTACATCACAGTGTGTTTGTGGAGCAAAAACAAAGATCCTTTCTACTGTTTTATTGCCTTTTTATCTCATTTTAAGGCAAAAATAAGGAACCTTAAATTTAGCAGCATTGATTTGCTCTCAACATCTTTGAGGTCAAGGCCGGGTGCAGTTTTGGAACAGGACCATGTGTGTTCAGAAGTTAATCAACACATGTTGTTTATTCACTGTGTGACTCCTGATTTACATAATACATTTCACAACACCTGTTCCAAGCCTTTTTGGTCTACCTTCACAACTGCATCACTCAGCTGCAGTCACTACACTCACTTTCTTTATATTAAGAGCCTATAAACTTCCTCTGAGGTGAACACATGCAGGATGTGTTGGACACTCAAACAAGGTTACTTTGAGTTTATGACTTATGCATACAGCAGCACAGGTTGTAAATATAGACTGATATTAAAAGCTTGGTTGTGTAAATAATTGAAGAGATCCCAAATGGGTCCGATGTGTGCGTCTCAGAGGAGGCAGAGGCTGGTGGAGACGCATCGATCGGTCCTGATGATGCTACGTGAATTATTTATTACTTGCGCTCATTACCTGCATATAATGAAATGCACAGTTGGGCAACGTGGAAGATTCCTACACACTCACACACACGGTTTTAGCTCAAGTTACCTTTGACATTCGTGCGAACAAACTGAAACACTTCGATCCTCCTACAGCTGCCGGACGCCTTTACACAGTGGATTCATACTGTGACCAGGATTCCATAAGCATCTCAACGAAAGAAACATGCGTCCGTTCTATCAGTCTTACCTTGTCTGACCAACCGAGGTGCGTGTTAACGGTTCGATCACCCCGGAACGTGAGCGTAATCTTGCGCCGCGGGTGCCGGTGCTCTCCAAACGCTCCCGGGGTGCTGAGAACGACGAAACCGGGGTGAGGGCAGCACTTTGCGATGGCGTAGAGAGATCGGGGACCGTACGTTCTATGGACTTCTCACTCCTTTCTCGTATCCTCATGCGGCGTTCATGTTCCAGTCTGAACCCCGAAGATCTTTGCCGATCGGGTGCAGATGAGCGCTGCACTGGTACTGCTTGTGTGCCTCCTCGCCAGCAGCTCAGCGGAGGAAGAGGAGCGAAACCAATTTGAACAAAGAGGCAAAGCGTTGACAGGCAGACGGATCCCCCCCCCCTCCCCCCTCCCCCCATTCAAAGAGGGGGAGGAGGTGTGGGTGGGAGGAAGAGAGGAAGAGGAAGAGGGGGGTGATAAAGAAAGACAGAAAGACAGGGGTGGTTTACTTTAACGGAACATAATCTGATTCCATACGCAAACCTCCAAGGTTGGTCCAGTGTCTATGAATTTAATTAGAATTTCCCCATGAGCTTACAGAGTATAAAGCTCTTATCCTTATGTTACACCCCCACACCCTCCTATAATCACTCCACACATTTCCATACACCTCTATAAATCATCTGGCAAGTTGGGAGCAATTACCTCAAAATCTTGAGCTTTTCTATTTAAACCGCGGAGCTAAAATTCAGACCGCATCTGATTAATGAACGTTCGAAATCACATTTGACTTCAGTTGAACAGAATTAATATCCAGCGAAACAAACGCCCAGAGTGGAATCACAGCTGCCCGAGTGAGACGCATCAGCTGGCGCAGCTCAACCTGGCAACAGCCAACACTTCATCACTGCAGCAGAGTCGACAGTATGCCAGCAGCATCAGTCTTCATTAGCACCTGTTTGCCGTTTGATGGGTGCGTTGAGCTCTGACCATGTGAGCACAGGTCCGGTGCCTTCACTGATCTGTGCCAGTGATAAATTGAGTGTAAGAGCAGAGCAGACTCTTTGTTATTCATCACTCTGGAAGCTCTGCAGTCTGTTGCTTGGTGCTCAAGATGGTTTTGAATAATGCATCTTCCCCTGTGTAATGGAGGTAGGAGTTGGTTTTGGAATCTTAATAGAGCTGCTAATGGTGGTTATGATGACACTAAATTAAAAATCCCTGTTTGGAGAATATGTGCATGTGGGTTCATTTTGGTCACACAAATAGTGGGTTTGTTTGGCGAGGAGAGACCTTTACTCGAGCTGGTGTTTGAGCGGAGGCAGGGCTGACAGCAGCACCGGAATGCAAAAAAGGGAAGAAAAGGCAAGAGGGCCACAGAAAAACGGGAAGGTTTGTCGAAGTAGACCTGAAGTCTGTAGTAAGAAATTAATGAGAATTATAGTCAAGCAGGGAATATCTGTCACAACCAGGCAGATCCTGAAACAATGGCTGAGGTCAGAGGTGACGCCGCTCACATTCACTTCCAACATTTAGAAAATGTGTTGACTGTGCTGCATATGTTGACACACTGCACCAATTCAGACATGTGGTCATACTAATACTAGTAATCAGATTGAAATCAATATAGATCAACATTTCTCTGAGTTTGCACAGTGCCCTCTACTGCCTGATTGAGTGGTGTTCTTGAGCAACGGTAAAGTTAGTGGAGTCCATCAAATCACCCATCATATCCAGAAGATGGGGACATTCAAGGGAAATGAGGAAATGTTCTTATATCTTTACATATCTACTGTTCATCCTGCGGTGCGTACTTTGTTGTTGTTGTTCCAGCACTCTGTGATGCAGCATTGATTATGGATAAACAAGGCCGACAGTCCAGAGAAACACAGGCTGTAATTCAACCAGGAATTGACCTCCTGGAATTAAATCTTGTGGCTTTTCTATCCACAGTGCCACAGATCGGTACGCAGTCCACAGAGACACTAGAGCCTCCAATAACCAGCATTGATCCCATCCATTACTGTTATTGGACAATGCAGACTTGTGTTTGTGGTCTTCATACATAAATACTGCATAGATTTGAGGATGGTGCATGTTGCAAACCTGCTCTCATGTGCAGAATTGAAAAAATTGATGCCAACACAAACATGAAATAAGCGTCTCCCAGGTGAGCGCAGAGCTTTTTGTTGAGCCATAAAGCTATGGAAGGGTGGCAGCAAAGGCAAACTTAGACTAATTGGAGGTGTTAATCATGCTTTCAAATATTAATATTGTTAGTGTAATTACTTTATCAAATATTGCTATCAAAATAAAATAAAATAGAATAAAATAAAGATAAAAACTTCATAAATTAAAGTCCTCTGGGAACCACCCCTGATTTAGAAGGGGACAAAGGATAGCAGATAATTGACCTAAGCCTCAAAGATTCACCATAAATCTAAATTATCAAGTAAAATTATCTAATTAATTCATTAATTAATGGGAATAGTTTGAAGATTAATTTTTGCGCTCTAAATCAATCTGGAAGGGTGAGCCTTGGCGTGAGCAGAGGCTAAAATCATACAATATTCAAAGCAAGCAATTTCAGACACTTCTTGTTATAATATGAATGGATTTGTTAACTCACAATAATAACTAAGAGTCATCACTCACAAGTTCTTGGGGCTCCTTTCTGCCTTGAGTTGAACCGGAGAGACTGGATTTTGATTTCTTTTGAAGAACCTTTTGACCAATGTTACGGCAGGTAAGTCTATGACATCTTCACATCAAGGTGTGAAGAGGGGGTTGGTCCAATACCACTCTGGATTGTAGTTTTGTGAACGAAGGACCACATGGCCCACCACATGGTCTGCAGGGTTGGACTGTGACCATAGGCCCCTACAATATTGTTTGTTGGACACTGAATGCTCAAAGCACAAACACAAATATTGTCATTTAACAAAGCCGTTTTTATCGTCTCTGAGAGTATATTTCCATCATATTTAGTGTGTGAAGAGGTGCATTTAGGTTTGCTTCTAATCCTATTGTGCATTTTATTCTTGGTTTGGCACCGTTGCACCACAGGGTGTTTTTGCAACAACGTCAAACAAAATGAGAAAACATATGCAAATTGCTGCTACTGACTCACAGAAACGTTGGCTCAGTTGTAGGAGCAACAGTTAAATCCAAACGCTTTTTATTTCACAAGCTCATACAGACAGGTTTGTTAATGCGTCTCTCATTGGTTCCATGAGTGATGACAAGAACGCAGCAGTCTGTGATATATGTGGTTTCTCACTGCATCACGCATTCCCTCAGAACATGACAGGAGGAGGAGCGCAAAGAGACGCCAGAGCACCGAACACGACTCTGAGCTTCTCCTGCAAAAGCCTCAGGGAGAAACTGCTGGGTGCTCATCTGAACATGTGAAAACACCCATAGATTAGAGATTTGAGGGTAAAACGGTTGGTTCTTTGCTTTGATTTTACTTCAGAGCAAATGCTGTATCGACAAAATATCCTAAATTATGAATATTGTATACTGTGTGTGTGTGTTTCCTCCAGCCTGGTATGAGATCTGTTTGTAGTTTAAGGCTAAAAGGAAAATTCGGATGCATTTGGATATTAGATATTGTAGATGCACTGCATAGTCACCCATTAAGCTGCGTGCACACACACACCAAGGAGGTTTTGCTGTCACGGTTTGCGCACTTTGACTTTTTGAAATGTCAAAAGCCTCGCCAAACAGACAAATGATGTCAATCACTCTCAAGCAAGGGAGCAGCCACCCATGAACAATAGAGAACACACAATACACAAGGGAGGCAGGACAAGGAAGATGATGACACAAAAACGACTTCTGGAAGCCATTATGGCATCTTAACGGGAGCAAAATAAAACTGTCAAGTGACGCCTGCTGCCCCCAGTAGGAAACAAAGAGCGTAATGAGGCTTTGAATAGCAGCACGGTTTTTGCATGCTGTTAGAGATATGTGATGCGTTTAGGCTCCTCTGTTTGCTTATTATTCGCTGGCAGGGGGACTCATTCTGCTCGATTTTGTTTTGCAGTAAAGCGCTTAATGTGCTGAGATCAAAGAGGCTTGCACCCAAAACCATATGAAAACGTGCGGAGAGTCCCCCAGTGGAGAGAAGCCTAAACTAACAGGAGGCAAAAGCGAACGTGTGAAACCTTCGTGCTGATGCGGTTCGGAATAAAAGTTTAAAGCCGCCGCCCTGTGTTTAGCGTTCCCCAAGCCAAGATGGCCCATCTGGGCTGCAGCAGGGTAGCGGAGGAGGAAGTCAGGGAGACACAGTTGGCACCCGAACTAACTACATGGAATACCTCCACACCGCTTAATCACCGGCCTTAGTTTGCTTTGCTTTGGTCTAATTTTCCCTTTGCTGTTTGTAAAATTCCTTCTGCTGAGCAGCCCTTTCATACCTAGACGGCCATGAGAGACGGAGTTTATAGTCTGGCCTGATCCGTTCTCTCCGTATGAGTGAAAAGTAGGAGTCAAATTTAGAGATTGAATGGCACTGAAGATTTACAGGAACATTGATTCTGCGGTCATAAACGTGAAGGTTTTAAGATGGCGAGGGGAGTTTTACAGGGTTTGGGGCCACAGCACGTTTAGCTTGATAAGATTGATTCCAAGGCGGGGAGGAAAAGCGAGCGAGAAGAGAGAGAAAAAGAAGCAGGAAAACGAAACATCAACCAAATAATAAGACGTTGTGTTTCTGGGACAGAATGAGCCTGTTTCTGTGGGAGCCTTTCTTCTGATTCTGTTTGATCTTTGTGTCATGTATTTGTTTTGTTTTGTTTTGTTTTGTCTGCGTGTGTGCGTGTGTGCGTGCGTGCGTGTGTGTATACATCTACTTTGTGTCTATGTATTTTGGAAGATGTGTCAGAGCTTTAAAATCAGACTAAGTGACTGTAATAACCCCCAACCCACACACACACTGCAAAAGCAACCCTTTTACATGCTCAATTAAGCACCGGTCTACCTTGGCAGTTAAAATTCAGGTCATGTGTGGAGGAGCAGCTGCGTGTGTGTGCATGTGTGTGTGCATGTGTGTGTGATGATACTTGTGTAAATGTCCCTGTGCAGAATTGTGAACATTTGCGAGCATTGAAGGTGTGTGCAGGCACAATTGCAACTGTTTGACTGATTATGTACGCGTTTGTGTGTATGCCTGTGTGTGTTTGAGGGTCTAATGAGCGCTCCTGTGCTGCATCTGTGGTCTGTGTCACACTCACACAGCCTTCATCCTCCTCCTCCTCCTCCGTCTCTTCTTTTAAACCTGAATCTGTGGCAGATAACATTGCAGACAAATCACCAAGCTTTAAAGGAAGCTCTGACCACAAAGGAACATGGACACACACACACACACACACACACACACAGTTATCACAGTGCAACTCTATTATGTTCATGACATTCCTTCCTCCAGACAGATTCATACTTTCCAAAGGCCAAAGATAATCCAAGCTATATTGTTATACCGACTGCAATCCTGTTCTTCAGGTACTTGAGGGGTCAGGAATCTTCTAAGTGTCCCTTTATTAAGGCTGTGTTCGGACCTGCCTCGTTTGGAGACCTTGTTCTGAATCCTGAAGCGTTCCCCCCCCAAGATCCGTTCGATTGGGCATCTGTGAACACTGCTGTGGCACTCGGATCTGGACCCAACAGGTGTTACTGTGTGAACACAAACTGAACTGAGGGCCAAAGTGAAACATTGTGTCATATTATCCCCTGAATCTGACCCAAGCAAATGAATACAATTCAAGTCTGAATACAGGCTTAAGTTTGTGATTTTCAATTCACATCTTTCACTGTAGCACAGGGTTCCAAGACTGGACAGAGCACTTGAAAGCAGGCAGACCATGAAGTTGGCTGATTGGTGATGTAGTTACTGTCCTGCAACAGATGGAACCACGGCAGGAACCATTAGTGAAATGACACACCTACTCACACTCAAACAGCACACACAGAGCAGATGGAGGGGGTTCATACACTCTGCCTAGTATGATATTTAGGGCCAACAGTACGATTGTGGTGACAAACCTGTGGATGCAACAGGAAGTGAGTGTGCCGCTTATTGGCTCTCTTCTACTCTGAGGATGAAAGCCAGACGAGAAACTGGCAGAGGCAACCAACTAATTTACAAATAAAAACCTTCCAGAGTTGGTTTGAAACGCTGGGGGGGATCTGACACCACATCAATGGGTAAAGCAACGAAAGGCTCCTTGGCAGGAGGAAGTTAACAGAGTGAACAGACTGAACCTGTTGACTGTAGTGAGAATGTCACCATCACATGCTGGAGAAGACCAAGACCTACTGTATGTGGTGCTGGCAGACGATGCAACAGTCCTGCAGAAGGTTTGTTAGAGGTCTTATTCTGAGCAACAAAAGTCTACACGTCGTCTTTGATGGATGGCCTTCTTAAGAATTCACAAGTTCTGGCTGCTCCTGGAAGGCATGTGAATCTGGAAGCATGAGCCCATTGCTAAACCTGTGGTGGGAACGTTATGTGGGATTGTTACTTGGACCAGGTTTATTCTGTAGAACCTCCAGAAACTTTGTCTCAATATCCAAATGGGCAAGAGAATGAGTCCGATCCCTTTTGCTTGGATGAGTGTTGGCATGTTTGGGCAGTAGGACATGATTAAGTTAAAACAAGAGAAGAACAAAGCCTGTCATGTCTGCTATGTGACAGATCTTTAAGGTTTGGTCCAAACCATAAACTGGTGCTCAAGTCAGCCCAGTAGTACTCAGTTGTTTTCACCATAGTTCTTTCATGAGAGAGACAGTTAGAAAAATAGGCCTAATGATGCAATTTATTGTCCTTGGGGACCACACAGCACCCACTCCAGTCTCTGAGGAATCCACTTCTGTGACAAAGAGGAGAGAGGGATGAGCTTGTTGTTGTCATGGTGTTTTAGTTCATCTCTCCTTGGGCTAAAGTGAGAAAGTTACGCACACAACTTCCTATAGAAGTTTGAAGAGGCCAGAAATCTATATAGGTCACAGCAATAGGCAGGAGTGAGCCATTATGTTACTGCATGCACCTTGTCTAGATCCATCTGCATCTTGCATGAAGACGATACTGTGGACTGAAACTCCCTCATCTCTGCTGTAACAAAAAGTTTGGAGGTTCAATTTGATGTAGCTCTTCGCCCACCTGTAGGAACCCAAGGGCAGATGACATAAGAGGGAGCGGATAGCAAGTCTTACGAGTGATATCATCAGCCCACAATAATCAATACACGGTCTTAAGGGTTTGTCCTCTTCCTCCACAAAAAAGAAATTCAACACCTGCAGGAGAGGAGCATGGCATGAGAACAATGAGACAAACATTTGAAGCTCTAACCAAGGATTGTGTTTTTGGGCCAATATGTCGGCTGTGGAATGGACCCTAAACAATAAGAATCCCAAGAGAGTCCATGACATGAAAAATGAGGAGTTCAGAGTAGAGACCAAAGTTTAACAGAAAATCCGTCTGATCCGAGTCCTTGAGAGACCGATGGGAAAAGCATCAATCAGGCCACCACCATTCCATTTGCAGGTGGCAGCCAAAATGCAGAACTCAAACGCATAATCAGAAACAGTTCTGTAGTGGTCAAAGAATGTCTTGATTTCCTGAGAAAAAGTACATCAACTTTGATCTTACAGAAGACAGAGTCCCAAACAGCTGTTCCCTGTTCTCTAGCCTTCTCTGGAGGAAGCGTGATGATACAGCGACTCATCTGGGCTCTGTGGGACACATGGATGGTTGAATCAGAATCAAAAGAGCAAAGAGATGTTGATGAGAAATGAGTATCTTCGCTCCCCACGTTCGGGCTGAGACGGTGGAAGGTGGGGTTTATATGCAGGCCAAGCTGATTGCTGGCTGGACGGTGCTCGCAACTGTAGCCGCTCGAGCCGGGTGGGCAGGATGCTCGGGGACTCTGCCAGAGGGTGGACATTCTGATTGACTCTCTGGATTTGGCGTGGCCCCTACGCGATGAGATCAAGCTTCACAATCTGGCAGGGGCAAAGTGAAAACGGAGGGCTTAAATACATAGCGATTCATGGCAAATCAACAGCAGCTGTGCAGACAGGAATGTGGATAGCCGGATGATTGGCTCTGGAATGCTGAAACTTAGCAAAAAAAACAATGTCAGTGACCTCGTCTGGATGCAAATGAAGTGTAATGGTGACTATAATAACGCATTAGAGTCAGAGTCACACCTGTAATGACACTGACTAATTTATTTGAATAAAAATGATCTACTTACTGCACACTGAGAGTGAGAGGGGGGGAGAGAGACAGAGAGAGAGAGAGAGAGAGAGAGATAGAGCGAGAGAGAGAGAGAGAGAGAAAGAGAGACCACAAGTATTAATTTTCAGCTTGGCTCAAACATGCAAATTACCAACATCCAACAACCATAATTAAAGGTCATATTGTGCTGCTCAACAGTTTACTGATCATTGTCCCTTCTTGTCTCTGGTTCACGGTGTGATGATCTATCTGCAGGGACCTCAGTTCTCCTGTAGTCTTCAGTTTGGTCGTCAGGGAGATGAAACTCACCTGGTCTGATGAGGTTTGCTGATATTCGCCATATTATGATTATCCTTGTATGATCCCTGAGCCAGTTGGTGACAATAAGTGCTGTTGCTGTTTCATAATCCATTTCTGGTTTTCTTTTCTCTTATCTTTTCTCCCACACTAATCCAGTGGTTGGAATGCAAGATTAGACCTCCTCATTTCCTCTTATCTGCCATTGTGCTGGATTAATGTGCCCATTAATCCATCTTTGCTCATGTACTGACTGTGAGAATTTGGATTTACGGTTTAAAATATAATAGCTATTTTAGTTTGACATGATTTAATGCAATCACCCCAAGACATTCCCAAGAACTTTAAAATATTATTCAAGCAGGCCTGAGTGAACACATGGAAATGGATGAGTGGTGCTCGAGTCTCTGCTGTATAGTTTGTAGTGCTCTACTCTACTTGACTCTGGTCTTGCTCTTTTTCTGTGCAAAATTACTCCAACCCAAGTGTGGCCAAACGTGACTGCATAAAGGGTTGAAAATTATAATATAATGAAAGATTATAAGTAGGTGAACTCGATAGTTCCTGACTGCTGCAGGTAAGACTTGCCCTACTTGGCCTAATAATGGAGTGTGTGTGTGTGTGTGTGTGTGTGTGTGTGTGTGTGTGTGTGTGTGTGTGTGTGTGTGTGTGTGTGTGTGTGTGTGTGTGTGTGTGTGTGTGTTTCACCGCTATTGCCTCACTCCGCTTCCTGTGACACTGAGGGGAATTTGACTAAATGATGGAGTAGATTTGTGAGCTCACTCTTTAACCTACTTTACTGTTGCTTCTCTATGTTGTCTCCAGGCTCTTACAGTTATTATGGATCTTTTAGTAAGTTTAATGAGTAGTGTTCCTAACACAGCAAATATCTCTAAACACTCAACAGCTCTATTAGCACTGATGAATAAAAAATCAAAATCAAAAGTAATGCAAAGGCACAAAATGCCGCCTAGTAGAAGAACAATATCTCAGAAACTGAAATCTTTGCTTCTGTTTCACACATACACCCACATTTAGCGCCTTTAATGAAACAACCCATCTGTTTTTTTACCTAATTACCTACATTTGGCTTGTTAGGACATTAACGCAGCTTGAATCCATCACACTTTTTAGAATGCATACCACCACTGCAAATGTTGTCCACAGGGGCATTTTAAGAGCAGCAGACAAGAATCTACAAACTAACTATAAAGTCAAGATGCTAATTGGTATAAACATAGAAGTGCGGAATTTTGTATTAGGCTCAGTGTGTCTCATGGTTATTCATTGAAACCTGCATGTCCTTCATTTGCCCACCAGCGTCTGCACGTCTCCTCTCCCTGTTGTGTTGTTTGGTGTTGGATCTCTCCGGGTGTAGGTGAGTGGGAGGTGGTGTGTGAGGAAAACGCAGACGAGCCTGTAAATCCTCCGGCAGCTGACATGTTCAAGGCTCACGGTGTTGCAAATCCCAGCATCATCATCTTATCTTTGACCAACTGCTTTGTGACCAGTGAAGACATACAGCATTTATTCAGTTTACCCTGATTTTATTGGTTCTTAAATTGTTTTCAGCCGGCTAACGAAACCATGGATCACTGTGCAGGGCCGCTCTTTAACCTCCTGTGTGCAAAAGTCAGTCTAATTGAAACCTCTGCATCGTCGGGAGAGCTGAACTATATGGAACTGTATTGTTAACTGCACTGTCATATCAGGTCGCCACCTATGGCCTCTTTGTCTTCCTGCCTCACGACTGAGGCATTAATGGTCTCATCACTACAATGCAACCACCGCTTCTTCACACCGGAATCCACATCCGCGGCTCCTTCTTGCTCGCTCGTGTCACCGTGCTTGTCCTCCTAAAATATATTACAGTAGAGACTGCTCATGGGCAGAAAGTGATGAGGAAGTCATCTGAAACTTGTAAAACACTGTCAAGGAATACCTGCTGCCAGACGGTAAATATGGGAGACAATTGTTGAGAAATTCCAGCTGTTGAAAACAAAAACTGTTGTTGTTGGCATTTGATTGATTTTTTATTTTTTTGTTTACTCTCCTTCATCTCGCAAGTCATTAAACATCTCATTTATTTAACTTGATCCATGGGAGGAACTCATTTTACACACCTGAACAAGAAAATGGTGTGAAATCTTGATTTCTCAGATGGTGATATTGTAGTGTCATCTAGTGGATGTAATGGGTGACACATGACATTTGATTGGAGGGTGACCAGGAAAATTGCATCAGCTTATTCATTTTACACCCTTTTAATTGTATATCGTTTTTGTGTGAAGCTAAAATACCTACATCATAGATTTATGTATATATTTTATACATATGATGAATATATACATATATCTATATATTATACTGTATATGTTATATAACATGGGTGACATGCTTCTAAACATCATATACTTCTGTGTTGTATTTGAATATTGTAAAATAAATTATAGCTGCCAAGCTCTTTTAAACCTGAGCTCAGGAAAAATGTGTAAATTATATTTATCATGAGTGACTAGAATCTTGTGACTAGAACAGGGGTCAGGAACCTTTTTGACTGGGAGAGCCATGAGAGCCAAATATTTCTAAATATATTTCATTGAGAGCCATATAGTATTTTGACGTCTGTTGACTCATCTAACGCGAGAGAAAACTATGTCCCGGCGTTTATGTCCTTAATTTGTGTTTCCTCGACTTGATTTGCCATCATGTCTTTATTTGGGAAGTCATCAAACAGTTCATTGGCCACATCAAGCATGAATGTTTTGGCATACTCGCCATCTGTGAATGGCTTTCCATTCCTTACTATTGCCAAAGCACCCGCAAAGCTAGCGGAATTCCCGTCAACTTGCTTGGTCCACACACGTAGTTGCTGCTGACCCGTCTGCACTCTCCGCTGTAGCTCCTTGCATGCCCTTTTCCTGCTGTCCCCCGCTGGATATTTCGATGCAAATGAAGCATGGTGCGTATCGAAGTGCCGCTTTATATTTGACCGTTTCATCGATGCAATTTTATCATTGCATATTGGACCTACCGCAGATCCTGCTCTCTCCACAAATGCAAATTCCTCTGTCCACGCAGCCTGGAATGCACGGTAATCATCGTCTTTTTATCTTTTTGCCATCTTTTCCGTTACAAGGGTTGAAGCGGATAAACTAGTTGGCTATCTGATAAAATTGATTTCTTCACCTTTACAATGACCCGGACATGCTCGCGAGCCATTGGTTCCCGACCCGACCCACGGGTGACCCGTGACCCGTGAAATTGATCTTCAAAACTAATTTATGTTTACTTTAAAATGACACAGTATTATTAAGAAATATCACAAGTATTTTAAAATCATTTCCATTTTTTTTTTTTCAACTCAAAATTGTCTGGGAGCCATATGCCGTCACCGGAAGAGCCATATATGGCTCGCGAGCCATAGGTTCCCGACCGCTGGACTAGAATCTTTTTTATGTGGATTCTGATATATTCAGCAGTACTGCAGTACTGCCATCTGCAGGAAGATATGGGACATGCATAAAACATAAATCAAGAATTATTCAGTCAAAGAAAAACTTATTGTTTATATTGTATACTGTTTTACATTACATACATTTATATATTTTTTACCAGTTTGTTCTTGGAAACAGAGTACTTTTATTAGTTGTTATAAGCACGTTTTCAAATGTTGCAAATACTTTCGATTTCTAGTGGATCCCTTTTTCTACATTCCATTAATCCAACATTTATATACATATATTTCTAAGTCAAATCAATAATAAAAATAAATGAATGTAGTCATATGAATAATATAAGGCAAGCATATTATAATACCAATAAACCTAACCATTCCTCACTTCCTGATGGACTGTACCTACAGTATAAACCTCAGCTACAAGTCTCTTTAGAATGAGAGATCTAGGGGTGCCAGGTTTCCTTTTTTGGAGAACACACCTTTGCTCTATTCCACAATATGTATGTTTGTATGAATATAAGTATAGAAACTCAGCAACACAGCACAATATGTTTAATATGTTTGTCCGTGGGTTTGAGCAGTGCCTCTCTGCACAATGGAGATTTATAAGGATTTGCCCCTGCCCATAGGGTTTAAGTATAGTTCAGACCAAACTTCAGGCCATAAAAGTGCATCTGTGACCATACTGGTTTGATTTATATTGAACTAATCATTTTCAGCACCATGGACAGCACTGATTTGCATCATTTTGAAGGTTTGTGATGATGTTTATCCCAAAACACCCCCCTTTCACTGCACCTGTTTGGAACATCTTATAGGCCTAATAAGACACTAGTTTGCTCCTTTATATTCCTCATCTAACACTGAGCGCTGTTTGCTGCATTCTGACACTGAGGAAGATTAACAAAAGTATTGTGAACATTCTGCACAACACCACTGGGGAGGTCATAAATAAGACACTCAAATTTGCAGTTCAAGCTCCAGACAATTAAACACATCATCATTTGTTTCATCTTAAGCAAACCTTGTATTTGTTGGTCGTGTTAGCTATTCACATTTTGTCCAACAGGGGTCGCACGCTGCCTCTGTAGCTGCCCTCCCTCACGCTGCTCTCCCTCCTCTCGGATGGCGTGCGCTCCACCTCCCATTCATCAATCTTCCTTTATTCACAGTGACAAAGGAGACATCAAATAAGGAGGCGTGGGAAAACACAACAATGCATTTCAGAGCAAAGACATTGGCTAATATATGCAAAGTGGGAATAAAGCAAGTCTAAGCAGTGTGTGTGTGTGTGTGTGTGTGTGCGTGCGTTTGTGTGTGTGTGTGTGTGTGTGTGTGTGTGTGTGTGTGTGTGTGTGTTTGTGTGAAGCTGTGAATTAAGTATTTTAAATTTGTTGCCCATATTTTGTTGTATTTCTGTATCCTGCTTATGTCAATTTTAGCTTTGAAATTACACCATTTATTTAAACAATTACAATATTTCCATGTATATTTCTGCATAGTGTCGACATTAAACAAGGAATAGGACAATACTAGAACTCATACAGTGATACAGTATCCCTCCACCAAAAACTAAGTTGTCTCTGTCCTCTGCCATGTCTGCCTGTCGCACAGGATTCGCCGCCGTAGTCCGCAAAATGAATCTGAAATCATCTGTCTCTCCCTGGCTGGCTGCTCACTGTTTCCCACCCAAATCAAAAGGGGCGAGTCGTGGGGGGTCATGTCTGGCCACCCCCCAGGAGAATAACAGGGTCTCTGTCTGCCCCCCCGCACCCCCTCCACCACCACCAACGGTTCTCCAGCAACAGCCCAGGACCCTGGAAGGCCCCCAGACTGGGCCGTCCGAGCAGATGCCCATAATTAACGTCACTATATGGAGGTGTCAGTCCTGCCAGTCTGCCTTACATGGAGACAGACCCTCTCCCAGACCTGTCACAGGCCTATAGGGCCGGGTGAAAAATGACTGCCCTGCGGTGTGTGTGTGTGTGTGTGTGTGTGTGTGTGTGTGTGTGTGTGTGTGTGTGTGTGTGTGTGATGGTTTGGGGGTGGGTAAAGACTGCCCACCAGTATCTGCCCAGTTCTGCCTACACTGACCATGCAATGACAAGCTTAAATAGGTGCTGTGTTAAACATGAATGCATCTTACCACAGAAATGTACTCTGCAGTTCAAAACTACAGATGTGATCTTTATCAAATACAATCAAATACAGGTAAAAAAATTATCTAAAAAGACATGATCCTTAGGAACAAACTGAAATCTGAACTTTTTAGTCGAGCTGCATAGATGCATGTGTCTTCCTTGTCTCTTGGTGTTGCCTATGGAGACCATGGCTCTTATCTGAAGGTGCCAAAGGTCCTGTCAGAGCCCTGTCACCAGGCCGACTGGACGGGTTTCTGGCTTACACGCTTGGCTGAGGATGAGATGGTGTTTCGTCCTCACATCACTCCAGTGTTCAAATGTGGCATCACATGGAAAACTGCCAATAGGAACTGAAACAATCACACCTTTGTTCTGATCTAACTCCGACTTTTACACGTAAATCTCCTTATTTGAGGCATTAGTTCTAAAGCTCCAAGTTCCAAGAAGATCGAGAGAAAAAATGTAGTAGTTGTGTGTGTGTATTTTAACTGTTATTTTATCAGCTGTTTTTGCTCCACTGTGGCCCAGAGTTTAGACCACATCTTCACTGTCTTGACCAGGTCAACTGACCGTAGCTGATTGTGCATCCGCTCGTTGTCCGGCGAGTGACACCAAAGGTCAGCAAATGCACTGTCCACCAGTTCATCAACAGCCTGTGGTCACCGGCACACTCCGCGGCTCAGGGGGGGCAGGGGTCAGATCCCTTCTGACCTGGCCGGCCCTCAGCACTGTCATTACCTAATAAAATGTTTCCCTCCACACTGATGAATCTGACCCATTTAGCAGGACCACAGAGAGCTTTTGGTTAACATCTTTATGGTCTTGTTCAGTCTTTAGAGCCCAATTGAGGCTCTCTGTAAAATGGAAGCTAGTGAAGCAATATATGGGCTTGTAAATGCTGGACGATAGTAAATCCACCATCTTGTTCAGGGATTCATTAGTTCATTTAGGTTTGTTTACGTTTTGCAATGGACTGTGCTGGGTTGCACTACAATGTTGTGGATGTGAATGTTTCTAATACTCCGAAAACAATAAATGTCATATTCCAGTACAATAATATGATCGAACACAATGGAAGGTACATTTGATAGTAATGACTCGGCACACAAGTTGAAGTAATAAGAATACAGCGAAAAAATCTTCCTAAAATCCTCCTAAAAAACTTCACATCCTGATCACAGATAGAACCACATCGTCCAAATCCTCAGTAAGGGGTTTATTCCCAGAGGGGTCATGGGTTCAGCAAGCCAGACAGCGTTTTATGGGATCTCATGTGTAGGAACATAGGGAGGTGTGAGAGGGCTGTCTGGGACTGAGCCAGCCAATTATAGTCTGGCTAGACACATCACACTTACATGCCATACATATGGGTTTCTGCTTTTGACATTAAATACACATTGAGCTGCTGATTGTGTGTGCAGACAGACACTGCACAGCTGAAAAGAGGGCAGAGAATTAAAATAAGTTTCATGGGATTCACAGTATTCTATTGCAATTGTGTAAAAGATGAAGAATAAAAACAAATAAGGCATTATGGGTGTTTAGTGTGTGTGTTTATTATTTTGCCTTATTATTATATTCCACTGTGACGTTGAAGAAGGGCTTAGTCATAACATGCAGCATTGTTCAACATCTTCTAAAGACAGAAATTTTATTTAATATTTTGGTTTGGAATTATTCCAAAACCTTAAGTGAAAGAAACAGGCCGACTGTTTTGGTTTCATGTTGTAGTTCAGAAACCAAAGAAGCACATCGGAGATCAGATCCATGTCAGCACATTAATTCATCTAAACAATTCCTCTGCATATTTCTACCTTCTGCACGTCAAAGAGTTGACTATAAAATAATAGATTTTGCAACACATAGTTTGTTTTTGGCAATTTACTTTCATATGGGTATAAAAGCATAAATGATTGCATTATTAATGGAAAATCATAGGTGCCAAAATACAGAATTGGCTTCAAGTTTATCACAAAACCATAGTTATTCTGTGAACAAATGATCAATTTGATGATAATGAGTGTTTTCAGTTGTTGCCACCTGAAGACATAAATGTAATGATTGGAGGATAATTAACGCTAAAGAGCTACACAGTAGTTGGCACCATATCTGTAGTGTAGTGTAGTGGAGCCAACGAATCTGAGGACCCAGAGCTTTAGAGCTGACTGGGCACACAGAGGGCTCATCCTGCTTTTGCAAGTATTCTGGTGCCAGTTTTTTTCAAATTATACTCTAAGAAGGAGAGAAGGAAAGATATAAATAGTAGATATAAGAACTCACTGTCACTTAAGTCATTAAAAAAGAGTCTTAAAATAGCTTTTGGACAATAGAGACAATCAGGGATGTGAATAATTAGTACAATTAAATATAACACTAGGATTACATGAATCAAAAAAACAAAGGAATCCTAAATAATACTTATTATTAAGAAATTATTACAAAAAGTATAACATTATTTTTTTTAAAGAACTCATGTCTTGGATTCATGACATCCTTTTTTTCTCTAGAATCCTGCCTGTGGCCTTGAGTCAACCAAGTACCTCAGAGAAATTGAACTTAATACCTCACACATGGTTAATATATTAATTATATAAGGATCAAACTATGATTTCTATTAAGAGAAAATATGTTGAAAGTTTTTGATAGGAGAAAAAGAGAAAAAGAACAGAAGACAGAGAGATGTTGTCTCAGTGTGTTGGAGACAGACACTCGGCCTGTCCATCCTCGGTCCAGCTCTTATATTATTCTGTGGCTTTGGTTTATGGCCCCAGTACCATGACTATACAGCCCTGCAGTGTGAGCAAATTACATAAGCTTCAGAATTACACTTCAAAACTAAAACTAAGACCTTTGCAAATAATAGAAGCAAAACATGCCGCAAACATGACGTAATCAATAAAATGAATACTATGGCCTCGTTCCATTCCGGTGCCAGGCTCACTGGATCCTATGGAACGATGCCACCATCATTAATGTTGTGAACTATTATGAAGACAGAAACAAGAACTTAAATTTGCAATGCTTTTATTTATTTTCATGACAGCAAAATAAGCAAAGTTAATAATAAGCTTTGTGTGTGCTTAATTTGCAGTTTGTGAGTCAATATAGAGCCTTAAAAAGCGTTAAAGAGCGTTGGATGTCTGTCGTCTCTGTGCTGAATCTTAATTCAAGGTGACGAACTCTCCCACGGCGGCCCTGTGCACGCGCGCCTTTTTTTCAGTGGGGAATTAGCCACGCGACACGCCCCGCATAGTAATGGTAGTCTCGCGCTTTGAGCTTGAACTTGGGCTGAGGAATGCGCCGCCCGTGGGAACGCAGGCTGCGGGGCGCGCGCGCCTCAATTCATTATCATAAAAAGCAGCGGAGCGCACGCGAGACCTTCTCTTTGCTCCCGAGCAGCGACCCAACAACAACACCAGCATCACCCAACAAGAGCCAGCAACCTGCGACACACTGCAGCCGCTCTAAGTGAAAGGTAAGAAATGTAATACGTCCCTCACGTGTTATTCTATGACGCCAGTGTGTCAGTTAAGTTTATTTTAACGTTGATACACGTTATATTTGTGCGATTTTGGTTGCCTATATTGCGTCGTTGTTTTCCTACTTAATGTCATTAGGCTACGTCACCACTACTGTATATGGTCAAACTTCAAGAATGCGTCTGCAAATTCGTGAGTTATTTATCATGTTTCACCGCTTGTGGTTGGGACAGTGGTCATTATCAGAATGAATCTTTGGTTATTCCTTACTTATTTCTGAACTGAACTTTGTCGACCACTTTTCACTGTGATATTCCCGATTTTCAGGGTCGCGTGACTTCACAATGTTTGACTCTTCAGTGTTAAGGATGTTTATCGTGCAAGATGTAGGGCTCATTGTAGGCGTTTTACTGGCCAGCCTGTTATTCTGTGTAAATTCTGGAGGTGGACAATTAGAGCTGAAATATTTCTGAATTAGCTGCTCTATTTTTGTGAGGTTTGACCTTTTGGCATCGCTCTGTTTCAAATAGATTATAGTTGCTTCTTTGAAGAATTTTTAAAAAAAAGTTTATGTGCTATCTTTTACATTAAAGAGTAATTTGATAGCAATTCCATATTACCACGTGTTGTGGTGAAATGGAAGCTGTCATTACATTTGGAAAATAATTTAAACTTTAGGATTAGATTCCCTCAGTATTTGTGCCCAATACTTTGATTTTGTTACATTAAGTGCCTCGTGCATAAGTTTGGACAAATCAAACCACATCATGCTGTGACTTAGTTGAAAGGGTGAATTCAGTGTGTGGCATTTTAACTTCAGCTCTGTGCCATAAAGTTTATTTCTAATATATCAAACTGATGTCATTGCCCAAAAAAACGTTTATAAGTTTATATAAAAAAATTTTATAACATGAACAACTTACAGGTTTTAGATAGCATAAATCTCGTTAGCTAATCAGACGACTGTGAGGCCTGCCAAGTTCAATCAATCTAAACTTTCACCAAAACACCAACAATCACTCAGAAAAAAAGTTCATAAAAGAGACTTGGCCTAAAACATTTATCTGTGTGATTACATGAGCTAATTGTTAAAGCACAGGGCAGTTTGATGAGGGAAAGGTGGCCGTTAGGCCAGCATCTAACTGTTCACATTGAACTATCACATAACTTAAATTATGTGAAATAGACAATATATGTCTACTGCTTAACGTTTTTACGAGAGACAAAAATAAAAAGACATCACAAAAGAAAAGGAAATTAAATCTTAAATCTTAAATACTTCAAACTATAGAGTAGACACACAAACACTGTCAGATACACACTTTTATTCCATTCCAATGGAATGCACAGTAATATGTTAACAGCACATTACTGAAAAATGTTACAACAAGTTACATAATCAGACACATCTCAGAGAAAAGTACAGAGTACAGTTCATCTTAAAAAGTGACTGCTCAGACTTCTACATAGGTCCAGTAAGAATGGATGAATCAATGAAATCATGTTCTTGCTATGTGCTGTAGAACTTCTGAGTCTGCAAACTGTAACTGTTAAAATACACTCTATTTATCAGTGTTATAGCTAGCAAAATATATAATATATTTTTGGATATTAATGTCGAAATACAAACACTAACACATTGGTTCAGGTGAATGAATACAAAAATAATGTAATTTCATCAAAATGTAATACAACACTCCAGCTTTATATTTTGTTATAAATTATAGAGAGCTAAATTGTTTCGAATTAAGGGTTTCAAACTAATACTAATAATAATAATAATAATAATAATAATAATAATAATAACAATAATAGTGCAGCCTTTACAGTTTATGCTTATCTGTTATCATTTTCTGAATCTGCATCTCAACTTAAGCTCTTTTCTGTCTTTCAGCCCAACAAGTTAACGTCTAATAGAAAACTAATATACTCCTAAAATATATTTTAAATCTTTAACTTTTCTTTGACTTATACACTGTTAACTGTCACATTTTAATTTAACTGCATTCTAACTTTAAATTATATTAACCTTACTTCATTCAACATGATGTTGACTATATCCTATATTAATTCTGGCTAATTAAAAAAAACTAACTTATTAATGTAAATAAATGATTGGAGATTGAATATGGAAACGAATATTGTTGTTATTGCATTGAACATTTTAGAGACACATCAACTTTGTCACTTTACTTAGTGTTTAGTGTTTATTGCTGAGTGAACTTGTGCTTTATGTTCTCTTTATATACTCAAACACTCTTCACTTTTGTTATGCTTGTTCACTCTTCATGTCTTACAGCACCTTAGGATGCATCTCTGTGTCTGAGAGTTGTTATACAACAGTTATTATTATTACTGTTTTTATTTCCCTTTCCCCTTAAATAACTTGAGCAATGTGGTAAACAATGCTTATAAATTGAAATCATTCTAATAACATTACGCGTTGCTTTATCAGTTTCAGTTATGACGAGGCGGTCGTGTCTCCTCTCGCCAAAGGGTGACGCTGTTTCCGCCTGTATGCGTGTTTACTGTATCCTGTATATCTTTGCCCATAGGACTCATGCCTTTAGACGTGATTTAGTTTTAATATCCATGTCGTTAAAATGTATTTCCTAAACAAACCGGCTGCCGCTGGCACAACCTGTTAGTCTGCACGTAAACAATAACATAACTGTACATTTATTAATAACTGTATTCATATCTCTATTATTCTAATGTCAATATCAGACCTGTTCTGTCAGACCCATTAGCATACACTCTGACCTGCAAACATTGACTATAGCTACATAGAGGAAAGTGTTTTAAATGTACATTATTATGTATATTTGTTCATACCACCTCACATATAACAGATATGTGTCATATAGATATAAATATAGATTATTTGTGAACTGGCTTTACCAAACCAAACCTTTTTTATCATTTGGGTTTATTAACAATATTTACATTAGTGTACATTGTGATTTACATTACATACATAGTTTTTTTAAATTATTAGAGCTGTTTGAGTTAAATAAAATGTGGATATTATAGGGAAACTACACAATTTTAATTCGAATTCTCCTTTAGAAAATTAGACATTATTTCTATAAAACTCGTAAATTGTTTTGCTTAATGCGGAGCCATATGTTAAAGATCGTTTACCCACATTATTGAACATTACGTACACACGTTGGAGGCTAACCGGAGGAGGTATGACGCTTCTTACTGCCTATTTGTTTCTGATAACTACTACTAACAAAAACTACCGTCAAGTCATCTGGTTCATCCCTTGAGAAATGTTACAGGGCCTTTCTGACAAATATGATAGGCCCTGCGTCCGCTGCTCCCTCCTCCTCTTCCTCCTCATCATCATCATCCACCCTCCCCTCCCATCTCCTCTCCTTCCTCACCTCCTCTGCGTGCAGCCGCTCTCACACACTCCTGTCTGACCTGCTTCATAAGAGAGGCTTTTGTATATGGCAGCTTGACATTCGTACTAGTAATGAAATATATGGGAAAAAACATTCTAATGACGGCACGAGCTTCTCTCTCTCTCTCTCTCTCTATCTATCTACCACTCTTTCTCAAATGATACACATAAAGGCCAGAGGATCTATTTGGACCTATTTTGGATTACTATAAAGTGATTTGTACACAATTTTGCAGTGTCTTTACTCAGTTTAGTTTAATTATTTAGAGAAATATCAGAATGAAAACTGTGATAAGCCAGGTGTGTAATCTGATAAATCTTATAATAATGCTCAAAATATTCAAATTCTTTAGAATATCAGAGCAGGACTGTGTGATGAAACGGCAACAGTCTTATCACAGCAGATTAAAACACCCACAACAGGCTTAAGGTCCTCACAAGGAGGAGGAGGAGGAGGAGGAGGAGTGTTCATCAGGGAAGAATGTCAGTAATTAGCATTTAGACGCATGCAAAATCCGGAATATTTGATGAAGGCCTCTGCTGCCATGTGCTCGTGTAAGAAGTATTCATGTAAAGGAGGAGGAGGAGGAGGCCCCCAGCGCTGCAGTGCAGAGTTCAGTCGGGCCATATTGTTGGGAGCCTGGGAAAGTGTAGCGGGGCTGACGCCAGACTCCGTTGTGCTGGGGGGACCTCGGGGATCCCAGACCGTATTGTTATGCAAATGAGTCCGGCACGTTGTTGAACTTGATGTTGACTTCTTTTTTTACTCTTCTTTTTGCGGGGGGGTTTGGTGGGAGGGGAGGGTGATGAGGAGTTGAGGAGCAGAAGGTGCGTGCGTTTGTGCGTGCGTGTGTGCGTGTGTGATGGGATAAGGGGGACGGAGGGGGGCTTTTCCCGGTCACTTGTGTGTGTGGGAAAATTCTATTCACTCTTTGTGTACGTGTGTGTGTGTGTGTGTGTGTGTGTGTGTGTGTGTGTGTGTAATATATTTCAGAATGTACTGTATGTAAGTAAGTTGTTGTTTTTTGTAAGTTTTTAGTTTTTTTGTTTAATGAGGATGATGATGATCTTAGCTTTTACCTTAAATGAATTAGTATTATGAGGTATTGAGGCCATTGTAGGTTACTGATATATAAAATTAGCCATCAATTGTCGAAATTAAATATATATTTCCCCGTGAAGCAAATACCAAACATTTGATCTTGTTGTATTTGATATAACATATTTACTGTATAACATCATTTGTAAGAGCCATGAATATGTGGTGAGGTGTGAGAAGCACAAGCAAATGCAATCAGGAGCCATGTGTAGATGAGGCTCACTGCGCATGCTCAGGTGCCATGGGGGCTGCACGTCCTATGGAAATGAACACTCGTGTCTAATCCAGCACATAATGACGTTTCTTACACCGTGGGCCTTTGCTTTTTAAGAGAAGATCGTTAGTATAAATGTGTGTGTGAGAGAGAGGGAGGGAGGGAGAGAGAGGGAGGGAGGAAGAGAGAGAGAGTTCAATTACTGGTTCACATCAGTGGAGGAATGCTGGATTAGAGGAGAATATGGAACCCATGCAGGAGGAGAGGAGCAAAGGAAGAGGAGGAGGAGAGGAAGAGGAGTTGCAGCCTGACAGGCAAGCTGCACCTCCATGATACTAACAGATTGCCCATGCGCGATAATCAGATAGCTATACCTGCTATCTGATGCAAGATTCGTTTGGAAACCCAGGCTGCTTCCACTACACTCTCTTATATTGCTTTACTTACACACACACACACACACACACACACACACACACACACACACACACACACACACACACAGGCGAAGTTTGAGAGATATTGCAAGTTACTATTCAGGTCTTCTCTCTGCTCTAGAGTCTCGTTATCAAAGGATTTGGTCGTTATCGTGCTCAGATATCACTCAGATCACAACATCCCACTCTATTGATGATAACGCTGCATGCAGCCTGAATACATACGGGACTTGTCTGCATTAACTTACTGGATCCCTCTGCTTGGTGAGTCCACCGCTGCTGTGTGTAGATGGTGTGTGTTTTGATTACAGGGATTTTGTAGAGAATTAAGCCAAATTTGAGTAAAATTAATAGAATCTTTAACACTATTTACAGCCAGATTAAGAGACAGACGGTGTCATTCCTCCTAAAATGCATTTGATGAGATGATGATGTTTTATAACACAAGCACGTGGGTATTATTGGAGAACAAAAGAAGATGATACTGTGTTTGTAGCATTTTCTTAACATTTCCCCCGATCCTCTCTCTGATATGAGAGAATATAAACACAACGTTTCCTCTGACACTTTATCATCTCTGTCTGGCACGTTTCACAGGGGTTTGGATGGATCTTCTATCTATAAAAACGCCTCTTATAACCATTTTAAAATGATTACAAGTTCTGGTCGATATAGATCTTGAAGCTTGTTCCGTTGGAGACCAAATTGGAAGCAAATAAGACAAGTAAATTCCCCCAAACAATCAGGAAAGATGACCGGATGTAACAGGTTTGACGCAGCTTGCAATTGCATCAGTCTGAACTTGAAATCTATACGTGTGATCTAAACTTTCAATCGCTGCATGAGGCCTGAGAGATGACGATCAATCGAGGGAGGCAGGATTGTCACACACACGCCACCATTTCCCGCCCCTCCCTCTCTCTCTCTCTCTCTCTCTCTTTCCTCTCTCTCTCTCTCTCTCTCTCTCTCGCCCCCCTACCCCCCGCCCGCCCCCCCCCCCCCCTCTCTCTCTCCGGGGGTTGAGGCGGAGTTATCCCGCTCACATTATCGTCTCGGACTCTCCGCACTTGTCAGTCGCAGCTCGTGTGTGAGGGAGAGGAGGGCGCCGGGTGTCGTGCAGCTCGCATATATATACAAATCAACGAAGATGATGATCAGAGAAATATAGCAAATTCAGTTCAGTTGTTATACTCATCGGATGCAGTCAGAGAGGACGAGGACAAATTATTGGACATTAACTAATCAATGGAGTTTGCTTGATATACAAGTAAGTGGGATGTAGGATGTGTGTGTGTGGGGGGGAGAGAGAGAGAGAGAGGTGTTATCTTGTTGTCTTTCCATGGATTCGCTGTATTACCGTTAGATTTCTGCTTTTATTGTAGCTCCAACAACAGGCAAATTAACAGCAATGTGAAGGAAAAGTGTGTGAAACAAAGAGTTAAAAGAGCAACTTTACTGGTAGCATATTGAATATATATATATACACACATACTGTATGTAAAAAAAAACCTGCAGCGTTAACAAAAGGACGAGGCAGCTGTTTCTCACACACATTCAGCTGTAACGCCTCCAAATCGTAATGCTGCTTTGATTGAACATACTGTTATTGGTTGGTGATAGATTTCTGAATGCTGCTTTAACAGGAAAGTTTTTTGTCTTTGAGTTATGACAGTATATGAAGCTACTGTGGACCAAAAATGTGTGTGTGTGTGTGTGTGTGTGTGTGTGTGTGTGTGTGTGTGTGTGTGTGTGTGTGTGTGTTGTGCGTGCGTGCGTGCGTGCGTGCGTGCGTGCGTGCGTGTGTGTGTGTGTGTGTGTGTGTGTGTCTTTAGTTAAAGATTATAAGTTTGTCTCTCCCCTATTTGATTATAAATATCATATTGGCGAGTTAATATGCTGAGCATTGTTGATGTGCTCTCTTTCCCTCTCTCTCTCTTTCTCTCCGTGCACAGTGAGCACAGACTGTCTCTCTCACTCTCTCTCTCTCTCTCCTCTCTCTCTCTCTCTCTCTCTCTCTCTCTCTCTCTCTCTCTCTCTCTCCTCTTTCTCTCCTCTCCTCTTTCTCTCCCCGTGTGTCGGAGGCGGCCCCTTTAAGAGACGATGGCTTAGTTTGTGTCTTTGGTTATCTAGCTGTATGAGTTTTAATTTCATAAAGCTAGAGAACCGAAAGTACGAACTGACGCCGAGCACTTCGGAGCAGCATGCGGGGGACTGCACGGCATGGAGGAGCAGCCGGGGCAGGCAGGAGGAACGAGGAGGCTCGGAGGGGGGCTCGATGGATGGATGGAGGGAGGGATGGATGGATGCTGGGAGGATATGCTGAACGCTGCCGTGCATGGAACAAACACCGGCGTCGTATGTCTGCTTCTCTCACCTCCTCCGGGGGTAGATCGGTGTTGGCATTTTTTTTTTGGCGTGACAAAAGGAGCCACCTGCATGTGTGTGTGTGTGTGTGTGTGTGTGTGTGTGTGTGTGTGTGTGTGAGGGCGTGAATGATGCTCCTTTGGGGGATTGCGGGTTTGGGCACCGCGGTGACGCTGTGGGCCAGTAGGGGAGCAATAAGTCGGACGCGTCGTTGAACTTTAGTGCATTAGAGACGCGTGCGATGCACTAATGCTGCTGTGTAGTTGTCATACCTGTGTGGGTGTTAAAGCGGGGATATGTGAAGGGGTGAGGTGCTGAAATAGTTAAAGGTCTCCCGTGATTGGTCGATGCGGGATTCACGTGACTTGCAGCACATCGCTCACAAAGATCGCACATGTTTGTTATGGCGATTACAGGAGCAGAAGTTGGTCTAAGCATCACCTCAACCTGCACGAATTCAACCTCACGCAGCAGGAAAGTGCATCCAGGAAGCTGTCAGAGACTTTGGAGAGGGTTTACACACTGCGTTTGTCTCCTTGTAATTAAGTTGACACCAGGAGCATGCTTGTATAATTAGATGCACATTTACACCACTTGGTGCAGGATGTAACCTTGGAAGTGCATGATGGGAGAATGGGGACTGGACTGCCGCTACACACACACACACACACACACACATGCAGGCAGGGTGTTTGTTCACTGCAGAGGTGTGGCACAGTGGGTTTGTTGCTGTATAGGTTCTTTGCATTCCGAGTATCCACATATACTGCAACAACCCAATAGAGGAAAATAGCGGATTAGTTTAGGAATATTTTGGCAGGCTTTCCTCATTCCGGTCATGGAGGCTCAATCTGAGTGAGGCATGTGGAAATCCTTGCCAAACTTGAGTTCATCTGCCACATCAGAACAAAATAGGACAACTCAGAGTTTGATCTATTCTTAGAGCAGAATCAGCCCGGTTTGGAAATGACTGAATATCCCTGAAGTCCCAGCATGCTCTATTTAGACCATGACAGACAACATTTGATGTATGCTGTTAAACAAGAGCTTAGTGCGCGTCTGTACCAGTGCATTGTTCACACACACACACAGACGCACGCTTCTGCATACGAGAGTCGATCTGAAAATCGAGCGTACAATTTGACCTGCCTCATCCTCCATCTTGGGAGCGATTCAAACAAAATCAGGAATTAAACCGTGATGTGATTATGCCATTTTTATCTTTCAATTTGATTCCACAGGTCACAGTGTTCTTCTTCAGAAATTCAATTGCGTTTGTGGACACACACATTTGTCTTGTCCAATTCAGAATTTTAGTAGCTTAGCAACTAGGATGCCACCCAGATGGAGCATGCTCCACATTCTGCTTCTTTCAGTGTGGTATAGTTTATCACTGATACGGAGCGCCGTGGCTTTTCCACAACATTTTACATCTAAGGCATTTCGCAAACACTTTTATCAAGCATGAGTTACGTTAAGTGCAAGAGAAGAATTATATTTCCTCAACCTCACCAAGGAGGAAAATAATGAGAAGTGCAAAGGCGAAAACAATAGTGTCAAACTAGTTTAGTTTACTGCTGTTGGCTGTGATATAAGGTCAACACAGCTACATTTATTTCCCTCTTTGCTTTATATTTCTTTTTACTGCTCTGTAAACGATTTATTCATTCCCGAAATACACGGTTTTGATCATGTAAAAACAAGAGTTATAGCTGTGATTTGACACACACTGATTCCATCTCTGTTCTTTTGTCTTTAGAGAAAAATGCTGTCAACTTCACCCCTGGAGTTTGCATCGGCTCACAATGGAGGCAAAGTGCCAGCAGACAGGATGAGGAGCAGCAGCAGTCAGTGCAGTGCAGGTAATTGTGACGCCTGCATGTGTTGCACGTGACATTTGCATATGAACAAGTTGCGATGCTGCTTTGTGCAAAAGCATAAAGTGTTGATCTTCTGTCATATTTGGGTCACAGATTAAGGTCAAACATGAAGAATTTAGAGACTTGCAGCGACTGTTTAACTTTGCTGGTTGCTGATTGTTGGGCAGCTACATATTTTCTAAAGCAGTGAGGCGTTGGATGTGTGTGCCTGTGTGTGTGTGTGTGATTTCTGAAATATTGCAGATTTTGCATCATAAAGGGTTTTAAAGGTGTGCAGCGCTGAAGTAATTCTGTCTTATTCAAACCAAAAGGGGCATTAAGGGAGACATTTACTGCCATTTTATTTGCACACAGTGTAAATGTCAGTTTTATAACAGTCACGTATTTCTCAGAATATACATAGTGAGTGCAGAGCAGCAATAGATTGTAGCCTACAGCTACAGAGAGTAAATGCTGAGATGTGAGCCAGCAAAGTAAGACCTCCATGTTGAATTCCATCATTCCTTACTCCTTTGATGTATTAACATTTTTTACTTTGTACATCTTCCCCCTCCTCCGCCCGCACACACACACACACACACACACACACAAGCGTACACACACCTCTTTCTTTCATTCCGCATCTCTCATACATTCAGCTTTTTATCCCTTTAAACACTGTGATCCTATTTGTCAGGTAGAGTGTGTGATAGGTGCAGGGGAGGTGGCCGTGTAATCTTTGCTGCGGTTCTTTATCCCGTTAGTCGAGCACAGGCGTTGGGCTCACCCAAGGTTTGGACCTGCTCATGTGGAAAGAGTGTTTGGGTGGCTCTGTCCTTTCTGGCTCTAATTCCTTGACGTGTCACCCTCCCCTTGTCCAAAGTCCTCTGATCATTGAAAGCGAATTATTGATTTGTATAAAGGTGTAGCACATGCATAATTCAGCGATGGGAGAATTAAGATTTGAATATAGGCTAACTCACAAGAGAAGCCTATTATAACATATTAATTATAAAATATGAATGTATTTAGGTTTTACCCTGTGATTAAAATCAAAATTGTGAATTTTTAAGCTCGAAAGAATTGAAAAGCTGAAGATCTTAAATGGATTTTTTCCAACCGTCAAGGTTGTCAGCATTTTCCCTCCAATTCCAGTTTAAATAGATCGGCATTAGGAATTAAACAATACGTATATATTGTTAGCAAGGTCAAATCTTCATGGTTCCACAACCTTGAGGCTCAATAGAAAGCTCAGTTATTCAAATTTAGTATGGAACTCTTTCAGTCGCCCAGATTTTCCCAAGCTTTATATTAGCATATGCAAGGCTCGGCCTGTGCTGCTGTTTTCTAAAGTGGATGTAAATTATAACCTCAGTATTATACAACCTGATAGGAGATAAATCTCTGCAGTAATGCATTGCAGCGAATAGGCAGGGGTGGGTGTGTGTGTGTGTGTGGGGGGGGGGACTTTTTATGTGTGTGTGTGGCTAGGAGGTACTGTACAATAGCTGTTGGCAGATGGAATACAGACTAGAAAAAAATTCAAGGAAAACAAGACATTTTCAGTGTTTTATAAAACCGCCGCAATAATTTTGTAAGCGTGCAGTCGTGGTTTTAAAACAAATATTAACACAGGGAGATTACTAAATCTAAATGTGCTCTTGTGCAGTCCAAAAGGCTGAGGGGCTTCAGGCCTGAGGAGCAGAGTGGAGATCTCTTTGGAATCCCTATGCAAACTAGGGCTTGAATAATGAGATGTATTTATGAAGGGGTGGGAAGGGGGTCCCGCTTTTGAAAGCCAGTAGGCCGGAGCCTGAATGGAACAGGGGGAGGAGGGGGTGAGTCGGACGAGGGGGAACGGGGGGTTTTGGGGGGAGAGTACAGGGGCCCCCAGCAGTCCCGGCCTCAGCCAAGGCAGCTGTGAAAAGGGGTCTCGTCTTTTTCCCACGCCCAGCAAGACGCGAAAACACTGCCGCAGCTCACCAGGGTCAAGTCCCAGTGCTAATATATACACACATACATACACACGCACGCACACACACAGGCAGAGAAATGTGTGTGTTAAAAAGTTGTGCAAATTAACAAGCTGTCTGGGAAGCTCTGTGACACGGGGACACCTGCTCTTCTCCCAGAATGCTTTGCACTCTCGTTGGGGGCCACTGTGCTTGATGGGACAACAATTAGGTCATAACTTCAACTTGAACTTAAAATTCAGCTGTCAATAAAAAGGCCTGAGCTACTTTTTATTTTAAACAACCTCAATTGTTCTCACACACACACACACACACACAACATATGCCCCATTTATACTAGACATCATCTTACATTTTAAAGTACATACATTTTATTTAATAATATTGTAATGAAACACAAATACTGTGTTCATTTTGTAAAATTAATGTAAGGTGCCGATCTGAGCTCTTTGTGAAAATTCATATACATTTGTTTGTTCTTTGGCTCTCTGGAGGCAAACTTGGCCTTGTGCTTGATCTGAGACCCTAACTGTCAACTGGGCATTGTCCACTCACACACACACACACACACACAGAGAGAGAGAGAGAGAGAGAGAGAGAGAGAGAGAGAGAGAGAAAGAGAGTGAGCGTGAGGAGGAGGAGAGTTGGAGGAATGTTTTTTCCTGCTGAACTCTCAGTGTGACCTTCACTCCATCTCAAAAACAGAAGCATAGACATATAAAAATAAAACAATAAAACAAACAATTATTATTATTAACCATATATTATAATAATGATAGTAATTGCTTCCCCATAACTTTTATGAATGAGTTGATGTCCATGTCGTCTTCTTCTCACCCAAGCTGGAACCATCCGCTACGTCTCTCTCCCTCTTTAGAAGCATAGATCAGCTCGACCCGTCCACACTCTCCAGCACTCTGCTGCCTCCTCGCTCCCCTCCGTAGCTGCATCCAGGTTACACAGAGCGGTGTCACACTAATTCAGGTCCCCCTGTCTGCATGTGCCTGCTTGCTGCTTTAATTCCACACTATGAATGACACGCCTGCTATCTCTTTGACTGTATTAGCAAGCACACTCTCCTCTCCCACTCCCGGCTCCAGTTCCTTCTCAGACCCACTCCGATCCGTTTCTCCCCTCTTTCTTCTCGTTCTCCTGCCTGTCCCTCCCTCTCTATCTCTTCCTCCCCTCCCTGTTATCATTTTCCCTCCTATTCAGATTAGTTAGTTCAGATTTAAATAGAGAGGGGGACCCTTCTAATTAGCTCTGTAAAGAGGCTTTGTGGCGGTCAGTGTGGCCACCAGTGTGTGCATTGAGAGGGGATGTGTGACAGCGAGTGTTGGCTTTGAGAAAGTCTGTATGGACCCTTAATGAGGTTTGTTAGCTGAGTGTGTATCCTGCTGTTTGAATACACCCTCGGCAGCCTTTGAAGGAACAAAGATGAAGAGAGTGAGCAGGAGCGAGGAGTCTTTCAGCGTGGCAGGTTACAGAATGCAGATGATGCATTATGCTCAGTGTGGTTTGCGTTTGAACAGGAGATGAGAGTAGAATAAAACTTAATGGCATGTTGTCCGTGACAACGGTGGAAAATATATAGAGGTCATCGTGTGCATCAAGAGTTAGGGATTTTCATCGCCCTTGAATTTTCGTTGCATACTCTCTGTGGATTCAGTCTCACCAGACGGTAAAGCGGGAGGGAGAAAGTTCTGTGGCTTAGTTCTGAATCCGTTTCAGGTTTTTCCATTGTAAGACACACAACTTTTTTTTCTGACAAATTAGGGGCCAGACACACAGAGAGAGAGACCAGATTCCATTCATCACTTTTGGTTATGAGTAAAGGGGTGAAAAGAAGAAGACGGCAGCATTTAAAATGAGAGGGCCTGTCAGAAATCATCACCATGCAGCTAAATATTGGCGGTTACTCAGGCAAACCAGAAACTTCATACTGGGCTCAGAGTTTCCTTTTACCTTTAAAAGCTTCTAAAATACTTCCTAGCTGGTAAATAAAGAATGAGCTCAGAAATGAAGTCTATCTTCCCGAATACTCTTCCAACAGAAATCTCCCTTCGACCAGTAATGGACGGAGGCAAACAGGCCTCTCATGGGCTACATTCAGTCAGAAAAGTCAAGATGATGGTTGAAATGATTGGTGATCACCGGCGAACAGAGGGGAAGAGATTGTAAAGGGTATAGAGGGTATAGCGGGCAGGGAGGAGGGAGATTAGAGATGGCTGGAAACAGATGAGAGCCAGTGGTGGAGAGAGGAAGGAGGAAGGAGGAAGGAAAGGAGAAAAAAAAACATGTTGGGAGATGAGGGATTGTGGGGAATCAAAGGGCCGACCTGCTGGGCCTGCCTGCTGCCTCAGAGATTGTAAACTGTCACTCAGGATGCAGACAGACAAGCAAGACAGACATCATTTGCCCGTATTACTGTCTCCCCCTCAAACTCTCCCTCCTGCCTTTCTCCTTTTCTAACTTCCTCTTTATTTCCACGTCTTTTCTTCCTCCCTCTTATTCCTGCACGCGCATTTACGACCCCCATATCCAATTCTTTTACTGTATCTTCCTCGACGCTCCTTCCTCTCGTCTCCCTGTGTTTACTCTCCTGATGAAGCTAATCGGCGTGTGGTACACCCTCTCTCTCCCCTCTCTCTCTCATTGTCGGATGGTTCGTTGCCTCTCTGTAGGAGGTTGAGAGTGTTTGGGCTCCGTCCCCTGTTTTACCAGTTCACCAGTGTAATCCCTTACACCGGCACAATGAGCTCTCACTCCAACCACAGGAATCTATTAGGCTCCCAGAGAGACATAAACATTTATTTCCTCCCTCAACACCCCCAAATTGCTTTCTGTACGCCAGATCTCAAAAACAACTAAACAGTTTCCTTTCTTTTTAAAAAAAAATGTCAAGCAAAATTCCCTTTTTGAGCAAAGTAAAATGGATAAGTTGAAGATTTTTGGCTCAAAAATTGTTAGCATTGTCACTGGCAACGATGTGCAACCACAGAGTTTCTAACATGCAGCTGCAAACAAACATGAAATATGCTTGAATAAGACTCCTGGTCCTAGAAGGATTTGATTCTCGCTCTCACCGACACGACACATAAACCCCATAATCTGCCATTTCATACACATATGCTGCATCACATTCACCACACGTCTCTGCATTTCCCTGAAACCCCAGAGACGCACGGAGAGCAGCCATTCATTCCAGCACTGCTGAACTATTTAAGGGTCCTTCATCATCAGGAGAAGAAGTTGTTCCTGATTATAAGGTGTTGTTTTATTAGCTTATGCTGAATGACGAGAATTCACCCGGAAGCAACAGCAAAGACTGACATTGATGTTTTTTTTTCTTAACAAACTGGAATTGATGAGGACCGTCGACAATCTGGCAGAATTGTAGAACTGAAATAGTGACAGTGAATCCCTTCATGAGGTCAGAGTTCATCTATAGGGGCTGAGCATGAGCGTGTTCTTCATCTTCTTCTTCTTAATACAACGGTTCAGTGTTTTTCATCTATATATTTAAGGCGGTAATGTAGTTTGTCGTCATCTTTCCCCCCCTTCAAGTCCAAAGCCAGGGGTCGCAGGCCTCCTCGTCCCCCCCCCCCCCCCCCCCCCCCGTCCCCCCTCCCCATACACAAACATATCCCTCTATCTCCCCTTTGCCGCTCTTCTCCTGCCCCCATCCCCCTTCCTCCCCTCGTCCCCCCTCTTGATAATGCAGCTCTTTTTCTTTCTAGCTGGGTGGAAGGCTGACCTGAACTAACATTGTCCCCTACGCCGGCTCTAGTGGGGGGGCCCATTGTGTGTGAAGGAATGGGGGAGTTAACACCCATGTCTGAACCCTCTCAATGGGGGCATTGTGTCTGAATCTTCCTCCAGCTCACCCCATCTTACCCCATGTCACTCCGCTGCACAGGCCGATCTACGGGGCGACCGTACTTCCCACCCGCTCGTCGCCGCTGTTATATTGTGAAAAACATGCAGATAACAGCAAACCCAATTTCACAAACCGTCCCATCGCTAACCTCAAATCCATTTGCTCCGTTCGCTGTGTTTCGCCGAACGTCACACTGAGCCCAATATGTCTTCGCTCCCGGTTTTGCCAGGAATGGGGGCCGGTTGGCGTACGGCGGTTATTGAAGGAGGCCCCTGCGATTCGATTCCTTCATAGTATAGAAAAGAACAAAAGGACACAGAAAAGACTATGTGGTATTAGCATAAGAACAGGATCCCACGTACATTCAAAATAATTCAACAAGCTCTTTGGTGACGGCGTCTGTGTAATTAGTTAGCTTAGGATCCAAACCGTTGATGATTTTATTTCTATCGCTTCATGGACTCTGAATGTGATGGATGTACATAATCTTTGCTAACATCTGCAAGGTTATGTGTCACACTTTAACCTGAGTGCAGTTTATTATTGTAAAAACCGGGCATAATTTGAAATACGAGCGTGGATGCATGTGTCTGTTTCATACCTTATGCTGAACATTTTTATTTGTTTCTGAAAAGCACCGAGCGCCTTAAGGCAGGTTACAAAGAGCAAGTTGGCGTTTTCTTCCCACATATTTTTAATCAAAGTGTTAGTGTTTACATTTGCATTTGCATCGAGCAGAGGGATGGTGAATGCCAAAGGTGAGATTTAGAAAAAAAACACTCTCTATTTTCCCTTTTCAGATGGAAACAAGGGTGGGTGGTTGGAAGGATGGATAAAGGCTGGTGGATGACTGAACTCAAGACCTGGTACAGCTAATCATCATTGCCATGGGCTCTCGTCTTCCTCCTCTGCTCCTGTGGCCCTGTACCTCCAACCGGGGCTCCTGCAGAGCCGGCGAAGCCCGAGCGGGGAACGAGTGAGTGGGCCGGGGAAAGGATGGAGGCTCCCTAAAGGCTAGAAGCACCACTGGAGCTACTGGCATGCAGGAGAGAGAGAGAGAAATCAATACCAAACACAGAGACTCCACAGCTGTGAGTGGGGTTCCCTGCGTTAGTCTGAGGCCTAGGGGCCCCGCAGACCTCCAAAGGACGGGCCCTACGTGGCCCACAGACTGGACCTCGGCCTGTATCACTATTGGCTGTGTGTGGTTCCGCTGAAGGGCATCTCTACACAAACAATACCCAATACCCAGAATGTTTGAAAGTCTGCCGAGAGGGATTTTCCTTTCTCTTGATTTTTTCCTTCATCAGATTGACATATCCACTACCTTCTGCCTCTGGCTGTTTGAAACCAGTTTGGGAGCTCTGCTTTGACTCATTCTCCATCCTGAATCTCGCCCGATGTTTATTCCCCAAGCAGTTTTTACATTTGACACAGAGACAGTACGATCTTTATTTTCTCTACCGCAGAGGTTTGCTGTTATCACGTAACACTGGCATTCTTCTTCTACATTGTTTAATTCCAGACTGTTTTTTAAAGAACCTGACTGAACAGTACAGAGAGCAGAAGATCACAGAGCAGAGACCTTCACGTGCTAAACCCATGGCAAGTATCTCTTTTTCACTCTATGATCGACAGTGTGTGTGTGTGTGTGTGTGTGTGTGTGTGTGTGTGTGTGTGTGTGTGTGTGTGTGTGTGTGTGTGTGTGCGTGCGTGTGTTTGTGTTATACATACTTTTTTGCACACCGGCTTGTGTCCCAAACTGCAACCGTCATCACAGCAAAGCAGTGCTGTTGTGTTGTTTCCATCCAGATGGGCACAGCTTCAGACAAAATGGCTGCCAAGCTTTCCCTCTGCCAAAGATGGCGGGCGAATCTCTGTTGTATGCCATCTGTGCATCCACTAGCCGTTGTCGAATGCAGCTAATTGAATTTGCATATCCACCAGCCATGATGTCGTTGGCATGTGCTGATACGTCTAATTGCTCTGACGAACGCGATGATGCAGAGGTGATAAAAAAACGGAGCACTGCGATGGTTGTGTGCGTATTTAGCGCTGTTCTTCGTCGGCGTGAGTGTTTGCACCCTGAAAGGTGTAGGATAGGTGTGTGCAGCTCAAGAGTGTGTGACATCGCTGTGCCATATGGTGTGTGTATGTTTGCGTACGCCGCCTATTCCCTCACATGCAAATCCGACACTGTACAAAAGATTAAGCCGGGGCTTTAATCAGATATCAAGCTGTCAGGCATGCGCGCTCACACACACTTTACATAGGCACTCACACACATAATGCTCCACTGAAAACATAAAGCAAACACAGGAGCTCAGACACGCACGCAAACTCTAATTAAGAAGGGATCCATAGGCCCAACAAACTCTAGACAAACAGACCATAATAGTCTCATTTTCATGCACATGGGTGCTGGTTACCATGGCAGTGAACAAATCGCCGGGTGACTGATATTGCTATAAAGAGCTCGCACAACAAACATGTGAATAGGCAGTATGATCAAAAAGAATGTGTGAATGTCGCTTTGAAGCCTTCACATTGGACAGGGAGGTGATTTACGTTTCGTCTGTTTGAGACTTTTGAGTGACGCCCCCTCTGTCGCTAAATGATACAACTTAGCATAATAGCATCCAAGAGCGGCGATGTAGTCGGAGGATTAAAGGGCTTGTATCTCATGTTCCATTTTAAAATTCTGCCATCACGGTACGGTCGCATTTGACGTAGTGGGTTTGTTTTTTTTGTGTTTGTGTGTGTGTGTGGTGGGGGGAGTGGGGGGGGCGGGGGGGGGGGGTGCGATAATTCATGCGTCGAGCGACTGAGTAACAATGCGGCGTTCGTATTTGCATTCGCCCATCAAGGCAGCTGCTTCTCTGTACAGTTAGGTCTACTGTGGGCAGCAAAATGGCGGTCACGCGAATCATAGGGTCTGTCTGCCGGTGGTGGGAGCTGAGGAGAGAGAGGAGCAGCGAGGAGGAGGAGGAGGAGGAGGAGGAGGAGGAGTGGGCGGGTGGGGTGTTGGTTAGGATTTTGGGGCGTCTGGTTGGAGTGAGAGGGAGAGAGGGTTGTGAGGTCTAGACTGTGGGGTGTGTGGGGGGTCGTGGAGGAGTGGGGGGGCGTGAGTGGAGAGGTTATTATTTGTAGTGGAGGGGGTGTCTGGTTTTAAGAGGAACCATTAATGAGGGAGCGAGCTGAGGGGGAGGGAGGGAGGGAGGGAGGGGGGGCAGTTTGTCTGCGTTTGCATGCGTCTGCGTCTCGGCCATTTGCATAGGACGGCGAGGGGGGCGCACATATGCCGTGCGTGAGCCGGGCAGGCGCATCCACGCATCAGCCACCCAACGGCTAAGTGTTACATCTGATGATCAAAGTATGTAAAAGGACAGCGGACACACACACTCTGCTCCATCTCTCACAATAACACTTCAGTAACCCCACAGTCCTGAAGCCACGTGTTTAACGCATCACCGTTTCTGTCCGTGACACCGACCAATCAAGGGACGCGAGGTCCTTTTTAGCCAATGGTCACAGCCGAAGAATCAGGAAGAGGAAGGAAAGGTACAGGGAGTCATCGGTTTACCCTTCATGTGCCGGGAGAGAGAGAGAGAGAATCAACACTATGAGGAGAAAGAAGGAGGAAAGCAGAGAGACGAGCCACCGTAATCCATCTGTTAGCCATCCAAATTAAGTTCAGTGTGTGTGTGTTTGCTCCTCAAATATGGGATGGGCGATGATTTAAACACCAGTAAGTGTCTGATGTTAAGGATTAGGGGGGGCGAAGTCTCATCTTGAGTGAAAGAGGAATGAAGTCGGGTAGAGGGGGTGAGACGTCCAGACAGAGACACAATGCAGAGCTCCATCACATTCTGTATGAATACCGATGTGTGTGTGTGTGTTTGTGTGTGTTTGGAGTGGTGGTGTCTCCTGCGCTGGAGGTCTGAGTTGGGAGCGTGGGAATGTGAGGGGAACATATGCAGAACAGTCGGGCACTGGCTAGACAGCCTCGCCGCCATGAATGGTGCTGCAGCAGGTGAAAGAGGACCCTAGAGTTCATAGGTCAAGGCCAGTGAAGGGGTTGGCTGGTGGGCCTGTGTGTGTGTGTGCGCGCGGGTGTGTGTGTCTAGGGCCACTTGTCTGGGTCTTGGGGATGCTAATGAAGTTGCCAGGCTGTTTGATAAGCGGCGCTGTCTATTGTTTGCCGTTGGAGTCAAGACTGGCAGAGACTAGACTGGGTGTAGACTTGGACAAGAGCTCCTTCATCATCCGTACTCGCAGACAGGGAGATAGACGGGCAGCCAAAAGTCAGACCTCCCCCGCTGAACGTGCAATTGTGTTGCCTGGAAGCCTTTTCTCCCCACATCTCTGCGTCGGGTGACATTCCTTCTCGCTGAGTGACACGTTGGTGCACGATGCCTGTCTTTGTTTCTTTTGGATTGATAGCAGCTTTGTGGCAGTTGCTCCAGCATTTCCAACTACGGAGAGAAGCCTCGGTTAATACTTGTTAATTGGCTGAGGACGAGTTCATCTTTAGCGTATTTCAACAAGGCGCCAGCGGCTTCGGTTTCAGAGGCAACGACGACAGCGGCGGCGGCGGCCGGCTCCTCTCACGTGATCCGGATCGCACTGGCTAACACTTTATTCTCATCACATTTAGTCGCAGTAAAGTGCTGTATGCGTAAAAGGCGCATTACTCATGGTGGCCCTTTAAGATAGAAAGCATTACCTCATCAGGCGGCGTGTAAGGGAAGGAAGTGAGTGAATGGGTGCTAACTCTGTGCGCTCCTTTATGCTGGTGGGTGCAGGCTTCATTAGCTCTACAGAAAGGGACACCTCCCTCCCAGTCCCCTCAATAGACCCATAGACCTGTCTCACTGTCACAGGCTCCGGCTCAGTGGGGTGTGAGCCTGTGTGTGTGTGTGTGTGTGTGTGTGTGTGTGTGTGTGTGTGTGTGTGTGTGTGTGTGTGTGTGTGTGTGTTTGTATCTAAGGGTGAGTATTTTGTACTTGCAGTCCCAAACCATTCACACGGCACCGCGCCTCGCCGTTTCTCATTTGCCACCTAAATG